>NW_017728906.1:105505981-105536310 GCF_001723895.1 Crocodylus porosus
CTGGTTCTTCCTCCCCAGGTGCATCACCTTGCACTTGTCAGTGTTGAATCCCATCCTGTTCTCATCCGCCCACCCCTGTAACCTGTCTAGGTCCAAAGGCAGCCTATTCCTCCCTTCTAGTGTGCCCACTTCCCCCCCACATCTTAGTGTTGTCTGCAAATTTGAACAGTGTGCTTTTTACCCCCTCATCCAAATCGCTGATGAAGATGTTGAACAATGAGGGCCCAAGGACCGAACCCTGGGGGACCCCACTGCCCACATCCCTCCCGGTTGAAAATGACCCATCCACCACCACTCTCTGGGTGTGGCCTTCCAGCCAGTTGGCGACTCATTTGACTGTGTGGGTGTCAACACCACAGTCCCCCAGTTTCCTAATGAGAACGGGGTAAGAGACAGTGTCGAAGGCCTTCCTAAAGTCCAGGATAAAGAGAAAGATAAGAGTGAATTCTGCAGGTAGTATTATAAAGGCAGAAGAAAAAGCTTTAGACCAGCTGTTCCCAATCTGTGGTACAGGTATCACCAGTGGTATGCAGACAGCCTGTCAGTGGTATGCGTTAACAGATTTATTATAATTACTTTATATGACAAAAATTTGTTGGTGGTACTTATGGTTGTATTGTTTTAAATCTGGTGGTACACAATCTGTCACAGTTTGGAAACCGCTGTTTTAGACAATTACTAAGAGTATGCTATAAAGCAAGACAGCAGGAGGCTGATAATGAAAGGAAAAATTAGATGGAATATAAGAAAGGGCAAAACTGCAGTGTTCATACCCAAGTGATTTCCCTTTCTATAAGAAAACAATGAGTATTTCAAAAGACTATAGTATGTTTACAGGCAATACAAAGAAATCAAAAAATGAACAACGGAAAGAAGGGATAGGAAGTGTACCACAGAAGCAAAGAAAACCGCTGCACCACTCATCCAGCTGGGTCATCTAGCCCACTTGTGCACACAAGTGGGCTGGATGACCTACCCCCAGGGGCCAGATCTGGCCTGCAGGACAGGGTTGAGCACCCTGATGTAAAACATGTCAATAAAAAAAAAAAAAAAAGTCGTCAGTGGCTGCATCTACAAGACCCTACTGTGCAATAGTTACTTTGTAAAACAAGTACTTGTATAAACAAGTACTAAATAAATGTGCAGTAACCTGAGTTACTGTGCAGTAGCACCGGCAAACACCTTTTTTTGTGGCACTACTGTGCAATAGCTTAATACTACTTTGCAGTAGTGTCATGTCACAGTCTTTGCCATGTAACACTATAGCACAGCAGTATCAGGCTGCTGAGCAGTCAGCATCTTGTGTAGATGCTCCCAGTAAGAAATTTGCAAATTGTCAGTAAAAATATTTTTTCTGGGTTGGTAACTGAGCATAACATTGCAGGTTTAGAATGAAAATTATTGAATGTATTAAATTCCTAACACATCTAATTTAGAGTATCTGGAGCAGTAGAGGTAAATCTAATTTAGTTAATGTGGTACTAACTTGCATTTAATTTATAAAGTTTCAACTGAAAGTAGGGGGCCAGTACACATCCTCAGGAGGCCTCAAATGCCTCTACACAAACACTCATAGTATGGGAAACAAGCAAGAGGAACTTACCCTGCTACTAGCTGACACCAACACAGACATAGTGGGGCTCACTGAAACATGATGGGACCCAACACATGACTGGGCGGTGAATATCAAGGGTTATAGGCTGTACAGGAGGGATAGGACAGGGAGGAAAGATGGGGGCATGGCGCTCTACATTAAGGAGGAATACCCATCCTCGTCAATTAGCAAAGAATCAGAGGAGGGGCACTCTGAAGTGCTCTGGGTTAGAACACAAGACAGTCAAGGGGAAAGAGACTTAACACTGGGGGTCTACTACAGGCCACCCAACCAAGGGGAAGAGCTAGACCAGGAATTCTTAAGTCAGCTCATGGAAGTAGTTAGGTCAAAGGATGTGGTCATCATGGGTGACCTGAACTTTCCAGACATCTGCTGGGAAGAGCAGTCAGCCAGGTCTGACCGCTCACGTAGGTTCTTGGCCAGAATGCAGGACCTCCATCTAACCCAGGAGGTGCACAGCCCCACCAGGGGAGACGCTTTGTTGGACCTGGTGCTGGCCACTGGCGACAACCTGGTGAGGGGGCTGCGGGTGCTCAATCACCTGGGTGACAGCAATCATCGCCTGCTGGAATTCACCATCCAGCACAAGGTGGCAAGGGCCTGCAGCAAGGCAGCAGCCCTAGATTTCAGGAGGGCGGACTTCAACGAGCTAAGGAGGATAGGTGGAGAAGCACTGAGGTCCCGGGGGGGAGGGGAGCCAGGTGTCCAAAAAGAGCGGTCGCTCCTTAAGGAGACAATCCTCCAAGCCCAAAGGGAGGTAATCCCAACATGGATCAAAGGGGGCAGGAGGGCGCAAAAGCCCCCACAGCTCACCAAAAGCATCCGGAAGCGTCTCCTAGCTACAAGGGAGATGTACACCCAATGGAAGGGAGGGCCCATCACCAGGGAGGATTATACTGCAGTCACTGGGGGATGCAGAGGGGCCGTCAGGAAGGCCACGGCAGAGATGGAACTGGGACTAACTTCCCAGATCAAGGACAAGAAGTCTTTTTTTAAATACATAGGGGGCAAAAAGAAAGTTCCGGGTAATGTACGGCCCCTGCAGGACATGCTAGGAAATTTGGTCGTGACACCAGATGACAAAGCTAACATATTTAACAATTTCTTTGCCTCCATTTTCCTGAGCAGGGACCAGAACAGCCACCCCTGCTCTAGGCCCCCCCTTAGACCCGGAGGGAGGCGCACCTAGGCCAAGGGTTAGTGAGGAACTAGTTAGGGAACTTCTGGAGGGACTGGATGTATTCAAATCAGCTGGTCTGGACAATCTCTACCCTAGAGTACTAAGGGAATTAGCTGAGGTCATTGCGGGACCCCTGGCACAGCTTTACAAGCACTTGTGGTGCTCTGGTGTGGTACCAGAGGACTGGAAGAGGGGGTCTTTAAGAGGAGGCTAGACAAACACCTTGCTATGGTCATTTGACCCCAGTACTCTTTCCTGCCATGGCAGGAGGTCAGACTTAATGATCTGCTCAGGTCTCTTCCAACCCTACGTACTATGAAACTATGAATGGACACTGAGGTGTTCATGGTAATGTCTGCTAATTGTGTGTCATGTTTCAAAGTCAGTAGCAAAAAACCTATGGGGATGGGTTTCTAGGAATAGCCAATCTTGCAGGTAATGGGATTAGATGACCTTTGAGATTCCTTACAACCCTAATATTCTGTGATCCTACTATGTAGTTCAACATTCAACTATATCCAATAAGAGTCATAACTCTTTGAAAAGTCGGTTTTCCCTCCCTGTTTCCCGACTTACTACATTAACATGAAAAACCCATGGCCATCTGAAACAGCTTTTGTAAACACTGGGTAGCTTATTCATTTAAAAGAATGCATTAATTCAAAATATTTAAAGTGTTGGTGCATTTATGCTATTTTCCCATTTTCTTAACTGCAAAGTACATTGGTCCCAAAAATCAAAGGAAAGCAACACAAAAACCCAAACGCACTTTCTACCATATTTCCAAATTTTTTCTTCAGTATATGTAGGTCACAGTCAATTGCTTCCTGTCTATGTGTACAGGCAAATATATAGTTGTCCTCCTTTCCCTAAAGGCAGACACATTATAATTCTGCAAACGGACAGGATGGTTATACAAACAAGACCATAATAAAGCTGTAGTCAGTTATGAATTAAAGTAGTATAGAATTATGAAAAATGACATTAGAATTAAAATTTAACAGAGGTAAAAGGTACAGAATTGCTCATGAAGGGAAGCATTTCAGGGCTGACTGAACTAGTGCTAGCCCACCATGGAAGAATGAACAGAGAACACTCCATTAGCTACCATGCTTGCTTCCTATTACCATCATTTAATAATAGTCACAACTGTGATGAATCAGATTTGAAAGAAAAGTGAGCAATAAGTAACTTTTTATCTCTATAGTAGACAGACTGAAAAGTAGAGTAAGGGCTTTGTGTGGTGGGTGAATGGATAAAAAGATATATCAAATTGCTGTCATGTGAAAATAAACTATATTTTTATTCACCTAGGCTATGCAGAATTAAATGCAAAACACTAAAAGTCAGGACTATGCATAAGGTGTAACATAACCATCCTGTTAATAATTCAGTCAGTAATAAATCACAGGAGTGGGTCTTGGTTGGTTTTAAAAAAAAGATGACAGGGCCCGTCTCAAAACAAACATGAAAAACTTGTGCATAAAAATGTGAAACCGCTTAAATTAACTTGTTAGTATTCAAAGGACCTCAGCAGGTCCAGCAGGTATGGGATTGTTAACCCTGGTGTTGACGCTTCTGTAAGTACAGGGGCTATTTTTTGCAGCCATTTGTATTGGCAGTGCTTGGTGCCAAAATGCACAATGGACGTTGAAGCACTCCATTTTGAGTGAAACTGTCCTTTGTCATCAACCTGTCCTTTGAGAAATAAAGCAAAGCATCAATGCCCCGATTCATTCTTAGTGTCCACATAAAATGAGGCAACAAGGCTTCCTCCAATCCAATAGGAGACAATAGCAGCACCTGAGAAAGACAGATCTGAAAGCAACCAAAAAGCACAATGAGGCAGTGTTACATTGGATGCCAGCAGCAGCCATAAGTGACTAGAAACCCGATGGAATTAAAGGTCTGGTCTATGCTAGAAGTTTTGTCAACAGAGTTCAGAAACTGTCAACAGGCTCTGCATAAAAGAAGTAGCTGTAAGCCAGCAACATTCAAGGTCTGCATCAGTGGAATAAACCACTTCCACAAGTGACAAGTCCTTAGGCATTATATGGACACTGACAAAAAACCCCAGTGTAACCAAAGCTTTATGCTTTTCATTTGCAATTCTCCAGCAGAAACACCAGAATGCCTTTCACAGACTTTTCCGGCCATTATTTTGAACCCTATTAACTGAGGTCAACCCAGCCAGAAGCTTTTGCACCCACCCTCTTTAGTTTTTGGAATAGTATCTTTTTCTACAGACAGTTACTACTTCCTGCAAAGAGAACTGGGGCCTGAAACCCTGTGCTCCTTTCTGTAGCAGGAAGGAGGTATTGTTGGTAGAGAAAGCAAGCTGTGTAAGCCTTGCCATGCAGGAACTAATAGAACAGGGACATTTATAAGATGAAGTAAGACATCAAGGTAAAGAGGCATCATGTGGGATGAGAAGGGGCCCAAGCTGAGGATCTTCAGTGGATGCGTCACAGGGAGATCCTACAGAACAAAAAGTCTGGTGGTGCTTACTGATGTAACCCTTCTATTAAAAGGCACTTCCATTTATGCACATTTGGATTCCTCATGGGACCCCAGGGAAGGAACTTCCAAGGTCCACAATAAAGAAAGGTGGCAGCTGCAGTTGTTATTTTTGCTTTTTTTTTTTTTGAAAAGATGGTTTGCAGCCATGGAACAAGGGTTTTGTTGATGTGCCTTCCTGAGATAGAGGGGGGAGGAAGGAGGCAAGGGGTGTAGAGGTGGTGTCCCATGGTTCATGCTGATTCCAGCTAGTAATGCCGAGCTGCTTGTCCAGCAAATGAATCCCTACAGAGGCTCTTGTACCGACATTGGCCTGAAAGTCAGTCTTTGAAGTGATCCAGCACGAACTTCCTGGTCCTTTTCTTGAAATCTTTGCCATGTTTCAGCCACTATAACAGATTCTTCTGTACCACACAGGTACTTCTAATCAGGCACAACTGTGCTGTTAAAGTGGTTAGAGCAGTGATATATTATGTGCCTACAGCAATTGCTTTTTCCTCAGCCTTGATCACCTTCAGGAATGAGTTGTCTCTTAGCAATCTGCCCCATAAGCAGTCTGGCCTTATCAAATATACCAGAGAACTTTAAAGACTTCCAATCTTTTCCTTTTGTGCTACCTCTTCCCTTTGTGCAGAATGCAACAGGCTCCTTGTTTTTAAATCAACCTCCTCAGCGGGGTGAACTTCAAGAGTGCTCCCTCAACAGTAACAGTAAGCCCAACACTAACAGGGAAACACAAGAGATGCTCCAGGAAGGGCAAGTTCAAAGAGCACCATGCAGACAAGGCTAAGCAAGAGGCTGAAGACTGGAAATGAAGAGGAACAGGAGAAGCAGGAGAGGGTGGCACATGAATAGATGAAACAGACATAACAAAGATCCTGAAACAGTAGTTGGAGATGCTGTAGAAAACTGTAGTGAATGACCCATCTCATCCAACAGAAAAATAGTGTTTTTGAGACCTATGTTTTACCTCACTATAGGCACAAACAGTATCACCACTGACACGTACCACTCAACAGTTAGAAGGCAAGAACTACAAGCCCCTGTACACAGCTGTGGGGCTTTGCACTGAAGGGCACATTGCATTTTTTGCCGCCTCTTTGATGCTGTTGCCTTTATCTTTACAGATTTAATTGAACAGGTTTTTACTAATTCAGCCTTTGCTGCATTCATCTCTGCTGTTATGTCCCACAATGTACTAGAGCAAAACGTGTTGTAGGAGCTAATGGGATGCCAACTGATGATGAACTTCATCCTCAGGTGCCACTGCTGCTCATAATGAGAAAGTACCAACAAAACACTTGAGCATATGAGTGCTTTGGCAGCACAGTACTGCCAGCTGATAAAACTTTCCAGTCTAGACATAACCTCAGCTAGACATGGCTGCTCATACACAACTACTTAAAATGCGCAGCTATGTACTAACTAAAATATGCACCTGAAAAAGGCCTGGAACTAACCTGATCTTTCTGAAGTAGCTTATGCATAGTTGAGAATTGATCAGGTTTCCCTCTTGGAGCTAATTTTTAACCATCCTTACAACTGACCCAGGAAAATGAGGCAGGCCCAAAGACTGCTTACAGAATAGATCTGGCAAACGAAAATGAAGAATGTACTTCAAATGTTGGAGAATCCATTTTTGTATGGGTCACTGCATTGACATGGATTTGAAATTTTGATTTTTGTCCAACATGGCTTTGTTGCTCCCTGAAACTCAACAGCTTGTTCTTATCCCTTCAACCTTTCCATTCAGTTAAATCTCCTTGGAAACCCATGAATTGGCTACATTTCAAGAAGCAAGCTTACAATTAAGCAAAAGCAAAGATTTTTAAATATTATACATAAAGGAACAGGATTGAGTTCCAACCAACAACTACTCTGAATACCAGAGCAGAGGATATGCGCAGCCGGTATCCCTCTGGCCCTTCCATATTTCAGTGGGGGCTTCGTCAGGTATTATTTGTACAAGTGCATAGTCCCAGTGGTTGTCTACAACTGGATACAACCAGAGATTCTTCTATACAGCTTAATTTAGGCTCAAGGACTAGAGGCCAGTATTTTGGAAACTATACAGATTCTAATCCAAAGCTCTCCCAGAAGCACTATGGAGATGCAGAAACACTCCCACATGCCTACAGAATGATTTTAAAGCATCTATTAACTCCATGCTTTGGGATACTCAGTTAAAAAACTGTTACACCAACAATTTGTTCTGAACAGTGGGAATAAGTCAAGTCCTTCTGATGTTACAAAGCTTGAAACAGCTCATTTTCTGAATCTATAATGCAATGGGAAGGAGGAGAATTTATCAGTCCATTAGAACTTCAGTACTGAAAATTCTGAAAATATATATTTTATGAACATCCTTATTTTCTAATTCATGGATGGTGCAAGTGCCTTACAGATGCTGATGACAGGAACTGATTTATATAACAGGACATCCAAGGACAAAATTAGTGAACTACTTAAAGAACTGCCATTATCTAAAAATGATACTGTTGTGAAAAAGGAGAGAGAGTATTTATCTTCTACAAAGTCTAGATACATATCATACTAAATAACATTAAGATATGGCAATTGTAAATATTTTACCAAATATCAATTTGCAATTAAATTGAAACTTTTTCAATTACATGAATCCTCTAAAGAAAGTTTTCTAAACCAAAATAAAATAATCTCTACAGTTAAGATTATATTTGACAAATCAAACACACACACTTTTTAATAAGTAATGCTGATTTGTGTGAGCAGCATATTAAATGCAAGCAATATGGTTACCAAGATGTTCAGATTTTGTACTTGCCATGTTGAAAATCATAATGATAAAACTTTGCATACAAGGTTTGGGACACAGAGTAATCTAAGAATAAGGCTCTAACTGATAAAACGGGAATAGAAGAGTTACCAAAACTTGTACTGTTCTGAACACAAAGCATGTCATAAATACACAGACTGTCTTAAATACTTTTACATATGAAGTTAGAGGATTTTTAATAATGACAAGTTACCTTAACCAAAGATATTTTTTATTGATTTCAATATTCAAGCATCATTAGGTTAAGGTTTCTTAGAAAAGTATACCATTAGAAAAGTTGGACAAAAAACTATTAATAACTTATAAGTGACAACTACTACATGCAGCATAAGTTTAATAAAATTTTATCAGACTGATGGGGAACATAGCCCTTGCAAACCCACGAACAACATTACGGACCTAAATTACTGAATGAAATATAAACATTCAATTATTTCTATTAAAATAATATTCCATGTTAAAATTTCAGTCACCAGGAACTGATATTAGTTTCTTTTAATACAAGGCAAAATAGTGGCTGTGTCTTTAATTTTTACCTACATTAAGTAAAACAAACAATGGTTGCATTACAGAGTATGTATCATTAAGATCCTTAAAAACAAAGTCAGCAATGAATGCTGACCTACTAAGATCTTCTCAACATATAAATGCTTTTATGATAACAGTCTTATAAAGAAAGAGATGTCTGGGATTAAGGGCTGGATTAATGCTGTAGTGTGCTTAGGTAGTACGTGTTATGATTTAATCTTCATGCACCACAATCACATTTTAGCATTACAGTCATGTAGCACAGATAACTGAGTTTCTCCCAGATCAAAAGGAGTGCCAATATACATTAACAAACACAGTAAACCTCAATAAAATACTCTACATAATTTTAAACACCCCTTGTCAATATATTTGTATTTACAGAACATTATGAACTTATTTATAATATGTAATGATCCACTGAAGACATTTTTACAATATTTATTAAGATTATGAATGTATAAATTCAAGGACTTAGAGGCACATAGTTTAAAAGGCCAAGAACACTCAAACTAAGTCACAGAAATTGGAATATTTATGGACATCATAAGTGCCAAAAAAAAAAAAAAAAATCACATCCAAACTAAAAGCAGTATACCTTGAGTCAACTTTCCAAATTAGCATAAAAAGTTCTTATTCCCTTCAAAGAAAAATAATTCATCCCACCTAGCAATCTAGAAAAATCTTATTTACAATCACACTTTATTCAGAAGTATCTTTATGTTATGTAATACAGCCACCTCTAATCTGTCATTAAAATTTAAAGTTTTTATTCCAGTAGTTATATTTACAAATGCATACAATATTTAACTGTGATCTTCACTAAGATCTGAATGAAAAGAGACCATTAAAATCACAACCAAATGCTTTAGTTTAAAAAAGGGTTTTGGAGAGCCTGTGGCATTCAGTATAATTTCTCAAAGAACAGGAAAGCTAATACTTCTGATAAAGCTTAAGTTCATCACCAGAACAGGTCTTTAAATTATGTTGATTAAAATTAAATCTCTCCTGTGTTAACTTTTTACAACATTTCTTCAATCAACTTTCACCACACTGTATATTTTGGTCACAAACCAAAAGCAGGCAAAGAATCCAATTGTTCCTACAAAAAAAGGAAAAGCAGCACATTAGTATAATTAAACAAGAACCTAATACAGAAGTGTCAAACTCTGTCTCTGGATAAGTCAGTCTGTAGACCAGAATATAAGTTTTAAAATGACCTGGTACACTCAGTCCATAACTAATCCCCCACTAATATAAATGTAAAGGCCACATTCTACTTATGTACAAATTTTATGTAATAATGGAACTCTAAAGTGCTTCAATATGTTCATCATTATTCGGTGGAAGTGTATTTTAATTGATGAGTGCTACCTCCTTATTTTCTTGCTCTCTTACTTTTCTAGACCAAGTCTTTCAAGACTGCTGCATTTCCCTCCCTGGAGCAATTAATTTATCAATTGGCTTCCTTTCCTACATTTTTCCCAACCTGCAAATGAGCAAACTTGAGTAAAATATTTTCACAGCATATACTTTAACATTTTTTTTGAAAAACAATTCAATTATACAATAAAAAGAATGAACGTTTTAAGTTGATGTTTAACGACTAAAGGTTGCTTCCCCTTATTTGTGAGAGGCTTTTGAATTAAAACAGATCTATTACACTTCTTCAAGGCTGGATAGAACAGTTTTCTATTCTACAATTTTAATACAGGCTGAGACTCAAAACTAGCTAGATGGATGAAGGTACATTCAAATTATAGTAAAATTATTCCCTCAAATGACAACCCAAACCAAAAAGAGAGGACTTGGAGGCAGTCCAGAATACGTACTAGGGGAACGACTTTTTCCTTAGAAAAAATCAGAGCATGACAAAAATCCCTCCAGACAATCCAATTTTACTATCATATTATTGAAGCATTAATTTACGTAAAGTCTAAGACATCATTTTTTGATTTAAGATTTGAAACTAAACATGATGATGTTTTATGACGACTCATTCATTATGAAATCCCATGAAGAATCATGAATGATATCATGATAATTTCTTTCATGCTTACTAAACTACTGATGTTTAACTGACTCATTTACTATGATACGTAGTTGTGGTCCCAGCTGTGAATCACAAAGATTTGTCATGTAACTCCCAGTATTCTGCCTGCTGAGTTTGATCAATGACCTGGAATGCAACATGGAAGCAAGTGCCTGAAGCATGTGCTACAATGCCACAGCAGCAGGGCATCATCAAAACTGCTCCTGATACTGACGATTTTTAACAGATGAGTAAGCAGCAGCAGAATAGTTTTGATACAACAATTATAAATTTTTCTTTTTAGCTCCTGTATCATCTTGACATAGGAAGCTATTTGCCTTCAGGACCAGTTTTTGGTAAATCACTAGTGTGATGTTCTATTTAAGAGTCACGAGAAGAACTATACACCCCTCAACCTTCTCTTTTATAAGGAAAAGTCTTATCCCAAAAGGGTTTTAATAGTTCCATAGAGCACACCTATTTTCAGATGATTAAAAACAACATTAAATCTATTCTAGCATGGATTTTCGTCTTGGAATGTAGGAGATAAGACAGAAATATGTCGTCTTTTGAAAATCTGCACACTAGGAAAAAAAGTTATTTTCAGAGTGTCTTCATCTAACTAACTGCATGTTGAACACTAATAAAATAACAAACTAAGTTCAGGAACTCCACAAGCAGCCTTTTAATCGCATAGTAGAAGCTGCACACCTCTGTCAATCTGCATCAGGTCCAAAGGGCTACTGACAAAGTGCCGGGACAGATCAAGCATGAAATATCTATAATCTGAGCCCCTACTGAAGATGGTCCTGAAATTTGTCAGAAAACATTGTACAACTGATTCCTGATGGTCAGATGCTGATTAGCATGTGTGATCCATGCAGAATGGGCAGAGAAAGAGGAAGGTGCACGCAATACATCTTTATGCATTGAGATTATACCACTGACATATTGACTGATCTGTAGAAGAAGGGCAAGTGGAAGCTGACAGTTCTGTGCTGGTCAAGGTGGAGATGCTGTCACTGTGGGGGTAAGCATGCTAAATCTGCTTCTTTCTCCATGTAGGGAAATAAAGCCCCTATTTGGCTGTACAGAACCCAAAGTACTATACCTCCTGCCTAATCAGAATAGACCTAATAAAGGAAAAATCTCTGGCTGGACAACAGTGTAGGAACACAGGTATGCTTCCGGTCAAAACTGAAATACCATCAAGGCATAAGAAAGCCTTAACCTACACTGGAATAGCTAAGATTGATTAATCTAAGCAAGGCTTAAAAGGAGTTTTAAAAAGTGCTCTGAGGTTAGGAGCTTGCATTAGTTCAATTCTGTCTACTTAAATTTATCTACTTGCAATAGTGCAACTATTCTACTTCAAAACAGCCCAGAGTTCCCAAGTACAGTTTGATGCCGAGTGTCTTGACCATAAACGAATATTAGAAGAAAAGATGCAATACAAGTTACGACCAGGATGGTAGAATGAAGAGGAGCAGACTCTCAGGCCTAAATATTGGTAAAGGTATTTAGTGAGGTTTGAGGACAACCTTTCAATTCAAGGGGCAGAGAGAAAAAAAAGATAACCCTCAAAACTAGAACACCAAATCGCAACCACTACTTTTAGCATACAGCTTCATAGTTTATTAAAGGGATTATATTACATAGTGGTATGCAATAGCAGGCAGCTGAAATCTATGACCTAGAACAGTAGTTTTCAAACTGTGGTCTATGGACCCATGGGGATCTACAGACTGTGTCGGAGGGGTCTGTGAAAGATGACTATGATCAATTGAAAGTATGTGAATACCCACACTTACAACTCAAAGGTGTCCGCACCTCTATTCAAAATTTCCCAAAGGGTCTACAAATGAGAAAATTTTGAAAACCACTGACCTAGAATGTCTCTTCTATTTATCAGCACATGCCTCTGAGTTTAAAATAGTCACAAAACATTTAATTAAAAAAATCCTACACACTTAAAGGGATAATGTTCTCAAACTTGAGTTTTTTCCTCTCAAGGGAATTTTCTTTATAAGTGCCAAATAAATTCTACCAAGTACATCCCTGAAATAAATTCTATTCATACTTGTTTATGTCAAGTAGACCTGGAAAGACTTTACTCACAACTGTAGTGTGACCTTTATCAAGTGCTTTGAGAGCAAGCTACCTAAAGTTTGTGAAGCCTCAAATAAAGCCCTTGGAGGTTATAAGCTTGTAACCATCAGAAGTGGATGTGTATCAGACACTAAAGGGAAATGCTGAGCTTTTCCCTCCAACCGTGGAACTGAACCACTGAAAAACCTCTTATTTCTTACTCGGTGCCAACACTGCAGCTTCATGAGAAGTACTTACAGATTCTGGAGGCATAGCACTTAGCGTTTAAGATTTTTGGGAGGAGGATGTGAGGTATCTAGCAGCGTGGAAGTGTGGGAACAGCAATTTCTAACCCGTTTTTGACCAGCACATTTCAATGAAGCCCACTTTCTGTTATATAAGATGAGAGAGATGACGCTTTGGTCACAGTACTGCACTAACAGCAAAAAAAAATAAGAGCTCAAGGATTAGGAAAGTAAGGGGTTACTATTATTTTTGCATGCAGATTCATGCACCTGTATTTATGATTTTTCTAGTGTCTGCTGTAAACAACTAGAAATACAAAGAATAATATTAAGAACTTAGATTACAGTATAATTACCTGTGAAGAGGAAGAAGATCAAAACCATTATCATGGTGTAACCAAAGTACAAAATGGTGCTTGCTGTTCCTGTGATTTGTAGTTTAGAAAAGAAATAGTGGATTGCATATATAAGAAAATAAACTGCTGTGAAGCCACTAGTAAGGAATGAACGCCACTGCCAATGATAATCCTAGAAAAGGAGGAAAACACATTGATGTGTCATGATTATATAAAAAATTGAACTTGCTGAATTCAGAACAGAGGAACTTCTACTGCTAATTTATTAATTACTGGGTTTTTCAGATTAACCTGCTAGAGACAAAATTTCAAACAAACAAACTGCAATTCATAATACAAATGAGAAGCTCAAGATATGAACCCAAATCCTTCAATCCCAAGTAACACAAGACAAAGGGTCCTAAATGCATGCAAAAAAACCCCACACTGACAAAAGTAAATTATTTCAAATTAGTCAACAGACTTCTTCAGAAAGTAGGCAGCCCATTTTCAGTTACACAACTCTCTAGCTTACTGGTATTTTTAGAGCATATGTGTATTCATAATATCAATATCTGTACTAATCTGTGCCAGACAGCAGTGATAGGAAGTCATCCAATTATATTTTAATAAACTTTAATTATCCTACTTCTGTTAAATTCTGTACTGCTCAATTTCCAAGTATGAAAATTTAATATAGTCAAAACATCCTGAAAATATAACCTGCAAGTAGCAAAGAATCTCTTACCTCTGCACACAGATGGAAATAGCAGAGCAATATTGTGGCTTCAGAACACGTAATGACCAAAATAATAAACACCAGAAATAAGAAGCCAAACATATAGTACATCTGATGAGACCTATAAACAAGCAAAGAACAAAATTTTAAAATAAATTGTATCTTCTTCCAAAATAGTTCTCTCCATAAAAGGTCTCTAATGTAATAATATAAAATATATTGCAATAGAATCCAAAGGATAGTTGCTTATATATTATATTGTTACATTATTAAATTATATAAAGAAATAGCACAACATTCATTCTTAATTTAGTTTAAATAATAAATTTTCCCCTCCCACTATCCACTGGTTTCATTAATGTGGATAGTTAGTAGAAATCATCTCATCCTTTGCTTTCCAAACCGTAAATATGGAATTTTACAGTTCTAAAATGATAACCAGACAAGATCAGAACTGAGAACTTCCTTCTACTATTTGGGGGCCTAATGAGAGAAGAACTGACTGGACATCCCAGGTAAAATCCTGGCTCTGATGACATCAATTACAGCTTCACAATTGATTTCCATGGGTCTGGACCATCAACCTACACTTCAAAAGATGCAGAGTGGTAAAACAGAAAGAAACACCAAAGCGTGTAGGTCAACCTATGTTGAATATAAGCACGCAGTCAGTGCTCAGCAACAGTTTAAAGATTGTGCTAAAGGGAAATTCCTCTCCGCAGAGCAATTAGCTACCGCATTCTGAGTACACATCAAAATTCACTTAGGATTTGGTGGGTTAGTTGAGTAGTTAAGGAAATTACTCTTTGATACCTTTATGAAGATTTAAAGAAAGGAAAACCAAGTCCTTGCTTCTCAGCAGTAATACTATGCCAAATTTTGTTTTATAGATCATACGTCCATTTAATTTCTTGGTAACTATTTTCAAATACCTAGTATATGACAGTTTCAGAGGCGCTTCTACATGAATACACAGAAGTAGCGTGAGAAATCTAACTGTCTGAATACTGCAGGTCATCTGTAAGCTAAATATATCACACAGTCATTTCTCTATACTGCTGGGCAACAGTAATCAGCACAGTGTGCCTTCCAGGATGCAAAATATCAAGATGACTAACATCTGCATTTCTTATTACTGAAACAATACTTTAGAAAACAACAGAAAGTGGAGTCAAGCTCTCTAAATAAGAATTTCTTCAAAAGGAAAAAAAAAAAAATCTTACAATTCACTTACCAGATGCTATTTAGAATGAAGAAAAGTTGTATAAAGATGCACCCAAAAGGCAAAATACCTCCCATAATAATACCAGGTAATGGTTTTGTGTAGAATGACTGCTCAGGAATCTGACGAGGAATTTGATTAGTGCGAACTGGGTGTTCAATAGCCTTTAAAGAAAATAAGAGATTTCTGAATATATTAACTACATCACCACTTTTACTTTAATATTGACTCTTTTAGGAACAAAAGCCACAGAAATGTGTATTTAGTAAGTAATTGGGCCCATTATATCACTTACCATATGGCTATGTTCTCCAAGTCAAATTACCAACAACCTCAGGCCAAACACAAACCATTTTCTGAAAGATTGCTACCCAAAAAAGTATAACAACTGACCTCTTTAAGCCCCCCTCTACTCATGTAGGTAAAGGTGTGATAGGATCTAATATGTGATTCACACTCTCTCTTGTATTGGGTCCTGCCCACTGGGCTGCAGAGGCTGCTCCTGCCTGGTGCCAGTTGAGCCAGGTTGCAGCCCCATGCCCCACTGTGGGTGCAGAAATCTGGAGTCGGGGCATGTGCTTTCCCATACCTCCCACCCCAATGCCTGTGCCCACACACCCACCTCCGACCCTACACTGGGGGGCTGGGAACAGCAGGTTGGGAGTCAAGGGCACCACCACAGTTGGGGAGAGTGGGAGGTCTGTGGATTGGGAGTGAGGGGCCCTGGCAGGGCCAGGGGGTAGCAGGTCAGGAGTGAGGGGCAACAAGACAGGCAGGGGCAGGCCACTAACATATCAGGACTGCTCAGTGCCATAAAAGCAGCAGGAGGGAGAGCTGCAGTTGACATTGTGTCCTGGTGAGTGAAGGGGCAGGGAGAGCTCTAATTTTCTATGATAAATAAACAAAATTGAACACGAAAATATATAGGTACAGTAAAATTTCTGTTAACCAAAATCTTACAAGCCGGCATGCCGTTTAATTGAGCATGCCAGCTTGTAAGATGAAGTGAAACTGAAAGTGCCCACTGTGGCACTTCCAGTTTCTCCAAGCCTCCAGGGCCTGGGGCAAAGCAGCCTGTGCTGCCAAGCCCCCACACCCTGGGGGCACAAGGCCTGGCTCCCTGTCTTGCAGAGCCCGCAGGAGGGGTGGTGATGCTGCAGGAGGGGCAACAGGATGCCCCAGACATGGCAGGAGAAACGGCGGCCTGGGCCACTCAATTTACCAGCATATTTTGTTGTCTGGCAACCCCCATACCCGGGGGATGCCAGATAGCAGAGCTTTTACTGTATTTAGAATTGATTTTATTATAATGATCAAGGTACTCCTAGGCTTCCAATTTGCTTAAAAAATTATAGATATCAATAAAACACTGTATCCAACTGATACATATATAGTGGCGTTTCATTTAAAATCGCAGAAAAATATGGATTTGGGGGGTTTTAGTTAGAGAATTCTGGATTTTTATCAGAGAATTTTTGTTTGTTTTTTTAAAACAGAGATAGCCAGGATCCCTGCTAATTACAAATAAATTCATCAGGAGGGAGGTTCAATAACAATACTCATTTAGGCAAGGGAATTGCTAAATGTCCCACCTCAGTAGAAACATTTCTTTTCAGAATAAAAGATATAAGAAAGGAAAGTCTGGCACTGATAAGCAGTCTCCCTCATATCTTATCGTAGCACTAAATCTTGCTGGGAATCAGAGAGATCAAATGAGACCAACTATGTTCCCAAAACAGTGTTTGCTCTGAAGCAGCCCAGGAGTCAGATCTACTGACCAGAGTAACTAATGCTAACATGTAACATTAAACTAAAAAAAAACCTGTTTGATTAAACAAATGCCTAAGGAATTTGACGAAAGAGTAGAATCCTAAATTAGTTGCTTACGGCAATGCTAAGGGATTCAGTTATGGTTAGAGCTGAATCTTGTCTCATAGCCCTGCCAAAACTTTTGCCTTGTATATTACCATATGACAGTATGGTGCAGAATGTACAAATAAATCACTTACATTTTTCTTAAAACCAAAGTAGGCGCCAATAAATGTCAATGGCACAGATATGCAAAACCAAAGTGCCAAAATAGCAACCAAAGTACCAAATGGAATAGCTGCTGAAGAACCTTCTCCCCAAAGAATTAGGTTCATGATGAAGAAATCCGCAAATACAATTCTGAAAAATATACAACATGCTTAAAAGAAAAAAACAAAAAAACCCCCAGAGATGCCCAAAAACATTAATTTTAACATTATCAAAACTGTATTACTATGTTCATATTTTAGTGTCAATATGATGTTACAATCAGATATATATTCTGATGCACAGAATATAACAAAACCAAGAGGTCAAACCAGCCTTTCTTCCTTAATCTAGAGGGATTGAACTCCAGCAGGAGCTGACGCTACAGCTAAACAATTTCAAATATATGCTTGTCTTAACTACACTTCAGGGGAAGACTGCTTGCTGTGATTAAGTAGAAAAATTTAACACAGTGCTTGTACAGCATGACACCATGCAAGACCAACTACAGTGTGGTCAAAGAAACAGCCTAGAAAGTAAAAATAGGAATAAATGAAAAAGTGTGCCTGTCTAAAACTTACTACAGTCATACTGCTACTACTTAATCAACCTTTTCACGTGGCAGGAGTAAATGAAACTTACAAAGCAGCTAAAAGATGTTATGTAATTAGCAAATTTGTCTGTGTCAAATGTATCTTCTGTTCAAGTTATTTTCTGCCACAAAGAAATAATGTAACATTGTTTTCAAGCATAACTAAAGCTTTAGAAAAATTAACTAAGACAGAGATAGAATTCAATTTTTTAAATGTGTATTACATCCTTAACTTACCCAGGACAAAGGAATGATGTTAACAGGACATTTGTTTTCCATTTCTCACCACCAAACGCTGCATTAAAAATAACATTTAGCAGTATCAATACATAGATCAATCAATGGAGACGATACCTTATTTTAGCGGTACATCAAGAGCTACAATTTGTTGCACTATCCATTCATCATTTGAAATTTGAAAGTTAAGATCAAAGGAATACACTATGTAATTAAATTTGCTAAAACAAACCTCCTTTATCATGTTGTTCCTCTGCTACATAGCTTTTTCAGTTGCAGGCAAGTGAGAGATTACCATTTTAGAAAATCCCAAGTAAATAAAGGAGGGTAAAAAAAGTTGCTGTTTTTCTTCCCCTCTCCCTACAAAGCTAAAATACACTATGGGGTATGTCTACATTCCACCCAAGTTAGCTCTGATATTCGAAAGGTGTCTAGCTGTGGCTAGTCAACGGGATCTACACATTCACATGCTTACTACACAGTAAGCCTTGTTAATTACAAGTAAATCTGCTACCTACAAATGCAAATAGCAAATTTACTTTCAATTAGTAACAGCACAGCAGTGTTCATGTAGACAATTATCTGGGAACAAATCTGCTCCCCGTCAGCTGTCCACCAGGGGGCAGGAGACTGCTCCCTGCTCCTGGGGAGCTACCTGCTGCTGGGGCAGGCTCCCTCACCAGAGCCGAAGTAGGGACTGTCTCCCTGCTCCAAGATAATTGTGGAGTGGGGGCTGCGTAGCTCCACAGTCACAGGTCTGGTAGATCGAGGCAGACCTTTATCTCCCAGCACTGGTCCTGCAACCACAGAGCTCAGGCTGGAAGATAAGGGTCTTCCAGTGCTGGCCCCATGATGCAGAGCCAGCGCTGGAAGCTCCCTGCTGGCAGGGGATGGGGAGCCTGTTCCCAATCCAGCTCTGTGCTTGTAGAGCTGAGTGAGGAACAGGCTCCCCAGCCTCCACCCTGCGTGCAGGGTGGAGGCTGGAAACTGTCCTGGTCAGGGCAGGTCCCAGCCCCATGGCCCAATCAGGTGATTGAGACACACAGTTTGGAAACAGCTGCAGGTATGGAGCAGGTCCCAGCCCCCTGCCTCGATCTGCCAGTAAGGCAAATGAAAAACATGAAAGGAGCTGCTGTGGGGGTCACGTCCAGCGCGATTTATGGAGATCCCTATCCATAGTGCATTCAGAACTTTATGTTAAAAAGCAAACTTGATTTGGAAATCACTCACACCTTAGAAAATGTAACCTTTTACTCATTCACTCAAGGCTTACCCTTATTCAGTTGGGTAGCAGGAATGGTTAGAAAATAGGTATAAAAGTCAGAAAAGTACTGAACTATGCTAAAGTAAAACATTTTTTTTAAAATCAGGAGCAACTTATCATAATTAGAAAGTTGTGCATAGTAAGCAATACCTTCCTCCTGAGTCTTAATATTTTTAAGCAGTAACATCTAAAGCAGGAGTTGACAACATTTTTGGGCTGAGTGCCAGAAAGTCCTTGCAGCCTGGACTTGGAAGATGTTGGCATGCTGGGGGCACCAAAAGTCAGACCCGTCCCTCACTGTCCACCCCAAGGTGTGTCTGCAGCTGCCGCTGGCAACAAACCAGAACAGGGCTCCAGACCTCAGTACAGCTGCTTGCAGCCTTGTGGCTTTCTGCTGCAACAGTCTCTGGGCAGGACGACACTACCCACCATGGGACCTGGGCTTCTTGCCACTTGAGGTGAGCAGCCCGGTCTCTGCAGCAAGCTGCATGGTTCTGCCCAGAGCCCAGGCTGCTCACAGCAGAACATATGCCCTGCTACGTCTAGCTCAGGCTCCATGGTGGGTAGCAGGGGCCTGCCCAGAGTAGGAGCATGCTGAACAAAATGGTTTCACATGCCATGCTCTGGCGCATGAGCCAGGGGTTGCTGACTCCTGATCTAAAGTCTAAATAAAATTTTTATAAAAAACACTTTAGAATTTTCATAAATCTGGCACGACTTTAAGTCAGTATGCCCTCAAATATCTTGCCTGAATTCAAATAAACTGATAGTTTCCTCTGCTGTGTCATCATGATATGATTTATTTCAGCAGTAAAAAATGATTACTGTTACAGTGTCTTAACTGACATCTTGGTAGGAACTGGTAGTCATCATCAACATTATATTTTTCTTTTCAACTTTTTTACTTTATCATTGAAAGAGCAGAAGTTGAACCTTCCTTGTAAGTATATATAGCTGTATTTTTTCATTCTGTATGTGTTTTTTTTTTTATATATACTGTAACGTATTACTTATATTTACATGATGTTCAGTATATTAGCTGCATTATTTGTCATGGATTGCAACTATTCATCAACAGTTTGGTAAAACTATCCAAATATTGGCTAACAAGCACGACTCTCAGAATCAATGAACACATTGGGGGATCTATTAGTTGCCTACTACTGGACTGATATGGAATTAGGTTTAATGCCATAATCCCTCAGACTTCTGTTGCATTACCCGAGGCAGCCTGTCTGAGACCCAATTCCTCATTTTGCTTTCAGCTTTATCCCAGCCCTTCCTCTCTACCTGTACAAACCACAACTGCAGGAGCAACTCAAACATACATGCATAAATAAGCATATTATTTCTCCCCCGCCTTACCCTCTACGTACCACCAACCCTCACAACCTGCATGTAATACAGCAAGACAAAAATAAACCAGCTATATACAACCCAAATTCCAGGATGGCTTGGAAAAATTAAAATCTTAACTACCTCTGAGTTAACCTGCAATATGGGAGTGGAATTCCTTCCAAGGACTAATCTATCCATAGTGAAACAACTCCTGAAAACTGAGCACCAAATACTCCATGCAACCATTTACACTCATAAGCACTTTGTATTTTAGAATAAACAAAGGTAAAGAAAAACTGTTTTGAGTGGTATGTCTCCTCTGCACCCCTCCCCCCCACCAATCTTATGCATACAAGAAGAGCCACTTAGCTTCCTGCAGACTTTGGATCGGCCAGCTGGAGGGACCACCGTAATGAGGTACTAAAACACCAAAGTGAAGTCCCTCCGTAGTCAGAGACCTTATTACATTTATTTCCCTGTTGACCGCATTAGAAGCACACCCTGATGGGGACTACAAATATGAACTGAAAAGAGAAAAATCAGAATTGCCATAATTTCAAGTAGATGGCAACATGGCCAAGGAAAACTTAAGCAAATCAAGGCAATATTTTAGTACAGGAAAAAACAGTGAATTACAAGTCACCAGTTCAGTATAAACATGTTGCTCTTTGTTTTTTCCCCATCCATAAAAATATGTATATGTGTATAAAAATGAAAGCAAGTCACAAGATCTCAAAACACAAAACAGGATAAGAACTCTGAAAAAAGGTCATAAAATTCTTATTCAAGATTTATTTCACCAAGAACAAGCTAACCATGTATGTGCTCCATGTTTCTTTTCTGTAGTTATCTTTGTTACCCATGCTGCCCAAGGGAACATGCAGAACAAAAATAATTATTGTTGTGATGATAAAGCTAGACTAATGAATTTAAAACCTTTCACTTTAAATAATTTTCACTTACATTTGTAGAATCTGGCAGCAACATAACCCGCTGGAGTTCCAAGCAACACCCACAGGACTACAGCACAGGTCATTAGCGCTCCTCGGTTAGCAGGAGACAGAAATCCGAGGCAAGCGAAAACTACAAGCAGGATGCAAGATGCTTAATTACTTATATTATGCCTATCATTATATTTCTATCCTGAAAATGTATAAAGATTAATATACAGAACTACTGCACAGATACAAACAAGGTGTTTCCAATTCTGGCCTCAAATATTACATAGAAATCTTTCATTTCCAATTACCCCATATATTCAAATCCAAAGACACGTTTTTTTTCCCCCCCAACCCAACATAGGAAAAAAGAGCCTCAATTTCTTAGATTCACATTCAAGAAGGGGACACAGGAGGGAGGGGAGACGGTGCAGGGTAGCAACTGCAGCTCCAGCACCAAGCCTGAGGTCAGAGTTGTAGTTGCTGCCCCCTGCAGCATCTATCTCCTCTCCTCCCCCCAAGGTCACCTCAGCTCTTTGCTCTCCACCTCACTTTATCTTCTCATCACAGCTTGGCTGGGGCCCCTGCTCCAACCAGGAGAAGGGAGCATGGAGCACATGCTGGCTCCAAGGCCAGAGCTGCTGCCACTGCAGCTGCTATTGTGTGGTCCAGATGGGGCTGGAACCAGCACATGCTCCCTATCCCAGGCTGGAGTGGGGCTTCAGCCAGAACTGAAACTGTGACCAGAAGGTAATGGGAGGAAGCATGGAGGGCAGGTACTGGTTGGGAGACAGGTGCCAGGGGATACAAGCACCATGGTGAGGGGTAGGCATCAAGGGGCACAGGCATGGGGGGGTAGGGCAAGTGGCAGAAGCAGGCACCAAGAAGCACAGGTACTGCAAGGGTGGGGGGAGAAGGATGGAAGCAGGCATGGGGGACATAGGCAGCACTGGGGAGAACAAGTGTGAAGTGTGCAGGCAGCAGGGGGGTGTGAGGTACAGGCAGCACAGGACAAGGGTCAGGCTATTTAAGCCCCTGCCCCCACAAATCCCCCCATAGCAGCGGGGAGGTGTGGGGGAAAAAATTCAAGACAATGCCCCAGTAATCAGAGTCTAGGCATGGAAAATTACAAAATTTATAAATGTCATAAGTCTAGACTCTAATTATTGGTGGGTCATCTTAAATTCAAACTCATCTAAGAATCAGGTAAATACAGTAATAGTTTCATGCCATTAGCTGTAAAGGTGACTTTTCTTTTAAAACATCTCCTACCCCCATCACTTACACAGAGTAACAAATGTCATAATTAAGATCTGTGTGCCAGATCCTAGAAAAACAGACAGCAGCATTCCTTTTCTGGGAGGCCTGAATATGTCACCATGAACCAGTTTCCAGCCAAACTCCTCCTGGGCATCTTCCTAGAAAGGAAATATTCCCAGTTTAATCTATTAAATTTTAATTTAAAAGATACTATTGTGAAAAAGAGATGTTTAGTTAGGCAAGTTATCAGTATGTGATGTACAAAGATTTAAACAATAAATTTGGTAATAACCATTACAAATTTGCAAACCCAGTAATCCACTATACTGACATGCACAAACATTAAAAAAAAACCATGGATCATACCAAGTCGCATACAATACAAAAAAACATAAAATTAAGACAACTGCACTGTTTTCCCAACTACCATTATTACAAGATTTGAGGAAAGCCATCTAACTTCTAGGGTTTAAGAGTCAAAATGTATTAAAAAACCAGGACCTCTCCTTTGTTTATCCAAGAGAAACTACTTTTACCTTTCCCTTGCTACCAGGGGACACTTCATAGTTTGTAGGGTCGGAAGGGACCTGAGCAGATAGGATAGAACATCAAGCTGATTATCTTTCTCCCTTTTCCCCTATCCAAGGCTCAGTCTTACAATTGCATCGCTTGGAGCCAAGCTTCAGGCTGGGACATCATATTCTATACTCCAGTTCCAACACACATCCATTGCTCCCTCTCTTTGTTCATATATCCCCATTACTGTTCCTCCACACCCTTATGATTTTATACCTCTCTTTCCAGTATTAGCTTCCCAAACATAGCAAAGCAGCAACCATCTTTTCTGAAAGTATCCTCAGTATCACCAGGGTATACTCTGATGAAAAGATGCTGATCTCAACTAAAGGCAAACTGAGTAGTTATAACTGCTCCATTATAAGTAATGGAGAGCTGTAACTATTTTAAAACAGACAAATTTGTGAAGCTTGGTCCTGATCTCGAAGTTGTAATAGTCAGTGGGTCGCTAGACTTGCAGTGCTAGTGCAAGAGGCAGTAAAACCCTGCAATCACAAATCAAATGCATTCCACTCCAGAGAGTAATATTTGGATAATTTATACATACAGAAGCTTCTGAGACAGATTTTCAGTACCAATACAAAAAATAAAAAAGTGTCAGGATCTGACAGAAGCATGTAAAACTAATTAACTTTAGTTACACCTGAAATTGGGACAAAGGCAATGCTGACATGGAAACAAGGGCAGAGTGAGGCAAAACTAAGGTAATGGCCAAATCTAAAACATCATGTTTTAAAACTGTGTATGCAGACACAGACACTTTTTAAAATTCATAATGTTTATAATTTATATGACATCAGTGATACACAGGCACATTTTTAAAACAAATTACTGCTGGTCTTTTATTCTTTCACCCTCACTAACATAATAGGAAATATCAAATCTGTATGGGACAATTTAATGAACTAATTAGATCTTTAAAAAAGAGGAAAGATTATAATCTTAAAACAAATATCTAATAGCACCAATCTGGTTTACTATGGCTTGTAAAATTAGATTCCAAACTCTGAAAAAAGTGTTTCAGTACTTTTAAAGATATACATTTGTTTTGCATTTAATTTAAAATTTAGAAAATCAAAAGTTAAGTCTTGCTGTAATGGGTCTTCAGAGCTGCATCATATATTTTGTGCTTTATTCATTTAGAAAATAAATGTTGCTATTTTTCCAATGTTTTTTAGGATATCTGTAAATGAACCATAAATAAGGATTTCAGAAAAAAAAAATCTTCAATTTTAATCTTTTTTTGGTTGTACAATATTTGTAGGGTTGTTTGGTTTTTGTTCTTTTTTCACCAAATTAGCAGTTCTGTCAATACAGCTGCTGAATTATTTGGCCTTCTAATACAGGTTACCCTTGATTTATGCAGGTTCTATATATGTGAATTCACTCTTATGCAATGAGCATTTTTAGACCATGATGCATTCTATGCAAGGTAAATCTCCTCTTATGCGATCAGCATAGGTGCCCCACCCACCCACGCAGGTAAATCTGTGAGGGGTGGGGAAAAGGGCTGTGGGGCCAGTGCCAGTGGCCTGCAATCGCTAGGCTGCACAGTGCTTCGTCTGTCCCCACTCCCTGCAGCTCCTGGGCTGCGCCTTGCCCTGGTGCAGGCAACTGGTGTCAGCTGCTCCTGGGGCCACTGCAGCAGGGGCTGGGGTGAGTGGGAACAAGCAGAACCCTGGGCAGCATAGGGTGCAGCATAGCTTGTCTGCAGTCCCCCTAGCCCATGCTGCAGCAGCCCTGTAAGCAGCCGGTGCCAGTTGCAGAGGGAACCATCAGTGGGCACGGGGCAGGGAGAGGGGGCAAGGTGGTGCCTCTTCCTGCTCCGTGCCCCCGGATCTGCATATAGGACAACAGCAGGCTACCACTGCAGGCTGGGGCCGGCGGCTGCACCAGGCTCTACCCGGAGTTCTGCTCGTCTCCACTCACCTCAGCCCCTGCTGCAGTGACTCCGGGAGCAGCTGACACCAGATGCCTACACCACAGCATGATACAGCCCAGAAACTGGGGTGAGTGGAAACAGGCAGAGCCCAGGAACTGGGAGGACAGATGGAGCATGGTACAGCCCAGTGTTTCCGAGGAACACTAAAGTGTAATTGATGTCCATCTCATCTCATCTCAATTAGAGTAATAAATTAGTCTTAGATGTTTATCACCGTCTCGATAAGGCTTTTTTTTCTTTTTTTTCCCTCTACTAAAGCAGTCAATGCTCTTAAGGCCAGCTGGCTGAAGACTGCCAGGACCCTTCTTGATGAAATGTTCCGCACACCCACACTTTCCTGCCCCGACTTGATAAGGAAAGAAAAAGAAAAAAAAAAAAAGAAATGCCTGGGTATGAAGCTTCTTGCACAATTGGTCCTTATGTCCACCTTAGTAATGAGGGCTCCATCAATCCCTATACCCTCTCCTATTCCACTGGGTGTGGTCTTATAGCCCATATAATCTGCCAGAGTCCATCAGAGTCCTTGATATGCCTCTGACTCAAATAAGTCACAACATACTTACTCCTGGTTAGCCCCCACCAGGGCTTTAAAAAAAATGAACTGGCTCATATTTAAACAGCCTCCTAACTTATGTGCAGATAGTTACTCTTTACTATCAGCGATGGGATGGCTGCTTGCAATCACCCTTCAAACCCCAGTGTCTCTTCTCTTCACTTACACAGTGGCTGGGCCAAGTGCCACTCTGTTCCCTCTGTTTTGCTCCCTTGTGGAGCCCTGGGAGCGGCACCATTCCCCCCACCCCTTCCCTAGTCCCAGCCTCACTTCCTCCCTCCCTTGCTGCCATGGGAACCTATCCCTATTTGTTACATGTTATGCACGGTTCTCCGGGAATGCATGTACTGCATAAATCGAGGGAAACCTGTAGATTCTCTTAAACGGCTCAACGCTGTAAAAATGAATAGAAAATTACAAAGTCCACTGTGAATGTACATAAAAATGAGGTGAGGAGTTACAGTAAGGCAACATAGCTCAAACTGGTTGCAGGCTTGCAAAAAAGTGCCTAACTTCATTTCACAAGACCACATTTAAATCACTGGCAACTACAACTATGGTTTCCTAAACTGAATGGAAAGTAGTCCAGAAGGCTGGTTCAACACACATATACAAGACACACAAAAAACCCCACAACCATCAACTAGAACCTCATAGTTGTTCATGATGGTTATTCTTTAAAACACGAGTTTATGCCATTTGACAACAAACACATACATCTTTTCAAAGTTAAACAAACAGCTCCAATAGTGATTTTAGAAACTTCAGACTTACAGTAGAATCCATCTGATTATATCTTGCAATGTCTTTATGTAGTGTCCTCAACATGATCATAGCTACCATTCCAGATAAGAAAAGGACAATCACAAGGGAATTCATGATGCTATGCGGAATGGGGGAAAAAAAAAAAAAGCTTCAAAAAATCAATATCTATAGCAAAAAGCGCTCTCCACTTTATAGTATTTGAGGACTAAAAGTCTCCTCACCTAAACCACTGAATATGTGTATGTGGCATGGATTCCAAAATATAATCCCATCTGGATGCCCATCTTATGCCTTTTTCTTCCTGGAAATTAAAATTTCAGCAGTTAGATTTTTATAAGAAACAAATAAGTGACTCAATCATTTCATACCTCCATACAACGTTTTGGAACTATTTAAATCAAATAACTTACGGTCAAAACAATTTCAAACCTTAAAACAAAAAAGCCCTATAAAATAATTCCCCACAGGCTTCAGTGAAAGACCTTAATGACCATGCTCTAAGACCAAAAGTCAGAATTAGGATAAGAGAATCTAAAACGTAATATACAAGCCGTCTATCAACAACAAGTTTTAGTTTCTATGTGCAACTAGATCACCACCACCATGTCCAACTTAAGCATCTTTTGGGAAGATCATACAGAACTGAATTACTTTACTTGGAATATAATAAACTATATCAAGTGAACTCTACATCTTTCACAGAGGAGTTAACCTGTTAAACCTTTGATTTACAATCTTTAAGGCACACAGGAGGCTCGCATTTCACAACTATTGAGAGACTATGCCATACAGCTGCACAACATTCCAAGTATGTTAATTTAACTGCTTTTCTTGATATCAGTTCAAGAATTTAACTTGATATTTCGGAGTTATCTACTGAATTACCACAACCGTTTTCCAGCATGAAAATCTGGCTTACAAATTTTCCCATCTAAGTGATGACCTCATTCCCTAAAATAAGGAACACAAAGCGCACAATGCCTTAATGTGCATTCACCTAAGTTAATGTGCATTAAGGGCACATGTCTACACATGTGCACTGTTAATGTGCATGAAAAATAGCAAATTTAGACATGTTAACGGATATGTAGATGCACTAAAGTCTAAAGTCAGTCGATACACAGCGTTAATGCACTTTAATGCCTAAACGTGTAGACGCCTGCCTAAATCCACTTAATGCGCAGTAACCTAATGCGCATGAAATTTAGGCATGCTTAATGTACATGTAGACACACCCACTGTGTGTTAGTACAAAACAGAAGGTTTGTTCAAAACGATTAATAAATATCACATGAATATTTTTTAAATTAATATTTTTAAGCTATTAACTCTACAGGGAGGGAAAATTTACTTTTCAGAGATTATCATTTGGAAGTCATCTTGATATAAAAATAAACTACTAAAATCATCCATTCATAACAAAGCCATAATAAATTAACCACTTATTTTCTCGCTTATGATTTACTTTAATAAATAAACTAACAAGACCAATCAATGGTTTAAAAATAGTTATTTGGAAAAACTGAGTGCTTTAAAAATTGTTTATTAAAAAGTATTTTGTCAAGATGCCAAAAATGGTGATGGGCAAGATGACACTTGCAGTCAGTTCACCAGAAGAACCTATGCGAGAAACGCAACAAAGACGACACCTTACACATTTGCCATTCCTATCTGACTACTTCTATCCTGCCTGCCTTACCCAATACATTTTCTTAGACCTTCAAGGAAAGCATCCTTTACAACCTCATACTGGGCTAAGTTCAGCAGAACACACAGTTGGACGAGGCATTTTTAGAATCTTCTTTATAACAACATTCATTGTTTAAAACATTGAAAGTGGGTCATCCAGCAAATAAAAATAATTTATTTCCTGAAATAGTTTAATTTTTGTATTTGGTGTATTTACAGAAGGTCTAGTTGTCCCAAGGCTGGGACCAATAAATACCTGACCCTGAGCTCCCCCTGCACTTGCAAGTGGTAATGACACAATCTGGTTCTAGCATCTGATCCCAGAATTGTGCAGCCTGCCATGAACATGCCTACAATTCACATTTCTTTGATGAACATGCATAACACAGATTTAGTGTTGGGCAAATTACTCTTTTTCCAAGTTAAAGCCTCTGGCAGGCTTTCAACTAAGTTCATTGGGGGATGGGGATCCACAGGAGCAAGAAAAAAAAGACTCAACCAGGTGTAGGACCTGCCCAGGTAAGAGCTCAGGTATGTACCAAGGGACCAGATGTCTCTCAGGAAGGGGGGGTGCCCAGGGCTCCCTCGGGGGGATTAAGGTGTCTCTTCACTAATGCAAGAAGCATGGGGAACAAGCAGGAGGAGTTTGCTCTCGTGCTTGCAAGTAGTAAATTCGACCTGGTTGGACAAGTAGAGACACGGTGGGATGAAACATTTGACTGGGCAGTACACATAGAGGGCTATAGGTTGTTTAGAAGAGACAGGAAGGGGAAAAACAGGTGGGGGGGTTGCGCTCTATGTTAGGGAACAGTATACCAGTTCTACCTTCCAAATGGGACCAGAGGAAGGCTTAACTGAGACCCTGTGCGTCAAACTTCAAGGAGGGCAGGGGGAGAGGGATCTGGTGGTAGGGGCGTACTACAGGCCACCACATCAGGAGGAAGAGCTGGATCTGGAATTTTTCAGGCAGCCTGGGGAGGCCATGTGTGCAAAGGACATTGTGGTCATGGGCAATATGAATTACCTTGACGTCAACTGGGAGGAGCAGTCGGCCAGGTCTAGCCACTCACAAAGGTTCCTGACATGCGTACAGGACCTACACCTTATGCAGGAGGTACTCGTCCCCACTAGGGAAAACACCATACTGGATCTGGTATTAGCCTCTGGGGATGACCTGGTGGGGGATGTGCTAGTACAAGGGAGGCTAGGGGACAGTGATCATGAAATGATCCAGTTTGCTATTCAGAGAAAGGTGGGGAGGGTAACTAGCACAGCGCAAATGCTTGACTTTGGGAAAGCCAACTTTGATGTGCTCAGGGCAGTAGTCATGGAAGCACTCAGAGCCCAGGATGTAGCTAGTATGGGGGTCCAGAAAAGGTGGTACTTCCTCAAGGAGGCTATCCTTGGGGCACAGCAGGACGCAATTCCACTGCGCAGGAAGGCAGGAAAAGGGTCCAAGAAACCTTCATGGCTGAGCGCAGATATCCAAGCTGGCCTGAGGGCAAAGAAAAAAAGTGTACTGGCGGTGGAAGCAGGGGGCAGGGACAAAGGAGGAGGAGTACACCTCCCTGACCAAGCTTGAGGGATTTGGTAAAGGAGGCTAAAGCAGCACTGGAGCTTAGATTAGCTTCTGGGATTAAGGATAACAAAAAGTCCTTCTTCAAGTATATAGGTAGTAAGAAGTCTTGGGGTAACATTGGACCCCTACGGGGTGGGGTGGGGTGGGGTGGGGCAGGGCAGTTGGTGACGGACGCACGAGACAAGGCAGAACTCTTCAACAAATTCTTTGCCTCCGTGTTCCTGTCTGCTGACAATGGGGTGCTCTCGGGTGATAGCGTAGAGA
>NW_017728906.1:105537200-105542820 GCF_001723895.1 Crocodylus porosus
AGGGCCATTAGTATGGTTGGGGGCCTCTGTGGCCAGCCCTATGAGAAAAGGCTGAGGGACCTGAATCTCTTCAGTCTCCACAAGAGGAGACTGAGGGGGATCTGGTGGCTGCCTACAACCTTATCAGGGGCCAGCAGCAGGGACTCGGAGAAAAGTCTGTTCACCAGGGTCCCCCTTGGAGTCACCAGGGACAATGGCCACAAGCTGAGGGAGGATAGATTTAGGTTAGATATTAGGAAGAACTACATCATGGTAAGGATGGCCAGAGCCTGGAATAGGCTTCCCAGAGAGGTGGTACTCTCACCTTCCCTGGAAATCTTCAAGAGGAGACTGGATAGGCACCTGGCTGGCCCCTCCCACCCCCAGTGCTCATTCCTGCCCATGGCAGGGAGTCGGACTCGATGATCTGTCTAGGTCCCTTCCGACTCATTGCTTCTATGATTCTATGATATGAAAAAGATTTCTCCCCACTCCGCCCCCTAAAATTCCAGTAGGTAATTTGGCCACAAAACCCCATTAATATGCAACAACAGCTGTGCAACTAAATCTCCTAAACTGCAACTAAAAACTTGATTTGAAAGAGGACTGCATTTTTAGCTACACTTAGTAACAATACTGCATTGAACATTCTGCAGCAACATTAGCCATTCATTTTCTAAAACTTAAAATAACAAACAAATGATTTGTTCTTGAGGAATGGCTGAAATAAATAGGATGAAACTGAGTAAGAACAAAGTGTAAAGTTCTACACTTAGAAAGGAACAATCAAATACACAGAGAGAAGATGGGAAATAACTGGTTAGGACAAAAAACCTTAAACACTCACCTGAAAGGTAACAGAGTACGTATAAACAATTTTGATCTCCCCACTAGCCTGGTTATTTATATCCATAGGCACACCTGAGCAGTCAGGGTTTTCTGGATTTGTATGCTTATAGCTATGGAAAGAAACATGCACAAAATTCAAAGCTGTTCATTTGACTAGCAACAGTGTTAAAGTTTACTCATTTAATTAATTAGCAATTTCATTTAGAATTTTTCTTCCAAGCATCCAATTTTAAAATAATAATATTTATAAGTTTCAGAGACTACAAGCTGTGGCATGAACATCAAAAATAGCATTTCTGTTCCCTAACAATGTATAGCAAAGACAAATTTTCCTAAAATACCTCAAATTTTAAGCAACATACTCTTCCATCATGTGAAACCTAAAGAAATGATGAATATTAAAAAAAACCTCAACAAAAAATAAGACAAGTCGATTAGTTAGTTATTATACACAAGAAAAAATTCATATTTTCCTTTAAAAACCATTAGGTGGTTAAGATCAGAACATCTGACCTGCAACTCAGCAAATTCAGTTATACTGACAGAGTAAAGGAAAGCAAGGTAAATACATTTTAGGGACTAGAAAGAAGGATGTTAATTGTAATGGATCGTAAGCCTACAAAATGTGTTGTTTTCTTAGACAGCAGGACAGTTGAAATAGCATAAAAGGAGCCTAACTCTATTAAAATATTTAATACTGACAAGATAAAAAGGCAAGGTGAATTTATTTCCCTTGCTTTGAACACTGATGAATAAACAGGAATCATAATGAGCACATGATATGATGCTTCCCCCTCCCATTTGCCAATTGAAAAGTATACCACCAAGTATTTTCTGGGTACTACAGTTGAAGATAAAAGTCCACTGTCAGAAAAAGGAACTGTTGCTTTATACCATCCTAAAATCAGATCACTTTTTCCAGCAGGAAAACTCGACTTCTGCCTTTTGTAACACATCTTATAACTAAAGAGAAATGTTTTGGAGCATTGATCTCCAACCTTTTTAAGTAGATGGCGGATGAGAACGTGATGGTGTTCAACACCGAAAAATGCAAGGTTCTCCACCTTGGGAAGAAAAACCTGCAACATGCTTACAGGCTCGGCAGTGCTATACTGGCTAGCACTACAGGTGAAAGGGACTTGGGGGGGGTCACGATTGACCACAAGGTGAACATAAGCCTCCAATGTGATGCTGCGGCTAGTAAAGCGACCAAAACGCTGGCCTGCACCCATAGATGCTTCTCAAGCAAGTCCCGGGATGTCATTCTCCTGTTGTACTCGGTGAGGCCGCAGCTGGAGTACTGTGTCCAGTTTTGGGCTCCACCATTCAAGAAGAGCCACGTGCATGATCAGAGGTCAGGAAAACAGATCTTTTGATGAGAGGCTGAGAGCAATGGGACTCTTCAGCCTGGAAAAGCACAGGCTCAGGTGGGACTGGCGGCTGCCTAAGTACATCAGGATCTGGGGGAACATCTGTTCACCAGAGCGCCCCAAGGGATGACAAGATTGAACGGTCACAAACTCTGCCGCGACCGATTCAGGCTGAACGTAAGGAAGAACTTCTTTACTGTCCAAGCCCCCCAAGGTTTGGAATCGACTGCCTCCAGAGGTGGTTCAAGCACCTACTTTGAATACCTTCAAGACACACTGGGATGCTATCTTGATGGGATCCTATGATTCCTCGTGACTTCCTGCCCCTCGGGCAGAGGGCTAGACTCGATGATTTATGTCTATGAAATCTATGAAACCTTTGGCATTTAAAACAACCCAAGATCTACCATGCGCCACCACCTGTGCCATCCCCCCGCCACTCAGCAGGTAAGTCTGTGGGGAGGGAAGGGGGAGAAGATCAAGGCAGAGGGAGAAAACCACTGCTCCTGCCTCTACGGCACTGTCCCTCACTGTGGGGGCCTTGATCTAGCCCCTGCCCCTTCCTTCCCCCACAGACTGACCTGATGGGCTAGGATGCATGTACTTGGGTACTCAGCCACCCAATCCCAGTCTCGGATCGATCTGAAAAAGCTCCGAGATCTATCAGTGGATCGAGATCCACCAATTAGTGACAACTGGTTTGGAGTAAAATTCTTGAAGCTAATCTTTGTTTAGTGACAGGTCATACTGTAAGAAGGTTGAATTTTTAATACTCACCTTTTTGGTTCAAGCTTAGCAGCTACTAGTCTTGCTCCCGTTGCTCCATTTTCTACGATATGGTAGAATATTTTAATGTCGACATGATTGAAAATATAGAAGGTATCTCTCTCATGAAATTCTGACTGCAAAACAGAACACAGAAGTAAATAAGACATAGAGAGGAGAATTCTAAAATGTAAATTTTGTTAAGCCTGTAAGATTAGCATGTCCTAACTTTTTAAATCTATCTGCTACCAGGTTGGAAGCTCAACATTTTTTTAAAATACATATTCTGGACTATTCAGAGAAGCACTTTCTTGCTTTACCTCTTTAAATGAGTAATAAATGTAAAAACCTGTTAAGAGCACTGTTTTCAAACTAACCTTAACCAAAACAGTTAGATTACATACTACTTTATCAAATAGCTATATAGTGTTTACATCAGGCATGTTCAACTTCCAGCCCACTGGCCAAATCCAGTCCATGGAACCATGGCATCTAGCCTGTAGGGCTCCCCATGGGTTGGAAAATTTGACAGTGGGTGCCACTTCACCCACTGCCATGTCCCCTTCCCCTGGCACAGTTGGATTAGGACAGAGCCACACCCCCTCTCCCTGACAGGCCAGGCCATGCTTCCTCCCCCATCCCTGTGGGGCTGGGTTATGGCCCCCTTCCACCACACAGCTGGTTAAGGGCCAGATTGCCCCCAGTCCCCCCATGGCTGGATGGGGCCCCACCAAGTCTAAACTGGTTACTGGTCAGAAGAACCAGCCAGATCTCACCCATAGATTAACAGGCCACTGCCCACCTGACCCTCTGAGCAAAAATATCAAGCATCGCTTGCTTAAGTAATAAGTTTGTTTGTGACATGCGACCGCAACTTAAAAATAGAACCAAAGTCAGTATTTTAACAGAATGAGAAATGTCTGCACAAAGAATTTTTCTCACGCTACTTCCAGTGACACAGGTCACACAGGACTCTTACTAAGATGCCTTGTTTCCAACAACTATGCATAAGCCCTCTCAGTGGAGGGGAAGTTAATTCCTTCAAGAAGCATTAGCTTATGTCAACTTTTGCTAGGTTTGAAAAGGCACATAACAGAGCCACTGCATGGAAGTCTGCTCCTCAGAGAAACATGCTTATTTAAAAACTCCACAGCCCCAGCCATGCAGCAGTTAGAGAGAAATTTTCAGGGTCAAGGAAGGATGTTGCATTGACTTGGCCACGTGCATGCATGTCCTTCCCTCCAGTCCTTCACAGCCTTCTACACCCCACAGTGGAAAGCAGCCTGAAGTTTCTCAGGTAAATCTGTTCTAACTTCATCTAAGTCGAGTCCACAGCACATTTCCATCATTTCCTGAACCAGTCTGAAGATGAAGGAAAACCCATCATGGAACAAAGCATCAGAAAGCAAGGAAAAATCTGGAAAGAGATTTCATGCAGAAAATGAAGCAGAAAAGTCTTTAAACTTACATTAATGACACAGGCGTCTTTTTGATGGCCGTCTTTTGTAATATAACAACCAATAGGAAACCCAGGATTGCAGAACCTCTGACCTTCTTCAACATCATAGCACCATGTTACAGGCATGTTGTCAACAATCCTACATAAAGAACACTAACATTTCACTAGATTTCAGGAGACAGAGAAAGCTTCAATATAAATAAAAGCTTACACCATTTTAAGCCACAGTAATATTTAGAATTTTGAGAGATCAAAAAACCACTACAACAGATCCTATTTGCCACAGTGGGCCACACTTGAAGCTCTCTACGTGTTATGTGAGCAACTCCCCCACAGCTGAGGGGGAACCCAACTGCTATGGCTATGGGACCAGGGCCAGGGCCTGCAGGCCTGTGTCATCCCCCTCCCCCCCTCCCAGCACTCTAGCCTTGCTGTCAGTGGGAGGTGGCAATTGCCACCCCCACCCCAGGATTTCTCCTTCCCTGGGAATGTGTGCAGCAACAGGGAGCCAGCCTGACCCCGGCTGGGCCCCACAGCCACACAATCCCACCCCAGACCTGGACTCTACACACCGACCTAGATGGGCACTGCGCCCAGCCTTAGCCCTGCCCTACTCTATTCCCTCCCTCCCTCCCTCCCTGTGGGGCCCTCAGTTTGCCCCCACCCCCACATAGTTGCCTGGAGGGAGCTGCACTCCATGCTGCCTGGCTGCCATGTACATGTGTTCGCACATGCATGTAGCACCTCCTGCCTTCCATCTTCCTCCTCTCCCTCTCCCCAGCCCCAAGCAGGAAGAAACCCATCATTTCCCACAGTTTTCTCCTAAAAAGGGGCAAATCCACATTTTTTCCATGGGGAATGGAAACCTGGATCCATGACTAACAGACCACAGGTGACAATCTTTATTTTATTTAATTTTTTAAAACTGGATGTCACATGGGCCTCAGCAGTGTGCTGACTGAGTCACATGCGGCCCATGGGCCACAGGTTGAAAGCCACTGTTCTAGAAGTAGGTGTCCGGATTATGTAAAATTTCACACGATATTGATTTCATAGACATTAGGGCTGGAAGGGACCTCGGGAGATCATCGAGTCCAGCCCCCTGCCCAAAGGGAAGGAAGTCAGCTGGGGTCATAGGATCCCAGCAAGATAAGCATCCAATTTACTCTTGAAGGTGTTCAATGTAGGTGCTTGAACC
>NW_017728906.1:105542831-105555923 GCF_001723895.1 Crocodylus porosus
TCGATCACTAGGTTGCCGATTAGGTCGTCCCCCGTAGCCAGTACCAGGTCGAGCAGCGCTTTGCCTCTCATTGGCCCATAGACTTCTTGAGTCAAGTAGAGGTCATCCACGCACGAGAGAAAGCTTTGCGACCGCTCGGATTTTGCTGAGTGATCTTCCCACGAGATTTTATACCCTTTCAGTTCTGCATAATTTATTTGATTTCTTACTACGTTTAATAGGAAGTCTGAAATAGGCCCTGGAAGGAAGTATATTGTATACCTACGTTAAGATTCAGATATCATGTAATTTTTAAGAAAAAAACCCATAGTTCCCTCTCCCCCCCCCCCAATTCATTAAAAGTTAAATTTTTTCTTTAAACAGTTAAGCTTGAAGGTTCATCCCTGCATATGCTTGCTCTCTCTGCCAGGCAAAACTTCCTATTTTGGTGTCTATGCTTTTCTGTCAGGCTTATCTTACAAGATGACTTCTATACAGTAAAAACAGCACCTATCCTTCAACCTGGCTTGACCACTGCACAGCTACTCAGGCACTAGGAGCATTTTCATGTGTTCTGGGATATGGTACCAGGCACTTTAATTTGCAACCCATGCTAATTAAAGGCTCCAGCACATCACGTGCATCAGTGTTCCTGTGCTGAAAAATGGCAGTGGGCACTTAGAACCAGAACAGGTTCAGTGAGCTTTAGTTCAAAGTGCTCCGCCACCACTTTTTCGGCACAGGGATGCTGATACATGAGACGTGGAAGGCTGCTGGGGAGTGCCAGTTTCCATGCTCCAGCAGACTTGATTAATAGTCTGCTCCCCACACATCTATAGGATCCATTGTTAGCATTAGTAAGTTAATACACAAAAGCTTTGCTTTGAAAGCAATTAGGGTAGCCCCACAGCATATCTGACAAATCCACACATAGAAAGAAAAAAAAAAATACAGTTAAGTAACCTAACTTCACATTATCCACTCCTTCTCTCTATATATACACACAGACACACGTTTTGCCATAACCAGGACAGTATAATCACACACCACAGAGCATAACCTCAGAGTTGTAAGTTTACTTTTTTTTTATTCACTAACAGATTAAAGAAAAGAAACCCATTTGGGGTAAAAAATTCTGCACTTGACTTTAAATGCAGAGCTGCACTTTCAGATATTTCTAGCCAACCTTTTAAATACAATCTGGACGGTATAAGGGTTAGATCCACAACAGGACTTACATGCCATTGAAAAAGCAGGAACTTGTACATGGAATCTCTCTCACCCCTCTGAAAAATTCCTTTGCTATAAGGAGTTGAAGCAGATTTCAGTCTTGCCCAAAGAAGCTCTTATACTTCGTGTAAGTAGCTAAACATTTACTGGAGCAGGAACCAAAACAACTTCGCTTCTAAAATTTGTACCTCTAACAAGAAGGACATTGGCCTATTATTTATGCCCTCTGGCCCCACTACTACATTTTGTAACAAGGAGCAATGGCTTCCACAGGTAGATTGAGAAAGACCTGCTCCAGAACATCAACAAGCCAGTGATTATAATTGCAGGAGGTCGGAGCTCAGTTAGAGGTCCCCTCTCTGAATCATTTAGAGGGAATCTGAATTGGGTCCATACCATCAGCTCAGTTTTCTGAATAGAACCTAGAAACCATTGTGAATACAGCCTAAAATAATCTAAGCATTTTGTTTTGGAAATATCAAAAAAATGCATTCTTTCAACACCTTTTCTTTAATTTCTATGGCCAAAACTATTCAGGGAAACAGGCTAACTCACAACTTCAACTGTCCCCAAATGGCATTTATCCATCAAATTAGGGCTGTGCAAAATTTAGGCAGGTGTTTTGTTTTGAAGCTGTTTCGACGTGTTTCGAGCTTGAAACAGCAAAATCGAAACAAAACAAAAGGCTTTGGAACAGCTTAAAAATGAAACGAGGGTACTCAATACTTTTCGAAACTTTCTAAACGTTTTGAGTTTCAAACCTAGGCTTGCTCCAGCTAAACAGAAACTAAGGAGAGGGAGGGGAAAACAACTGCTCTCTGATATTGACATCTAGCTCCCTGTTTGATTCCCCAGCTCTGTGATCATTTCCCTAGCTCTTCCCAGGAGGGGATGTGGGCCCCCGATCTGCACGTGGGGTTTCAGCAGGCCGCCACTACAACTGCAGCAGCAGCCTGCTGAAACCCAGCACCTAGGTCCGGGGGCCCGCACCCCCCAGGAACAGCTGGGGAAAGCGATCAGAGCTTCAGGTTCAGGTCCCTGTACATTCCCCCAGTTCCTGGTTGGATTCCCCAACTCCCTGATTGCTTCCCCCAACTCTTCCCAGGGGGCCACTAGAGGCAGATGCAATGGGAGAGCTGCGGGCTGAGGGGGCTGTGCTGGGGTCTTCCTTACGAAGCTCAGCTCGGTGGTCGGACAGCCAGTGGCAAAGCCACTTGGAGTGCAGCCCTGGCCCTGAGCACAGCCCTGGCCAGTGGCTCTCCGCTACCTCCAGCCACCAGGCTCACCTCTGTGGGGCTAGCAGAGCTGTTCAGATCGCAGCCCAGCAGTGGGAGGCGGGGAGAGCCAGGACTGCACTCCAAGCAGCTCCACCAGCCCCACAGAGCTCAACCGGCAGGTTGAGGAGGGCTGGGAGGGCAGGTTGAGCCCTCCCAGCACTGCCACTGAGTCCCAGGAGGGTTGGACGCTGCCTGCCTGTAAGCGGTATGAGTTCTGCTTTCAACTGTTTGAGGTGCAGTTTCACAAAAAACTCTGCACCTATCTCCTTGAAACATGGCAGGCTTCATGCCCTCAGAAGGGACTGCCATCCTTGCAATTTTCATCTGAATCAGGCAAGAAATGACAAAGTTATAAGCATTTGCATGATTCCCCATTATAGCCTATAAGTGAAACGTTAAAACACATCGAAACAGCAAAAATTTCAACAAAACAAAATGGAACAGTGCTTCAAAACAAAAAAGAAGTTGAAACAAAATGGTGCTTATCAGGACTTTGGGGTATACATGCGCACACTTATTCCTATTCAGTCAGGGACTAAATGTAGTAGCCCTAGAGAAAAATACCTGCATTGCCAGGCCAGCTTTCCCAACCACACTTCAATAAATCCAGAGGAGAAAGACTGAGTTAGTAAGAGAGAGTCCTTTTTCACCACCATACATAGTTGCAACTGCCTATTTAACACTCCCCACCCAGCAGGTTCCTGTTCCTATCCCTTTCTGCAACATGGTGCAGAGCAGCACTGCCTCCAAGCTCCATGAGATGTAGTGAAAGGCAGAATATTTCTTGCTTTCAGCAGTGGAAAAGGAGAGGACCCAATGTGCCAGACTGCTGCATGGAAAACCGGCTACAAAGGTAACCCTAAACAACAGACTAGGATGGAAAAAAGTTATAACCTGATAAACAGAAATTGATGACAAAACTTGAGGGTAGGATCCCCACCACAACTATGGACCAATGGATTCCCCAACTCAGTTCTATGCAAGCAGCTAGGATTTCTACTATGTTGCATCCCCTGGATCCTGCTTGAGAATATGACTTCTAATTAATTTCATGCTGCGGCAGCTATTGTCATGTAGCAAGAGGAGAGATAAAACCTAACTCTCCATAATTTCTGGTTTCAAGTTGGTCCTATTTCCACATATGTATCTACCACCTGCTTTAGCTGTTTCTTGGTATAGACAAGAGCAGTAAAGCAGTTAACTGAGTGGGTTCAACAGTTCTAAAAGATAACTGCAGGTCCCTGAACAGGAACAGCAAGAGTCTTGTCCTATTCATTATTACACTATGCTGCTGACATAGCAACAGTTGCACCTGAGTAAGAGCTTATAAATTTAAACTTTATAAGGGAGACTGCAACTTCCTACCCGTTGCTTCCATTTGTAAGGTTGCTATCATAATATTAAGTCCTGGATGTTACCTTTTGCTTTTGTGTGCCTTCTCTGAAATATGCAAATATACAATACTGGCTGACCTATCTCAAAAAGAGCACTGAAGAACTAGAACAGGCCCAAAGGAGGGAAGAGGATAATCAGCACCACAGATCAGCTTTTGTGTGCAGAGATAGAAGTTTCTGCCCTCCCTTCTTGAGACCAATTATCTTTTTATCATTTTCATTCCAATTTCATTTTTGAGTTAAACAGTCCTGATTTTTTCTACCTCAACACAAGAAAAAGGGAAACTCAGCAAAACTGTAAATTGAAAACTAAAAATGCATAAACTAGACCATGAAACATATTGCTCCAGAAAGCTGAAGACAACACTTTAGCAACATTTAAGAACTACAGGACATTTACACGGATGACATAAATATTCAAAGTGCTAAGTGTTAACATATCTCACAAAAGATATTAAGCTTCCTAATTTCTAATACAAGGGCAGTATCCCTTACCTTAATCTCAAATTAAAATCTGGTTTACACTGTGAAGTTACCTGCATATGGTAATGTTTTTACACCTTTTTTTTCTAAAGAATCTGGTGCTGGCTACTGTTAGGGACAAGACATGAGTCTAGTTGAACCCCAGATTCGTAGATTGTCAGGGCCTTGCTGGAAGGAACCTTGCAAGATCATCGGGTCCAGCCCCCCATACTAGGCAGGAAAGACAACTAGGGTCAGGTGACCCCAGTGAGATGACAGTTCAGTCTCCTCTTGAAGATTTCCAAGATAGGTGGAATAAGCTCCCACCACCTCTGGAGGGAGCTTATTCCACCGTCTAGACACCCTAACTGTGAAGAAGTTTGTCCTAGTATTAAGCCTGAAATAGTCTTCTAGATGTTTGTGGCCATTACTACTGGTTTTCCCCAAGGGTGTCCTGGTGAATAGTTGTAATTCCCCTGGTGTAGCGTTAAGGGGAATTAAGTATACCAAGTCTCCTTCCAGCCTTCTCTTTTTTAGGCTGAAGAGACTCAAGTCCCTCAGGCTTTCCTTGTATGACTTGCCTTACAAGTCTCTGATCATATGGGCAGGCTCTTCTCTGGACTCTCTTAAGCTTTTCCACGTCATTGTTGAAGTGGATGCAGAACTGGATGCACTACTCCAGCTGCAGTCTCACCAATGCTGAGTAAAGTGGAATCACTTCCCTGGTTTTGCTTGAGATGCATCGGTTGATGCATGCCAGAGTATTGTTTGCCCTGATGGCTCATGTTCATGCTATGGTCCATTATTACCCCTAGGTCCCTTTCAGTCGTGGTGCTAGTCAGTTTGCCGCCACCAATCCTATAAGTATGTTGGGGATTGTTAGTCTCAAAATGGAGCACTTTACATTTCTCAACACTGAACTTCACCTGGTTCTGATCCGCCCAACTTGCCAGCCTAGCTAGGTCCACCTGTATCTGCAGCCTATTTTCAAGTGTAACCACGCTTTCCCATAACTTGGTGTCACCCACAAACTTGGCCAGTGAGCTCTTCATCCCCACATCCAAATCATTGATAAAGATGTTGAAAAGCACCGGACCAAGCACAGACCCCTGAACAACACCAGATCTGATCCTATGTAGTAATTCCTGTATTCCCAAACTGATTAAGTGACTGTTCAAATCTCAAGGGTGTTTCTTAGACCACCTGTGTTCATCCAAGGGATTTTGTAGCCCCATTTCTTCTAACCAATCTTATTCCCTGTGCATCATTCACGTCTACCCTGGTCTCCCATGTATTCCGTCCACCACCATCCATTTATACCCAATTTATAGACAGTGCCAGCTCATCTTTAAGGTGTAATGGCTACAGTGGAGCACGGAACGTGAGAGCAATCCAGAAGGCTTTGTCACCACTGGATTCTGTAGTGACAGAAAGCTGAATCTAGTCTAGTTGCAGATTAAATTAAATACAAGACAAATGTAGAACACAATATTCTAAAAGGATACTTCCACATCCGCAACTCAGAGGAGCTACATCTCTTCTGGATGAATGAAAAAATCCACCATGCCATGTGTACTAATTTAACATGATACTATATTAATATACTGGTGAAACAAACATTTGATTCAAGGAAAAAAAACCTCCATAATATTCAAACTTGAAAACAGTTATTAAACAACATTATACCAGTTTCCATGACCAATGAGTTTCTGTTAACTTATGTTTAAAGAGACAATAAACTTTTGATTGAACAATCTTTCATCTGGACATGCACATACATATTTTTGGCTGCACTCTGTGTCAGACCAACCTTGCCTCCCCCCTCCTTCCTTCCCCACCCCCCACTTGCCTCTACCTCTTCCCCACAATGAGGCAGCAGCGGCTCTCTCCCTGCCTGAGGAAGTGGAGCCTGCACAAGCAAATCGTTGCCTGCCCTCTCCACTGCACAAGTGCAGTTGGCCAAAAGTGTTACAGACAGACAAGACATACAGACAGACACACAGACTAAGCCCTTTATTATATTAGAATGGAGCCAGAATCTTGCCACTAGTACAAGACAGTAAAGTACCTGTAATAAAGGGTAAGGAGTAGGGAAGGGGAGCAGAGTGCTTACAAAGATCAAGTCAAATACTTGCCACTCCTTCCCTCAAAATGAAGATTACACGATGGCTGGGCAGTGAAAAGAACTGTTCACCGGCTGCAACTATTCCCTATTATTAAGCTTAAAGTTTCCACATTACATTTCAGCCTGCCTTTCCCAATCTCTGACTAGAACCCATTTGTCCAAAACAGACAAATTCCAGCCCATATAATCACTATCAAGAAAAGGTAGACAAAACAGAAAGTAGATTTTTCAAGAGTGAATGCAATATCTGGAGTGTTGCACATTCAAGGAAATGACCACATGTTAAATGCTGTCTTAGCACAAAAGCACAAGAGAAAAAACCAGAACCATGAGGTTTACCAAAGCTGTTCTGTATATGATTGCTTTAACTGAAAAACTAGCCAATTGCCTGTCAAGAATGGCGGGAGGGGAGAGGGAACTGGGGGCGGGTGGGGGCGGAGTACCACCGCCCACCAGCCCACGTTGCCACCACTCTGCCTCCAGCCCCGTCCACCCCTCCCACACCATGGTGCCACCACCTCCCAGGTGCAGGGGATGGGGAGGAAGCGGCCACCACACAGCACCCCACACTGCGAGCACTGCACATCTGGCCATGCACAACCTCCTCCGCACTTGGCTCCCCTCCCTCCCAGTCTCAGGGCCTGATGGCAGAGTACTGCCACTGTGCTCCCCACTCCCCTTCCTCCCTGTCAGCTTTTGTCAGGGCCCAGCGGTGGCGGCAAGGTCCCAGTGGGGGGCAATGCCAGCACTGCACCACCAGCACACCACACTGCCACCTCCCAGAAGCAGAGGGGGTGGGGGGCAGGGGACACTTGCCCCTCTGTCCCCCCTCAGCCAGCACCCTGTGCCACTGCCACCTCCTGCCTGGAACGTTCTTGGAGCAAATAAAGTGTTACAGACAGACAAAGGCTTTTATAATATTAGAATGTCAGCATCAAAATTTTAAGGAACAAAATAACACAACATGGAATATTTTGCAAGAACAGTATGATAGGTATTCACTCTTAGGCTGTGTCCAAAAAAGCGCAGCTGTGTGGTATGTGACCACTGCAGGGGAACACCACTTTTTGGGACCCTTTTGGATATCCAGGGGTCAAAAAACCCATGGAGAAAAAAAGCAGAGTAGTGTATGCAGTGGCATCGTGCACCACTCAAAGGTGAAGCTTGCTGGGCCAGAGCCATGCTGCAGCTGCCAGCCAGGCTCCATGTGGCAGGATTGGCACTGCAGCAGCCCCAAGGGGCCCCCTCAAGACCTCAGGTAAGGCTGCTGGGGCGAGCCTAGTGCTGGTCCCTGATTCCCCAAACCCACCCGGGGTAACCTGCCATGCACCAGACAGCACGTGGCACAGACACTCCCTGGGGACAAAGAGTGGCAGCAAAAGGTACGCCACTGCTAGTTGTCCCAGGGAACCAAATGTCTACACCACATATGGACATGGCCTTAGTGTTAAATATGTACCAGCCCTATTAGCCATTAATACAAATACACTAAATTGTTAAAAACGTAAGTACTTTAACTTACCAATGGTGTTGGTAATTCAGTAGCATACTTTTCTTCAAGAAGTTTAATTTTTGTTTTTGCTCTGGTTTTTGTGCGTCATACGTCTTTGTGCAAACTGTCTTGCAGGTCTCTTCTTTTTTAAATAAGAACTAAGAGAATTAAACACGATTTCAGAGAAAAGGGTTTCAAAAACTGTCAACAGTTTGTTCAATACCAAATTCTTTAGATAATACTAAAGAAAACAAATCCTATAGTAATTAGAATCAAGATTGTATGATTAGATGTTTCAGAGTTCCAGAAGGGAACAGCTTTAACTCTAGTATTATGGGGCTTCTAGCAAATCAAGACACTACTAATTCTAGGTCGAGACCCCTCAGTTGTAACCTACATTCAACAATGACAATATACTTACTGTACATTTGAACCAGCTCCATGGACCTTACTAATAGCTGCCTGGTCAGTGTTGGTTGGAACTTCCTGGCACAAACGTTTCTTGGCCTCTAGAGCGGTGCCTATAGCACACTTAAGCCATTTTCAGGGCTATTCCACATCTTCTGGACAGACACCTAGCTTACATTTCCCATTTCTCTGTTCCTGAGCTACAAATAGGATTACAGCTCTGGCATCATGGAAAAAAAAATGTAAAGTATACCTGCTGTAATATAGACAACCTTCCCTAATATGGAAAGCAAGAATCAGGGGCTGGTTAAGTCCAAGAAAGAAAGAGACAAAAATGTCAAATTACAGAGGAAATAAAACCTGAACTCTGCAGCATGTCAGAAAATCCCAAGTTGGGCAGGACACTCGCCAGTGCCTGATGGAAATTGCCAGAACTACCTACAGCTTTCAGAGCTGTTGCTTCAACCTCTCTACGAATGGAGGAAGACAATTTTCTTTCAGTTTACACTTAGATCACGTTCTCAAGATTCCCTTTGCAACCATAATCTTCTAGCTTTTAAACAGATTATGGAGTATAAGGAACAAGCAGAACAGCTAAAAATTGTAAAGTACACAAAATAGTGGCAGATTTCCATTACAGATCTTTAAGAACAGGAATAGTAGTCATTTTTAGTTTAAAGTTTTATATTCTGAAGAACCATTTAACAGAAAATACTTTAGCAAAGCACAACCTTATAAGGCGATGGTTCTATCCTCTCTCCAAACAATACTTGACCAAGGTTTTCAGATGGTCGTTTTTCTTCTGGATTTTGGCAAAAATCAAACCTGAATTAGAGAATACACAAATTTTATTAAGGATTGAACTGTAATCTGTAGGACTTTCTTCTCACTCCTTCAAATCCCTGCCATTCAAATCTAAACTAAAAAGTTGTAGAATTTCTTTCAGAGCTTCAGTAATTTCTCCCCCAAACTCTCAAAAAATATAGAAGTCTATAACTGTTGATTAGAAATAATTGAAGAAGTATTTTTAAAACTCAAATAAACTTAAATTTCAACATTTTAATTATTTGACTAAGTATATTACCATTTTGCATACACATGAGGTTTTTTAGCCAGGGATTAAATCAATCTTGATATGTTCTACAGCTGCTGCTCTGAAAAGAAAACATACTGGCTGCTTGTTGAAAATACTGCATGAAGTTTCAGATCATGGGAACCAAACTAAAATCCACTGTATTATGCCTTTGTTTACCATTAGATTTGAACAATTCTTTAAAATTTACTAGGCTAAATCCCAATACCTCACACTTGTCCCATTTCAAAACAGAGATGCAACTCCCTTTCAAAACTAACTGCCACAGTACACCATGCACATTTTCCATCAAGTATTAGCTGGTTACAAAACAGACAAGTTAACACTTCATTAAAATAATAGGGGTGAAGGTCACACTTCATTACAACTACTCCCACTCATCTGGCTACAGGGCAATTCACACAGCAGTGGTACTCTGATCAATAAAATGATGATTAACACCAGGAAGTAATTTTTTTCTGAATAAGGGTATTCTAGACCAGAAAATGTAGGTTACAAAACAGTCAACAGTGGAAACCAGAACAAAATTAGTCACCCTGTAGTTCTACCAGCTTTCTAGACTTTATTTCTATATACTGTATTATACGAAAATAAGACTTCACCTTTTTTGCAGAAAAAGCTAATGAAGTTTCACATAAAGCCAAGTTTAAAATACTTACGCAGCATATTCATAGGGAAGAACAGATTCCACTGAGTCAAGCCTGTTGACAAACAGCTCTATCTCAGCCTGAAAGAGAGAGACAATTTAGTGTAACTAACTATGTTTATATCATTAGGCATGAATTTGGGTACAAACAGTGTTAAAAAACAAAACTCTGCCTTGGACATTGCATGGTTAGTTTGCATCTGATCAAAACTGATGCAAATATTACAGTATCAGGCAGACAGCATTTTGTATCTACTCTGGACCTGTACAACTACATAAAGTGCAAAGCAGCAGAGAATCATGCTCAGGAATAGTATCTCTAACCTAGAACTCCAAAACATGTACACTAGTTTAGCCACTTAGTTAAGTCATTGGTAGATCACTAGCACAGGTCACATTTTTCATACAAAGGAAGCAAATTTTGATTGCATCACAACTTGCACTGACTAAAGTTTTCAAAGTAACATGCATGATTACAGCTGGAGATTGACACTGCTGCCTGCAGTCAGGACTGCCCAACAATTTTCAGTTGTTTATAATAAAACCATGGTTTTTGCCAATACCAGCCTTAATATACACTATGAGGGCTGCTACTGTTTAAGGTGCAGCAATATGTTACAGTAGACATAAATACAGCTCTACCAGCAGTTTTTCCACCCTCAAAGTTCTAACAGCTCCCCTAAACAGCAGAAGCTCTGCTGACAAAAACTGCTTTCTTCTGACAAAATTGTCCACACATGGAATATTCTGCAATTATTAGGTGCCTTTTTCATACTCTGTAGCCAAAATAGCTCTTCCAGCAGAGGTCTGTAATGCCAAAAAGGCCTAACCATTTGGGCTTTTGTTTTCCAAAACCAGAGTTTATTTTAAGTGGAGCATTTGCAGCTTAAACTTAAATTGAACTGCCCATGTTACAGGAATTCTTACTAAAGTTGCACTGAAAAGCTCTAGCACTTCAACACTTTGGCAAAGGGACTTGGAACTGATAAGAAAATTGTCATTTTTCATCCTGATGAAAAGTCACCTATGCTTAGCCAGACAAGAAGCCTCAGGGGAATGGGAAGGGGAAAAGAAAGAAGAAAACAAACAAACAACAAAATCCACTGGTTTATACAGGTTTATGATACAAGTTAAAATACGGCAACTGAATTATCTGAGGTTTCTGTCTGCCCTAACCATACTCCATCCTTTATACATCTCTTATACACTGATTAGACTTCAAATGCTCTAGTAAATTGTCCTCTCCTGTGTTCTAAAGGTTGTCTCTGAGGGCACCCAAACTATGAGGGGTGTACAGCCACGGTAAAATAGAGGGACAGGGAAAGATGATGTGAGGAGTTGAGTGACTATATAGTCATAGAGAAGACACGCAGAACATTCTCTGACCTCCAGTTCACAAAACCCTTTAAACAGGGGCACGCAATTATTTCAGGCGGAGGGCCACTTACTGAGTTTTGGCAAGCCATTGAGGGCTGCATGACAAGCAGCCAGGGGCAAATAAATATTAATTTTCTAAATTTTTAGGGGCCCCAGGGGCCAAATAGAATGGCCTGGCAGGCCGCATCCAGGCCCCGGGCTGCATTTTGCCCACCTCTGCTATAAAACCTGGAATTGAATGCTTGAGTCCCGAATTTCAACATTTCCCTGCTGTCAACATATAGCTATGAAAGTTGCTGGCAAAATGTGTTGCATCCTTCCTCCAGTGAAATGATTCTCATCCTTTTTAGACACAAGGCACCATCAGAAAATGCCAACTTTTAGCTTTCATTCATTTCTTGACTTCAAAATTAGAAGAAAGAAATTCTTCCATTGCAACTAACTCAGAAAGATCACAATAGGTCAGTATGTTTTGAAAAGATAGATTCCAATTTGAAACCTCTGGGTTTATCTTGCGAACCATGTGGGGGTGTTTGCCCACCTAACATTGCATGGCAGTCTGAAGCACTTTTTAAAGGGTCTCACAGAACCCGAGGGTGCCATGAATAAAAGGACAGGCAGTCCACATAGACTGGAGGAGGAGGTTGCAATAATTTTGGCCTGAGGGTCACCGAGGAAGTTTTGGTGAGCTGTCACAGACTGGATCAGCACTCCCTGCTCCTTCAATAACAGCTCAACAAAACTCCCTAAGTGCTTCTGCCCTAGGGCCTGATCCTATGCTGTCACCACTTAATAATCCCAGGGTCTCCATGAAGACTGGTCCGGGACCTGTGCAGACAGGGCCCGCTTGGCCAGGCAGATGGACAGGGCTGTGGGCAGGCAGGGAGTGGTGCCTGGAAGTGGAATGGGCAGGCAGAGCTGGGGCGAGATCTCAGGGTGGTGACATTATGGGGCCAGGGCCTGTGGCTGAGCCACAATCTGCTCCCAGTATACCCCTGCCTGCAGAACTGGTGCCCATTACAGGGACATGCCGGCAGCAGATTGTGACCATGCCCCGCACTGTCATCACCCCACAATTTTGTCCCCAGCCATGGCCCTGCCCATCTTGTTCTCAGACACCACTACCCACCCACCCACAGTCCCATTCCATCCAACTGACTGAGCATGCCCTGCTCACATGGGTCCTGAGCTGGTCTCCATGGAGACTTTGCCTACCCACTCACTCCATCAAGTGCCTCAGCAGGGGGTGCAGGGCAGACAGGCCAGAGTGTCCAGCCAACAGGGCTAGGGCTAGGGCTAGGGCTAGGGCTAGGGCTAGGGCTAGGGCTAGGGCTAGGGCTAGGGCTAGGGCTAGGGCTAGTTCCAGCAGTGGTGACACTGGGCTGAGCCAGGCTGAGGTATTTGCCATGGGCTGGATGGACTCCCTTGGCAGACCAGATTTTGCTCACCCCTGACACAGACTATAACAACCCTCTAAGAGGCATGGGTTACACATTATATTGAGAATGTAAAGATCTGAGGCCTCAAGTTAATCTGATGATTGCTATCATGTATTTCCTCACCCTTCCCCAGCGTACAGGCTGGGAACAAGTCATAGTTTCATAGTAGC
>NW_017728906.1:105556818-105579523 GCF_001723895.1 Crocodylus porosus
GCCTGTAATTTCCCGGGTCCTCTTTTTTTCCCTTTTTGAAGATAGGGACCACATTGGCCCTCTTCCAGTCCTCCGGCACCTCACCAGAGCACCAGAGCACAAGTCAGCATAGGAGAATATATTAAGACTATAATCTGCAGGCTTCATCCCTCATTTAAATTTAGAAACTGGAAGAGGCATAGAGAAAGATAGAGGGACACACAGGAAGAGAAAGGAGGGTCTTCTGGTTAAGGAACTGGAATGCACCTTGGTATAATATTAAGTGCAGTATATCAGAGGAGAGTAACCAGTCCAGCAGAAGCAAGGGTGGGAGGAAACAGCAGAAACTACAAGTGTTCCCACCTGTCAAGATACTGATCTAGAGCACACCTTAATAATATGTTCCAGATTAGAGTCTGAATTCAGACTGGCCCACCAGAAGCAGGCTAGTGGCATGCCTACGTAGCCCTAGAAACTGGAGGGGACCAACATGCAATATAGCTCATCTGTACAGGGTATGAAAGAGAATCACTGTAGAAAAGGAAATGATGACCAACTAAAGAAAATTAAGCTAGAAACTGCAGTGTAGAATATTCCTGAGATTGGAGGAATATGCAAATATCCTTGGATTAGAGACTGGCTTTGGATAAGAGTATTTAAAGCAGAGTTTATCAACCAGGTTACATGAAAATGCTTTTTTTTTTGGTTCCCTCAGCTTAACACAGACTGGATAAAAATTGAGATAGTTATAAAAGCAAAATACCAGGTTTAAGAAACTACATTATAGTGGCATAGGTTTAAACAAATTTTCATTATCTCCTTGACCAAATCCCTGGGATGCATGCTGTCCATTTAGATCAACTATGCAAAAGTTATTTGTTTTGAGAGGGCAAGTAAAACATCCGCTTTTGCTACACTCCAAGGTATGTGCAAGTATATTTTGTGTCTACATTAATAGTTATCTGAAACTGACTTTAAAAGATTACATCTTATGGAGTACCAACTGAAAGCATTCCTCATCACCTTTTCATGACACAGCTCTGATGTGCTAAATTTCTATAGGACCTAGCATATTTGCCAGTTATACATATACATATTAAATTATATTATAGATTATTAATTATTGATGATAGATAACAGTAAAAATAAAAATACAAAAATAGATTTTAGTATTATGAAAAGGCAATTATTGACAGTTTATATTTTACAGGATATCAGGAGGCAGGATATCACATCATTAATCCTCCATGATAACTGTGGACTGTTTATTCATTCTGTCTGAGTTTACTCCTATATTCTATTTGAGTTACATCAACTACATTTTCATGACAGATGGGCTGCCTCCCTTGTCCTAATGACTCACAGCAGAATTTGGATCAAATAAGTGAAAACAGACATTGCCTTTCATCACCTTTGTGCTGCCATACATTTTGTTTTTTTTATTCTGGCACAAAGTGACAGCAAATATACATCCATAAGTTTTCTTACGCCAAAATGTGGCCATGAAAAAGGTAGTAAAATTGCACCAGTTTATTGCAGCAGACATCTATTTGCTTTATAGTGAGAGAGCACAGGCAGTCAGAGCTACCCACATTCTCCAGCTGCTCCAGGCAGGTTCTTGTGGGGCTTTAGGGGTCATCCTGCATGCTCTGGGAATTCCTGCTCAGGATTGGGCCCCTCAGGCCATGAGAGTGCCTGCCCACATTTCTCCACTTGTAGAGATGTGCCCCTGGCAATTGCTGGGGCAAGTCTCCAAAATCAGGGAAAGTCAAGGCCCCATGCTTCTAGAGACTTGGCCCAGAGATTGCTGAGGGCCCATCTCTGCAACTGGAGAAAGGCAGGACAATCCTGGGACTTGGGACTGCCAATCAACTGACTGGCAGTCTCAACCCCGGGACCGCACTGGAGTATTTAATATGCTCTGGTGCGGTCCAGGAGCTGTAAGAACTGCATGGGAGTGTCCTGCCTCTGCCCATTTGCAGAGATGTACCCCCAGCAATCTCCAAGAACCCCAGAGTTTGCCAAGGCGTGAATCACTGGAAGCAAGGAAGAAGTCGCCTGTTGTCACTTTGTCCTCCCTGGTGATCTTGTGGGACGTGTTTCTCCTCACAAAGTGAAATACCTATCCTGAGATGTATCCTGGCACAGGTGAGCCACTTGACAATGTCTTTTTCTAGCCTCAGAGTAAGATTTTGTACATAAAAGAAGAAAAACAACAATCAGGTGCTCAACAGAATGACATGACTCTAAGTCATATTTTTGCTGCTTGATTTCTTGCAGAGTCACGGGCTGGCAGTGTACACCATGTTAAAGTAAAGAATCTAGCAAGTATGAAATAACGACTTTAAACCCTGGGACATCTAAGACATCAGAACCCTGCAACTGCAGTTAGACTTCCTCCGGTTCCTCTGTCTTTTCTAGTACAAACACCTACCTATTTCATTACAATCTGCACTCCTGTTACCTGTCAAAGCATCGAATAATGATCCACGTTGCCCATACCCATCCAAAAACAACCTAGCATGGGTTAAACCAAAAAATCTTATTTAAAATAACTGATGTACTGCACAAAGTTAAAAACCTGGCTGGCAAACAGACCTGCAGGGACCCAAGCAGAATGAACCAAAGATCAAAGACAGGGTGAGTGCCACACCCAGACCTGGGGTTTCCCTCTCTCTCCTAGTGAATGAAGCCTTTTTTTAGACTCCAGGAAACCAGAGGGAGACTCAACGGCTCCACAGGGGCAGGGGAGAGGAGGGCCTCTCCAGACCTGGCCCAGGTGGGGCTGAGACAGCAGGACAGCCCCCTTACCTCCATCTTGCTCCTGCCAGGGCCTGCAACCCTACAGAAACAATGAACCGTGCCACATCCAGAGCCCAGACTGCTTGTGGCAGACAGCAGGGAGGTTGTAAGCATCTGTACCCGGTCCCCAGTTGCCCCTCCCCTTCTTCTGACTCCTCCCACCCACCCCCTGTGCAGCTTCCCTGCCCCGCCCCAAACGATAACTGTTCACGCCCGACCCCCTCGCTTCGGCTAACCGTTGAACCCATCCCGGCCGTTTCAGCGGACACGGGCACGGAGCAGGGGCAATAGTGGTGTGCTCCAGCAGCTGGCCCCAGCCCGCGGGGACGCCCTGGGCCGGGCTCCGCGGGGCCCAGGGACGGGTTGCCAGAACGGCGCCAGGCCCGGGGCCGAGCGAGGGGCGCGCACCTTGCAGTCGGCCGTCTCCTTGCTCTTCTCGCAGAAGTTGACGGGCGCCAGGCCCGGCAGGTAGAAGGCCTCGGCGCGGGGCGCGGCGGCCGCCAGCAGCACGGCCGCCAGCAGCGCCCGCGGCAGCAACATGGCGGCTGCGCTGGAGCGGGCCCGGTGACGGCGGTGGACGCTCTCCGCACGGCTCCTCCGGCCGCTAGTTCCGGCCTCTCCGCCTCAGACACGTCACCCGGCGCCGACCTCCCAGCACCCCCTGCGCCGCGCCATGGATCTACTTCCGTGGTGGCCCGGGGGGGGGGGGTTTCCTCTGGTTGCCATAGAAACGGGGGCGCGGCGCCCTGCAGCCTCGTTTCCCTTCTTCCCCCCTCCCCCACCAACATGGGAAGAGGCGATGCTGCCGCGTGCGTTCCTCTTCTCGCACTTGAAATAAAGCAACCCAGTTAAATATTAATTTGAAGTAATCAGAACACTTCAGGAGATGATATCCTGGTTGTCTCTGATTTAACAAAAAATCCACAATTTTCGGATTAAAATAAAGTAACCCCACATCGGTTCCTTAGGTAGATGTGATATCTTTTATTAGACCAACTGGGTAATTGGAAAAAAGGCACAGGGAGTGTCTGCTGGTCTGAGACACCAAAAACTGAGAGAAACTAAAAGTGTGGCAGGATGTCAGTGAGAGTGTAAATAGGTAGAAATTAGGAAAACAAAAGGTAAAGCAGGGAAGGGAAGGGTGAAAAAAGCAGGGGGAAAGAAAGCCAAAGGTGAGTAAGGGGAGAGTCTACAGTGGTGGTGTTTCAAAAAGGGGAGAGTCTACAGTGGTGGTGTCTGTGAAAAAGGTAAATAGCTGGAAATCAGGAAGACAAAGGACAAAAAAGTTGGGTGGGAGAAGGGTGGGGGAAGAAAAGTGCAAGAGATCAGGTTGTCACCTCCAGCTGGAGTCTGCCAGCTTTGCCTAGCAACAGATGCCGCCAAGCACTCTCTCTCCTCACAGTTTGGAAAGCCCCTGTTTGGTTTGCTGCATGGCCCCTGGCCATGTGCTGGGAAAAAACCCACAAACATTTTGACGGGAAAATTTGACCAAATGGGGTTTGAGGTTGGCCTATAAAGACTGGGGTGGAGTTTTCCACCCGAGGGCAGACACCAGAGAGAGAGTGTGCAGACACCAGAGCATCCATTGCTCGGTCAGCCAGCTAGAGCAGAAGCCAGAGCTTCCACTGCTCACTGGGTAGGCCTGGCCAGCTTCCCACGGCTTCTCCTGTCTCCGGAGCAACTGTTTACCGATCAGTTTGTTTTGGTTCTCGGGAGGTCCATCGTTTTGTTGTTTTCGCCCCTCACCCGACCCAAGATCCTTCGTTTTGTTTTACATCTGTCCCTTACCCGAACCGGGATGGATCATTTTGCTTTCTCATATCCATCATTTGTTTGTCGTTCGTTCGTCCCTCTCCCGAGCCAGGACAGAACGCGCAGCCACATTCAACACTGGTGGTGTGTAAATAATCGGATCCATCAGTTTTGTTTTTGTTAATTCGTCCCTTATTTGGACCAGGACGGACCCAAGTGTAACTGCCTGCGCAGCCACATTTACATCAGTGGTGCGCAAGTAAGAAATCAACTAAATAAATAAAAGAAAATGTTTTGGAACCGCTGCGAGTCCGCCTCTCCCTCTCGCAACTTAACATCGGGGATAGAACCCACCGGGGCAACAGCCGCAACCCGGCTCACGCCCCGAACACAGGTGTGGCAAGTATCTGGTTAATCAGATGTCAGCCAGGTTGTAATGTGTCATAAATCCAATGTCTGTATTGAATCTGTGATTTTTTGTACCCAGTAGATTTATGAAGTGAAGTTCATAGGCTTGTCTACAGAAGGTGTTTTGTAAGTTCCCTTTGAGGATTAGAACTGAGAGCTCGGAGGGGGATTGACTGTCCTGTGAGAAGTGTGCCCCCCACACAGGACAGTTGGGTATTTTTGTCATTGATAGATTTCCAGTGCCCTGCTCTCAGAGCTGGATATGGCAGTTTAGTTTATCACCAGCCAGGAGGGGAAGAACATCCCTGCTGAGCTCCCATGCCAGGACAAACTTGGAGGTATGAGCTGGGGCTGTGGGGAAGGAGGAGGCCCCCGGTCCTGGGCATGACCTAAAACTGCACCCTGCCAGGGTAGACAGACCTGGTGGGACTGCTGGTGGTGCAGCAGTCCCAGGAAATGCCAGAACCACAAACCTCCCTGATGAAAGGCAGGTTGGGGGTGCCTGAAAACCTCTAGCCACCGCACACACAGTCCTGGCCCAAACCTATAACATCTTTGAGAGGCCTGCGGCTTACTGGTTGCAATAGAGTTGTGAGGGGAGAACAGTCAGGCAGCTCAGATCTGACCTGAGGTACCCTTGACTGGTCCGTGTTGGGGCCAGGACCTGAAGGGGGGTTGAAGGGCCAGGGGCCTACCACGAGGAATGCCCAGAGCAAGAGGCTCGGGATTCTGACTGGCCTTAAGGTGGGGCCAGGGGCTAAGGGGGAGCCAAAGTTTCCAGAGAGGGGACCACATCTGGAAGAGGTGAAGGATGCAATCTGTGAGGCATGGGCTGCAGTGTAGGGAAGGTACGGAGCTGTGGAATGGATGTCACCCCTAGACATCAGGGACCTAAATAGGCAGCCTCCTGCCTGGGTAACATCTAAATCAGTTTTCCATCAAGGTGTGGCAGGAAAGGGAGGTAGGCAATTAGCCCAGAAACAGGTGGGTGGGCTGAGATGGAACTGGCATTGGGAAGGCCCCCTGTTACAGGCTACCATCTCTGCTGCAATTGGGTGTTCTTGTCTTTAATACATTTCCAGTGTGCATTCATTCTGGTGTGCAGTTGTTGTTTGGTTTCTCCTACATATTTTCCATCAGGACATTTGGTGCACTGGATAAGATATATAATGTTTCTGGAGGTGCAGCTGTAAGATCCAGGAATGCTGATGGTACTGTTGTTGTAGTGGGGGTGGTGGAGATCTGCTGGCAGGTTTTACATTTCTTGCCATGGCATGGTCTGGATCTATTTGGTGTGGTTTGGGGCATATGAACTTTGCTTCTGATAATGATGTTGGCGAGGTTCAGTGCTTGTTTAAAGGCTAGGATGGGTGGTTCTGGAAAGATCTCGTTAAGAACTGGGTCATCTTCTGGTACGGGCTGCAATTGTTTGAGGATTTTCCATGTAGGTTCCAGGGAAGGGTGATACGTCATAACTAATGGTGTCCCATTTGTGCGGATTTTCTTTTTGTACTGCAGCAAATCTTCAGGTGGCTCTTTCAAAAATGCCATCTATCTCTAATAACCCCAAATCCACATTTTTGGTGATTTAAAATAAGACACCACTAATATATAGATATATGCATAGTGATGTTTCACTTTAATCATGGAAAACTTTATTTTGGGGTTACTTTTTTTAATCCAAAAATTAGGGATTTTTTTATCAGAGAAAACTAGGATCCCTGGTAATTTTTTTTTATTAAACCAACTAGATAGTTGCAAAAGTTCTTTATTTGCAAGCTTTCAGACTCACATGCCCTTCCTCAGGCATAGGAGAGTGCAAGGATTGTAAAATTTTTCCCTGTGGAAATGAAAATTCATATTTCACAGGAGAGTTGAAAATGGTGTCAGATCTCCTGGTTGCAAAAATTCATTGTATGCATGTAACAGCCCCACACACGCTGGGTGTATGCTGTGTTTTTTTGTGTGTGTGTGGTTTTTTTTATGTGGGTAAGATGCCCCCTGTGTTTTGGCTATGTACTCAGCACATGGCCAGTGGGGCCTATATCTGGGGCAAATATGTAAAACCCTCTAGCCTCATTGGCCAGGGGAAGCAGAGGATTCTTCAGGCCAATTGGGTGGGAGAGAGATTGCAATGTGGTGCTCGCTGACTGGACACAGCCAGGGTGATGTCATGCAAGGGATATAAGGGGAGCTAAGCTGGCTTGAGGCAGCGGGGGAGTGGGGAGGAGAAGCTACCAGCAGTTGCTGAAGAGCAGGGATCCTGGTTTTCTCTGGAAAAAAAAATCCCCAATTTTTGGATTAAAATATGTAACCCAAAATCCGCATTTTTCTGTGATTAAAATTAAATGCCACCAGTATATATCGATTCATAGACATTAGGGGTTGTAAGGGACCTCGCAAGATCATCCAGTCCAGCCCCCCTGCTTTAGGCAGGAAGTCTGCTGGGGTCAAATGATTCCAGCAAGATAAGAATCCAAACACTTTTTTATCTATCTATGTAGCTATCTATCTGTCTTAGTGATGCTTCATTTTAATCACAGAAAAATGTAGATTTGGGGGTTACTTTTTTAAATCTGAAAATTGGGGACTTTTTATCAATGAAAACCAAGATCCCCGCTGAAGAGTAATGTCTCTTTCAAGGGAGAGTGAGTTGCAGATAGTGAAAAGGGAAGCTCAACTAAAGGGGGATAGAGGGAGAATTGTCCCACTGTCTCGGAACTCCTCTCTTCCTTTTCTTCCCCTTTTCTTGTTTGAGATTTTAAGGCATTAATCCTGGAGGAAGAGTATTGGCTCCTTATGTTTGTTGGCCAGGATTCAGGCCTGGCAACTTAAACAGGGTTGGAACCTGGGTGTTTCTAATCCTGCCTGTTTGGGGCCAGCTGCAACCATTAATCAACCAGTTTTCCTGCAGTTTTCGGTTCAGCAGTGTGGGTTGTGTGTATGCTGTTTGGAGCTTCAGTCGCTTCCCACACATATACAGCCTCTCCATGGGAGCAAAGATTGCCACACCATTATCCCTCCAAGCAGCACCAAGGGGCCCCTTGCACCACCAAAGGATCTGTGCTCTCAAGCAGCTTCCCCTAGTGCAGAACAGCCTATAGACTTCTGTTGTGTAATTAGTAGTGTTTCACATTTTGGTGTTTTTCCCTACTTTCTGTATTAAATTTGTTTATTTGTTCCACTGCTTGCGAGGAGAGGGTTTTCTTTTGGGGGTTTTTATGTGGGACACCTTGTAATTCATTTAGTGTTCCCAGATTTATGGGTGGGGGCTTGAGCCACAAGTATAATTTATGAGGTACCTCAAAATGTTAACCTGGCCCTTGTGCTGCCGGTAGAAGGGTTACATGCAAAATATTAATTTGAAATCTGTCATAAAATTCCCCCACAATGTACCTATTGAGCAAGAATTCATAAACTACTAGGAAATGCCATAAAACTAGACAAAAAGTGACATTACTGTTGAGTATCTATATGCTTTCTGACTCATCTGATGGATGTAACAAATATTTACCTACTGAGTGGGCAGGTCTACACAAGAGGCTTATTGTGCAGTCACCTAATAACACTTTGGGGCCAGTGCTGCCAGGTATATGATCATTATTTAGTTTTATAATAATTTCAACCCTTCTAGGAAGTATGTTCGATAATAGCAACAAAGTGTTCAAAAGGTAACCATACCTTTTGAGGCAGTTAATTGATGCAGTATATGCAAAATCCAAGTCACTCTTAGGGAGTCTTAACTGACTTTTGGGTTTGCTGTCAGCACTTTCCTATGACTGCTTGCCTCAAAATAATGAAATGCTTCAACTTTGACGTTGACCCAGTTCTCTCTCACTCACTCAACTAGTGACTTCCAGTGAGCAACACGAATAAGACTTATTTCCAAACTTGTTTGCATATTTTTTCAGTGTACCATAGTTTTTCAGCAAACTTAATAATTTTGAGCTTCAAATACAATAATTCCATATTTTAGACCTGGCAACACTGGGCAGGGCATGTAGGGAGCACCTGGGCTAGGTCACACTGGTAAGGGAGTGCAGCACTTTAGGGGATACTGGTGCAGAGGCAGGGACAGGCCATGAGATGAGTGCAGCTGTGGCTAGTAGGCTGTCGCCTAGGGAAGTTTGTGCCTCTGCACTAGGTAGGCCCTCAGGTCCCTGCTATATGTTACATACATTGCGCAGTTCACTGGGGAATCCTACAATAAATGTATGCCAGCTCCACATGCAGAGTAAAGATCACACAGTAAAAATGAGTACCCGGTTATAAAAAGAGCTGATCAGCTGCACAAGGAGTGTCTGAAAATGTGTCACAGCTCCCTGGCTGCTTGCTCTCCAGCTTTAATCTGAATTTGTAGCAGGGGCATCCAATCAGAGCTGCATGGAAACCAGCCAGAGTTGTGACATGTCTTCAAGTGCTCCCTTCGTAAGCTGGTGGGCTCTTTTTATAACTAGGTAGTCATTTTTATTTTATGTGAATTACTTTGCACCTGTGGCTGGTCTAAATTTATTGTGTGATTCACCGTTGAATTGTGTGATGGCAGTTACTTTGCATTTGTGGCCTGTCTAAATTTATTGCAGGATTAATCAGTTAATATGTAACAAGGACCTTGGGTGTACTAGTACACTCTTGCCCCACCTTCAATTCCAGTTCTACCCAAACTTTAAAACCCACCTTTTGGGAGGAACAGCAACATTTCTCTTTAGGCAGGGCTAAGGGAGTCTGTTGATTTCATGGTTCCTTATAATGTGCTTCATTCCTGCTCATGTTAGGGGATAATGACCCCTTTTCCTTTTTTAATGGTCTTAAGGTTCAATTAATGAAGTTATCCCTTGTTCTGCAGTCTTGGGGCACTTTTACAAATGTTCTGGGGGTGGGCACTTTAATTAGAGTGGCTCTGAGAGCTAAAAAAACTCAGTGGGGAAGTATTTGACAGTGAAGTGTTGGAGGCACTGACAAGACAGCAAGGTAAGTTTTGTTTTACAAATCAGAATAAGAGATGTACATTTAACTATAATGGCTACAGTGAATTTTGACTATTTTTGCCTTGTTTGTTGTGTTTTTTTAACTTAATATACAATGTAATAAATTAGTGTGCATTCCAATAAAGTTATATTCATTTTTACTTTGATCCTAAACTGAAGAATACAGCCGTAGGCCCTTAGCATATTAGTAGACCTTCTAGTTTTCTTTTACCCAGGAAAAAAATGGGGGTTATGTTACATGCAATGTTGCACCACAGCATCTGTACCCCCTTTTTTAAATCCTTGAACCACCCATGAGCACCACCTCTGTATTCTTGAACTCAGATGTAGACAAATCTCCAAAACGCATTACTGACAGAAGCAGGAGAAACACCAGCCCACCAACTGGCAGCACCGACCTAGTAAAGAGACACTTGGAGGGTCTGGATGTGTTTAAATCAGCAGGACCGGATGAGTTCCATCCAAGGGTGCTGAAAGAATTAGCCAGTGTCATAGCAGAGCCATTGTCATGTCTGAGCACTCATGGTGCTCAGGTAAAGTCCCAGGGGACTGGAAAAGGGCCAATGTGGTCCCTATTTTCAAGAAGGGGAGGAAGGAGGATATGGGTAAATATAGGCCAGTTAGTCTCACTTCCATCTTTTGGAAAACCCTTGAAAAAATTATCAAGGATCACATTTGTACAAGTCCAGCGGGTAATATAATGCTGAAGGGCAACCAGCATGGGTTCATAGCAGGTCGATCCTACCTGACTAACCTTGTTTCTTTCTATGACCAGGTCACTAAAAGCTTAGATGCAGGACGTGAAGTAGATGTCATCTACTTGGACTTTAAGAAGGCCTTTGACACGGTATCCCATCCTATTCTTATAAACAAATTGAACGGCTGTGCCATAAACAACTACACAGTCATGCGTGTGGCAAATTGGCTTAAGGGTCGTACCCAGAGAGTGGTGGTGGATGGGTTAGTATCAACGTCGAAAGATGTGGGCAGTGGGATCCCCCAAGGCTCAGTCCTTGGGCCGGTGCTGTTCAATACCTTCATCAGCAACCTGGATGAGGGCGTGGAAAGCACTCTGTCCAAATTCGCAGATGACACAAACTATAGGGCAAAGCAAATACACTGATGGGAAGAAACCAAATCCAGGTGGACCTGGACAGGTTAGAGAAGTGGGCAGAGAACAATAGGATGCAGTTCAACAAGGACAAGTGTATGGTGCTGCACCTAATGAGAGGGAATCACCAGCACACCTATAGGCTGGGGGACGACTTTCTCAGAAGCACTGTGGCAGAAAGAGATCTTGGAGTCGTTGCTGAGTTGCTGAATATGAGTCATCAATGTGAAGAAGTAATTAGCAGAGCTAACTACATTTTGTCATGCATTAGTAGGTGCATCACAAACAGGTCCAGAGAGGTGATGCTCCCCCTCTATGAGGCATTGGTCAGGCCACAGCTAGAGTACTGCATCCAATTCTGGGCACCGCAATTCAAAAAAAGGATGTGGACAACCTTGAAAGGGTCTAGAGGAGGGTCACTCATATGGTTAGAGGCCTGCAGGGAAGGCCTTATGAGGAAAGGCTGAGGGACCTGGACCTTTTCAGCCTCTGCAAGAGAAGGCTGGGGAGCAGATCTTGTGGCAGTATACAAATGTATGGTCCAGGCGGGGGCGGTGCAGCAGGGAATAAGAGATGCTGTGTTTAGCAGAGCACCCCTTGGAATAATCAGAAACAACAGTCACAAGCTGATGGAGAGTAAATTTAGGTTGGACATCAGAAAGAACTTCTTCATGGCAAGGGTAGCCAGAATCTGGAACGGGCTTCCAGTGGAGGTGGTGCTCTCCCCTACCTTGAGGGTCTCCAAGAGAAGGAGACATAGCATCTATGAATCTATGACCTCTTCCTTCCCTGTATTCCTGAATGATTCAGGTGTTGGGAAAGAAGCATTCCCTCCCCATCATGAATGATACATGCCCCCGGAGGCTAGGGTGCATGGTGACAGCTTGCAGGTGGCAGCAGCGGGGGCATGGTGGCAGTGAGAGGGGAGCTTCTGCAGACAGCCATGGCAGTGTCAGCAGTGGAGTGGGGGGCAAGCAGCGACCACCCACAGGCGCTGCCAGCAGCATCAGCAGTGGCCAATCACAGGGGATGCACTGCCAATCTCAGGAGGTGCACATGCACCTCCTGAAGGCTAGACAGTGGGAGGACATTCAGCAAAGGTCAATGCCAGGGGCTGCCTCAAGGGTACAGGGTGTCAAACTCACCGTAGGTCAGATCTGGACTGCGGGGGGGGGGCAGGGGGGGCAGGGAGCTCCTCTCAAGCCCCTCAAGAGCTAGGCTATAAACCAAGGAGTTCCTTGGCAAAGACAATAAAAGATACTGGGAGGCCTAAAGCTGAGAAGAAAGCCACTAAGCACAAGGAGGCTTTTAAATTCACTGACTGCTTTAGGTTCTCAGAGACACAGTTTAGAGTCAATATGGGTTCTGAAGAGTCTTTGGCCTGCTGTGCCTGCTACTGTTGTGATAGTCTACCTTGGCCATTCAAACTCAAGGACTTTGCTTTCTGTATTCAAATTAACAAATAAATACTGGCTTGTTTTGGAAAGGCACTCCGTGGGTGCACCGCCCTGGACCCTGCGAAGGAGCTGGCTGGGGCTTGAGGGTGCTACAGTGACAGGCTAGCCAGCAGGCAGCACCAGCACTGTAGCATCCTCATGCCCCAGACAACCCTGGTCACCATCTACATGTGCACTATAGTGGAGTAAATAACTCCACCATAGGATCAGGTATCTAGGTTGTAGCTGTATTGGTCTAAAGGAAAAGGAGATCAGGACTCACAGTATAGATGATATCTTTTATTAGACGAACAAGATTTTTGCAAAAATATTTCTAAAGAACTTTTCTTGCAAAAATCTTGTTCATCTAATTAAAGATAACTCTACGACGAGTCCTGATCCACCATAGGATAGTATTTGTGTGGAACTGTACTGTCTTACAGCATAGTTAATTAGTTTACTGCAGCCTAATAGCACTGCATATGTAGATAGTGATGCTTTACTGAGGACTTAATTAGTTGACTCCACGGTAAAATGCACATGTAGATTCACCCTGCATTGTTGAAATTACTTCTAGTTATATTACTTCCCCATAAGAGTAAGCCCTGCTGCTTTCCCCAGACCTCCCCCTCACCCAAAACTTGCTGGTGAGGTGATGGAGATGATGTTGCAGCAAGGGAAGTTTAAATTAGAGATTAGGACAGACTTTTTCACAAGGAGGGTAGTAAAGCACTAGAACAGGCTACCCAGGGAGGCTGTGGAGTCTCCATCCTTGGAGATTTTTAAGACCCAGTTGATAAACCTTTGGCTGGGATGATCTAGTTGGGGGATGGTCCTGCTTTGAGCAAGGGGTTGAACGACATGACCTCCAGAGGTCCCTTCTAACCCTAATTTTCTATGATTCTATGCATAGGCCTTCTGTAAACCCAAACATCCTGTCTCAGAATTGAAGGAAACAGCTTGACCTCAGCTATGACTGCAACAGTAAGAGTAATAACTGAGTTCACAGAAGGGGGTGGGAAGCAGAAGGGGTCTGTGGGCCCCATCTGGCCTGTGGATCAGCCCAGCACCACTCATCTGGAGTGCAGGGGCCCGCAGCTCTAGAGTACCAAGAAGAAATATAGCTCATGTTTCTAAGACATTTCCTGTTAGGAAAATGTAGGCAGTCAGAAGAAAAGATATATAATTTCACAAGATTTATGTAAACCCAAAGAATCATTTCCATGGGATGAAAAGCAAATTAGGTGGTGTTTTTCCAAAAGGTATTGCCACTGGAACAAAGGCTGGTATAAGCATACCCTGTACGTCGCTTTGTTATTCACCTAAGTTGGATAGTACCGTGAGGCATGTTGGCTCTCTGCTGACCATAGTTCTTCCATGTACAGTATAATGCGGCATGGATGAGAGGTGTTAGAGGCTGGCATCCTTTAACTGAAAGGACAGATAGCCATGAAGCTTCACATTTGCATTTAAATAATTTTGTAGTCTTTCAGCAGTGGAGACTACACAGTACTCTTGATGCAGATCATGAGAAAGAGAACACAAAGAACTTCTGGAGGCAAGTACTTGAGCATCTCATCAATATGACTTTAATAAAGTGGAGCATAGGGAGGTTTTAAATTATGTTAACAATGGAAAATTTCTCTCAAGCATTGAACTCTTGGCTAAATGTAACTGAGGGCTGAAACAGCTAATTAATATACCAAAGAGGTTTTTTTGGTATTTCAGTAAACAATTCAGAACAAAGTCATTGAGTTATTCCTGGAAAGTATTGAAAGAGAGGTTGTTGACCAAATCAAAGAGTGCGCCATTTTTCTCTGTTGTTATGGATGCAACACCAGACGCTGCAAAAAATGACTAGGTAAGTCACATTTTTCATTGAGTAGCAGTAGAAACCAATGATATAAATATAGGAACTGAGGTGAAAAATCAATGAGGCTTTTCAGGGATTTCACACAATATCTGATCAAAATGGTGCGGTCTTGAACAGGAAATTGTGAACTTCATCAAAAGGAAAGGGTTGGACATATCAAGTCAGGGATATGACAACGCTGCAAATATGAGTGAAGTTTATTCTGGAGTTCAGACAGGAAAATCTGTGAGAGAATGAAAGGCAGAATATGTATACTGTGCTGCCCACAGTCTGACCCTTACTTAATGACTGTGTTCAGGGAAAAACTGAAATAAAACATTTTTATGAGATGATTGAAAGTCTGCGCTTTCTTTGGGCATAGCATGAAGTGATGGGCCATATTATCTGAATTAGCTTCTGTCTCAGAGCTTTCAGTAACATTACTTCGAAGAGAGTATGTTCAACATGCTAGTTGTCCAGAATGAATCATTCATTGCTTTGTAGTTCTGCTACTTTGATATAATGGAGGTGCTTTCCAGAATAATTCTCCTCAGCATCAAGGTTGCAAAACGTAAGAAAGCTTCATATTTAAAGAAAATATTATGAAGCTTTGATTTTTATTTCTTGTAGTGTTCCAAACAAAAATTTTGGAAACTATAAATTTTGTTTCTAAGTGCCTACAGTCTATAGACATGTGCTTTGACAAAGCCACAACTTTACTTTGCAATGTAACAAAATTGCTCATGCAGTTTTAAAACAATTTAGAAGATGCCAAACAGAGTGCCATCAAAATGTTGGAAAAGTGATGTGAGGAGGTTAAGTTTGAGTTGAAACATGGAAAGACAAAAAATAGCTGAAAGGATGAAATACTGAATGACGTCGAGAGGTATTTCTAAGTGAACAAGTTTTATGGCTATTTGAATTTAATTTTATCCCAGCTGTCAAACTGCTTTTCATCAGCACATTTGCCCACAATGTCATGCTCAGTGTTGGCTGTATTTAGCCAACTTTGTAGTTCGCTCACAAGACCTAAGGCATCTACATGCCTTCTTGGGAAGCCAGCAACTGACCAGGGATTTTTAGGATCACACTTTTGGACTTGGTCACCTCAAAAGAGAGATAAAACTGGGACTTAAGCAGTTATGTCTGTTTTGTGGATAAAACTCTTAGGAACCAGTCCTTTCTCAGTTCCATTTAGTGTCCCTTACACTGGTCTCAGTGCAGTTATGCTGCATACAGAATTTGTGGGAGATGGGGACACAACGCTGATCTCAGCTTTCTGACATCAGCAGGCAAAATGCAAATGGCAGCAGTACCAAACAATCTGCTCCTACAGATCCCCTTGTACCTTTGCCCTTTTACTTGTACAGATCCCCATGCACTTGTCCTTTTTATGCAACTTGTAGTTGACTTACGGAATTCATTGCCACAAGGGGTGGTGGAGGCAGATAACATAGCCAGGTTCAAAAAGAAACTGGATAAATTCATGGATGATAGATTTGTTAATGGCTACTGAGCAGAATGGTTGGAGATGTTTCCTCTGGCGTCTCTAACCCAATAAATTGTGGATGTCAGGGAGGGCACTGAATAGGGAATAAATCACTCTAGAAATATCTGACTTGGTGCTCTCCCTGTGTAGCATCTACTTCTGCCACTGTTGAGGCAGGATACATTGGTCTGACCCAGTATGGCACTTTTGTTCTTACCGCATCCCTAACTGACTGCCAGCCACCCTCAAGAGGGAAAGTGTTTTACAGTGCAGGGGTGTAGTGGCAGCTACATTGTTACCCCATTGGCTTTGTTAGAATGCAAAGCTTTCTTCTCTGTACGCCTCACTTTAATGAACGTCAGACAGACATTACTCTTTTATACACTGGGGTGGATCTAGGCAGGTACACTGGTGCACTTGCACCTCCCTTTGATTCCTTGTTCATCCAAAGTTTAAAGCCAACTGCCTAGCAGCAGCATTTTTATTCAGGCAGCAGTGAGGGAGTTGGTTGCCTTAACCACTCATAATTTGCTTGATTTCTTCTAAACTCTTCATTCCACAGGTGTTAACAACCCTCTTTCCTTGTAAGTGGTCCTTGATGGTTCTACTCCAGCTATTCTTACTTGTGCAATGCTGCTGTCAGTTAGTTGCACCTAGTAATGTAGCTAAACTTCCACAGCCTTGCAGACTGTTCTTTAACTCTAACTAAAACATTAACTTAGGTGTGAAAATATTAATTCAGGTAAGCATTAGGTTAGATGTGGAAATCACTTTAAATGAAACCTTGGTGGCACTGCCCAGATGCTGGAAAAAGCATGATTTATTTTATGAATTTAAAAAAGGGATGTACATTTACCTATAATGACTCCAGGACTAATGAAACAACATCTTCGGATTATTTTTGCCTAGTCTGTTGTATTTTTATATACAATACAATTTAGGCACATTCTAATAAAGGTCTTTTGTTTTTTTTGCTTCGGTCTTAAACTGAATAAGAGGCCACTAGTTATTAGTGAAGCTTCTATTTTCTTTTTAACTGGATAAAAATGTGTGTTGTATTATATGACCATCTGCACCCCCTTTTCAAAATCCTAGATCCACCCATGCTTATATGATATTGAGCCTTAATGGAAAACTCTTTAATATTTTTTAGACTGCAAGAATTGTGAAGTGTTGCATCAAAGTTTCAAGGAAAGGTAAATACTGAGAACTGAAGCAAAAATTCTTACAGCCTGAAATCATTAATCTCCAGTTTCTCTTTCTACATGAGAATGTCATCTGGAGGTGGAGGGAGCTTAGCACCTCACAGGATCACTTTCTAAAGGATCATAACAGAATGTTTGAGGAAATGGAAAACAGGTATTACAAAATATAAAATCAAAATGTCAGTAGAAAAGCTAAATTCATTTTCTTAAGCCTTCCTAGGCTTTTGCATGAAAATATTTTGTACTCACTGGGCATGTCTACACATTCATTAATGTGCAGTAGTTATTGTGCATTTAGTTTAGTACTTGCTTAATGAAGTACTAACTGGATGCACAGTAACTACAGTTACTGTGCAGTAGCACCAGTGCACAGTTATTTTATGATGCTTACAGCACAGTAGCCTAATAATAAACTGCACAGTAGTGTATTAGCACAATGTTGACCAGCACGCTACTGTGCTGTATTATTAGGCTACTGTCCAGTAAGTGTCTTGTGTAGATGCAACTATTCAGTAGGTAAATATTTGTTACGTCAATTAGATGAGTTGGGAAGCATACATTACTCAATGGTAATGTCATTTTTTGTCTAGTTTTATGTAATTTTTTATTGGTTTATGAATTCTTGCTCAGTGGGTAGATTGTGGAGGAATTTTATGACAGGCTTCAAATTAATATTTAGCTTGGTAACTTTATTTTGGGTGTGGGAAGACTAATACAGGTGGCAAGAATTTCCTCTTTATATCTTGTTGCTTCCTAGAACTCTAGAGTTATGCATTAAATATGACATCTAACTTACCAAGCATAGGTGACTGGTAGGGGGTGCACAGGGATGCATGTGCCCCCCCCGCCAATGACTGACACTGATGCTGTCGGTAGGGTTGGTGGCCCCCCGATAGGGCAGCTGCTGTTGGCAACTTCTGCAGGTGCCCCCCAGATTTGGGAGGCACCAGTCACTCATGGTACCAAGTGTAGAGAAGGGAACAGAAACATCAGAATAAATTAAACAATAGAAAAGCAAATAGAAGCCTTATTGAGTCAAGACTTCTATGGAATTACATCCATGTGAAAAAAGTTTTAAAAAAATGATACTGCCATAGCTGTATAGTTAGGACTTTTTTGGACCTATGCTGTTTTCCTTTGGCACATAGGACACTGTAAAGCCTGCCAAAGACGGAAGTTGAAGTGGATAAGATCAAAGTTCCTCTGTAGAGGAGAGAAGACAAGTTAGTCCAGAGCAAAGAAGAAATAGTAGCTTTGCCTGAGGAGTAGGTTTTAAGCATGAGATGTGTTGTATTAATGACTCCTTCCAGCAGCTTCTACTTGAAGTGTTTATAGGACTCTGACTGAGTTTAAACCCAGCATCCCCAGCAGAAAACAGGAGCATGGGGAGCTGATTATGATGCTGCCTGTTGTACTGCAATCTCCTCACGTCACAGACTAAGGCTGGCTCAGAGTCTGTAAATCAGTCTTTTGGTGTATTTTTATTAGCATCAGTAACTGCAGAAGGAGACTAAAATAAAAACCTTTATAAACTGGAGTCAGAAGAAAGTGTTTTCTTCAGGTCCTTAAACAACTGCAGGTCTGTCTGTCTAGCACCCTTGACAAGCATTGAATTTATTCTTAAAATAAATTTGATGAAAAAATGATCATATAATTATCTATATCAACACTTGCTTCTTTTTATTTTAACTGCAGTCAGATATACACTCTCCTACTATTCACTTTTTGTTAATTCACTGTGATCAGTTTTCTAAGTATTTCACCATGTCCGCTTGATACCTTTCCTCCACACCACCTACCCTATCACATGCACACAGGCAATTACACTCACTTATCTGAAAAGGGCTCTGCTTAGGATTACAGTTCACACAAGAATTATTTACTTCTAAACAGAGAGAGGCCCTCAATCTTTGGCACTGTAAATTCAATGGCTCTTATGAATGCATTTATCTATCAGATATCAAGGTTGTAGTCATATTGGCAATCAGGACTCGTGGTAGAGGTGGTATCTTTTATTAGACCAACTATTACTATTTTATTAGGTCAACTATTGCAATCTAAGATTTTTTTGCAGAAATTGAGCTGCCTAATAAAAAATATCACTTCTACCATGAGTCCTGATTGCTTTGATCTATCAGACCATTTTATAAAAAGGAAGATGCAAGAGTTCAAAAAACAGCTCAGGAAGGCCAGTATGCCAGAGTGATTCACTGAAACAGAGCACGGACATCCAAGATGCACTGAGAACAGAGATGAAAAATTTCTTTTTTAGAGAGGGTCAAAAATTGTATTTTTAGTTTGATTTTTCTGGATCAGGGTAAACGTTTAGGCTCAGGTGCTCTCCTCGGTCCACAACCCAGTTCCAACTAATGTACGCACCTGTTAACAAAGATCAAGAATAAGGTGTAGTTGATGTAGAAACAAAGGCATAATTGGCAATTTTGTCACCCTGGATAGAAATTCTGTCAATTGCTAAACTGTACCTTGTGGGGGAGAGGGGAGAAAGAGGGCAAAGTCAGGGTGTGGAGCATTGCATAATACTACTGGCACAATCTGTAAATTGTGATGCCTGAGGCTGATGCTGTGCTTGCCCTGCCCTAATTACACTATCAGGTAGTAACTCAATGTTTACTGTACTTGTTTTAAGTACCTGACACAGTACCTGACATACCTGGTATATCAATTGTACAGAGATCCAACCCTGATGCAAGAAATCCAAACGCAATGACTATAGTGGCTGGGCCACGTTATAAGAATGGAAGCTATTGGGACACCAAAGAAAGTGCTCCTTGCGGGGACTGGAAGGGAGAAGGCCACCTGGACAACTAATACCAGAAGACTAGATGAAGTGGTGTCAGACCTATTGAAATTAAATGTGGGCTTGGGCCTACAGAGCTAATACAGACAGAAGGAGGCACTGTGGTCCCCCCTCTCTGTTAAGAGCTGGTCTGTTCTACTAGTAGAAGTTCTGCCAGCAGACAGATGCCACAGCACCTTTCCACATGAGCAACTTTTGCCAGATCTACATGGTTCCACTCCGTGACCCCTGCCAGCAGGGGTCATGTTACACCCTGGAAGGTGTTGGCTATTACAGGAGCTGGTGAAAAGCATGAGCATACTTACATATACCTTCCATAGGCTTCCCCCTAGTGACAGAAGCTGCCTTTTAATTGCAGACATTGCTCCACCAGCAGAAAGAAGAGATTCTGCTGCCACTGGGGAATTGTGGATGCACTCACAGGTTTGCTAGTAGAAGCCAAAGTCCTCTGGAAAGACTAAGAGGTGTAGACCATGGCTAAGATGATAACTGTGGGAGAGTGTCTTGTACTTGCAAACTCAGTTCAATGGATTGGTTAAACTTCAAATAAACATCCAAGGTTTGGGTACTCCTTTATACACATTGCTAACATGCTAACAGTAATTATTTGTTTTTACTAAGTTGATCCATGTCTCTAAAGCAGAAGTTGTGAGCAACTGGTATCTCACAGGGAACCAGTGAAAGGTTTGTGGCTGGAGCAGATACCAGCTAGCAACTTGTGCTGGAAACTGGTGGGTTAGTAACATTGTTCTGCTTCATGGAAAAGGCTCACCTGCAGCACCTGCTGTGAGTGGAATTGATCTGGTTTATGCTGTACTTCCCAATCTCGCTCACAGCAGGCACTGCAGGTGAAATGTTTCATTGCAGGAGCCTGACTCTGCTCTCCCCTTGACAGCCTACATCGGAAAGTGAGGCACAGAAGAAACACAGAACAAGCTGAGAAGGGGAGAAAGCCTCAAAAAGCAGAAAGAAAGTGAGGCAGGAATGTTATTCCAGAACATACAGCTATGGTGGGATCTTACATCTAGGATCAAAGATCTACTGAAGCTTATGAATGACCTATCACAATGTATTTTTTCATGTTAAAATTAGGATTTGAAGACATGGCCATAATTAAGAGAAGATAGTCTCTCCAACTTCCAGCCAGTATGGGCAAAATAATGTCCTTGTCTCTAAAGAATGTATCCTGCAGAAGCTCCTTTTTATTACCATAGTTTCCCAAAGTGAATATTTTCAGAAGTATTCACATCCAAATATTACTCAAAATATTCTATGGGGTTGGTTCTTTAGGAATGGCTATACTTGTGTGACAGAAACAGATAATTCCTGTCTAGATCCCATTTTCTCTAAAACTTCAAAGTTTCAGATTCGGAGGAAAGAACTAGATAAGGAACTACTCTTTTAGCCCATTGCTGCCTTACAGTTACTTTCATACACTGCTCAGACCAGAGAATAGAGTACAGTACTAAGCATTGTGCAAAGTCTAAGAATGTCTATCTACCTGAAACCAGAATAAAGGATAGCAGCAGTGCACTTTGAACTAACCATGTTCTCTCCCTCTTCTTTCTCCTTTTATCTTTTCTGAGTTTTGAGTGGGATGAGGCCATGGGTGGAGGGGGGAGGGGTATCAATCCCTGCAGCAAACTAGCCAAGGTTGGAGCCTGGCACGCCCTGGGCCAGGGCTGAGAGACTGGCATGTTTTAGGTGCTGTTGTAACTTCTTTTTGGTTCAGCATAGCTCTGTCGCTGAACTCCAGCTGCATATCTTGCTGGCAGTTTTGGGGTGATGCCATGAGTGTATTAAGTCCTAGTGCAGATTGACCAGGAACAGGGTCCTGGCAGTTACTGACCCCTGTGTTGGGGATTGTCTCAGCATGGTTGTATAGCTGAGACTGGATGTCCATGCTGCAGCCATAAGCCTGGGCCCTTTTTGCTGTTTCATAACTGTTGCATTTCAGCCCACCTGTGTGGGGCTGAACCCCAGCCCTGTTTGGCTGGCAAATCTGGGCCAGGGTGAAGCCCTGGCACTTCTTGCTGTTTATCCAGGCCTCAGCGCAGCATAGACCTGGCCAGCTTTTTGCCACCCAATTCAGGCCTAGTGAAATAGGCCTGGGCCTTATTTGTCCCTTTTGCAGTTTATGCCCCAATCAAGCAGTGTGACTGGGGACTAGTTGTAGTTGAGGCCCAAGTCATGATAGGCCTGGCCTCTTTTTGTTGCTTCATAGCTGTTAGGTCTCAGCATAACAGTGTAGCTTGGACAGAGGGCATTTTTATATGCATTTCCGATGTGGCAATGGGCACTTTTAATTAGCGAGCAGCACTAATTAAAAGCACCCACATGTCACACATAGCAGTGCAGCACACCTTGCACTGAGAAAATGGCGGCAGTGCACTTTGAACTAAAGCATATAGAACATGTTTTAGTTCAAAGCGCATCACTGCCGCTTGCCCAGCACAGAGGTGCGCTGTGCCACTAATACAGGTGACACACAAGACTGCCAGAGCATATCAATTAACTCGACTTGCTGGATTTCCAGCACATTGGAACAGGCTCCCCACGTGTGTAAGTGCTCTAAATGTCCAGGCCACAGCCAAATAGGACTCGCACTTTTTTGTTGTATGTTCAGACCGTAGGCGAAGGGACAGAAAAGAACTGGGGGTGGGGCTAAGTGCGCGTGCATGTGTAGAAATTTTCTAACAAGATCATAGATAATACTGTAGAAATCAACTACAAAGCAAGACTCAGCATTTCACGAACACAGCCTGATAAGACTCTGGAATGACTAAACCTTAGTTGTCTTAAAGTATCCGTCTGGCAGCTTACCTGAGTCCATGATGCTAGTAGTAGGTCATCTACATACTGTAC
>NW_017728906.1:105579623-105583276 GCF_001723895.1 Crocodylus porosus
CTGCAGAAATGCTCCTTAATATCGGGAGCACTCTGGTTTACAAAGGCTGATACCAGCGAAGGCACATGCTCTGGTTTATCTACATCAAGACGAATGTATGTCTTGGCTGCCTCACACAAACAGGTAAAGAAGGCATCCGGTTGCTCCTCGGGTCCCTGTTTGCATGCATGGAATTTTCCCCAATTCACAGGCTTTTTACTCACTTCATCAAAGCCTGCTAGTAAATCATTCTGGGCTTCCCTCAGCGATGCCCTTCCCCCAGGGGTGTTGTAATCCCAGTTAGGTTCATTAGAAGGCCAAGGATCTCTGTTTGCTGCTGAGGCAACAGCCCTGGCACAGTCTAAAACTTTAGCCCGCTTGTCTGGGGTCAGCAGGGCATCCATGAGTTCCTGCATGTCTGACCAAGAAGGGTCATAAGTATGGCCTATGCGCCGAATAGTCCGTCCTACTTCATCAGGTTTTTCCCGAAAAGGGGGGGTTTGTTGCTGCAAAATGAGGAGGTCCCCTCGGGTGAAAGGCACGTGAATTAGAGTAGGGCGAACCTGGAAGCTGCCCCCACCATCCACAAATGGGACCGGGTAGGTTCGCAAAGGAGCCTGAACCACCGCATTCGGGTGTTCCTTCCCCTGTCTGTGTGGAAATGCCTCTCCCACAGGACCCTGGCTCTGGGTCCAGACCAAAGAAAAGCCTCTAGAGGCAGGGAGCCCGGAGCTTGGAGCCGGTGCTGACGCCACGGGAGCTGCAGCACTCTCGTCAGGGGGCAGGGGTTGACCAGGGACAGGGACAGCAGGGTAGAGAGGCTCAGGGTCATCTTCAGACTCCACAGAGACTGAAATTGGAGGATCATAAGGAGGTGGAGTGGTAGAGTAAAGAACCGGTTTTGGGGCTTTTTCAGCCAATTCAGCCCACAGGTACCAATAATCCATCTGTTGAGGTTTTAAAGCTACAAATTCCATTCGAAGGAATGCCAAACGAGACCGATCCAAATGAGCCAAATTTCGGCCACTGTTTATCTGGAGCACCTTGTTGAGTTAAGACAGGACACTCCTGTGTACACAAAATACAAGCGCGCTTCCTCCCCATGCCAGACTGCATTGGCAGATTCCCTTCTCCCCAAACCTGGAGAAGCCTCCCTAAAGGAGATCCCGGTGGGACATTTAAAGCCGATTGTCCCATCCTCCCGAGACTCAAGCACTCTGGTCTATAAATTCCTCGGAACAGCTACCCCTCACGGCGGGCCCCACTTACCCGACGCCCGGACCGAGCCCTCCGAATGGTGACAAACTCACCTATGCCGGCTGGGAAGGCTGGTCCGGACGACGAGCAGCCAGGGCAGCACACAAGGGGTCCCATCTGGGTCGCCAAAATTGTTGAGGAGTTTGTGACCCCTTGTGGAGCTATTCCCAAAGACACAGAGTCGCTGTCTGTCTCAAAATTTATTCAGCATTCTGGGCACCCTGAGCGAACTCAGAGGCTCCGAATAAAACTGTTAGAGGCATTTTATAGTTTGCAGACAAGATGCGCGTGCAGGTGGGAATTTTCCACTATGAAAGAAAACAAGATATCAGGTCAGTTTGAGAGACCCTTAATTGGTTCAAACTGGTTTTTGGCTACGTGCTTGTTTTTGAAACGCTAACTAATCCTTGATTGCTTCAGACTTTAAGATGACTAAGGTTTAGTCATTCCAGACACCCCGCATTGTCCCTGGGAACAGCCCAGCGCCTCCTCCAAGGATGGCTAAAATGTCTTTATTAAATCCAAAGGCCAATACCTGTACAATTGGCCAGTAGCCAATTGTACAGTTACTTTAAGAGGAAATTTCTAAGTATTATAACAAAATATCAACCATACATTAGATAGCAATGTCACAATATTTATTAATGACTACACTCACACAGTAATTACAATTATAAGCATTTGATCAGAATACTTAAAACTGAGCTAATGAGGGATATGCTAGCTGCCCCATGCTGGCTGGTTCCAGCAGATCAGCTGACACTACCAAAGAAACTCTGTCTCTTTATTTCAAGCTCCTAGATTTCTCATGATATCACCTTCTGAGCTGTAGGAACTGGTCAGAACTAGCATGAATTTCCACACAGACTTTATCTTGTAATTCCCAATACACAAAACCATCATATTTTTTTGTTTCTTCCTGGTGGGCTTTCTCCTACACTTTCTGGAGCCCAATTCCTAGACACACATACACACCCAACCTGACCTACTTATTTCCTTTCTATTGCCTCCATCTTTTCTTCCACATTAGCAGAACATTAGCATTTTACTTGGTTGTGCATGTATCTCCTCTGTCTCATGAATCATGGATTCCTAGAATTGTCATGCTTGCATGCAATATAATAAAACCTCACATTCACTTATTCCATAATTATGTTACATTTTATAATTCCTACAGAGAGTCCTTCCAATTTAGCTAGTTTATCTCTCAGGGGTAGAATATCCCATAACTCCTCCATTGTTAGATGTCCCATGCAAAATCTTACCTTTCCAATAGGCAGTCCTCAACCACCTCTCATTCTGGGTGGGGTTTAGAGGGGGATGGAGGCCCTCCCAGCCCACACCAGACCTCCCAGCTTGTCTACTTCCCAGACTCTGTTTGGGTATGGCAATTGCCTCAAACGACTCATACATACACCAGCCACAGTGAATTCTCTCAGCCTATCTCCTGACTCCCATTATGAACAACACAAAGTACCAGGCAATAAAACACACAAGGAAAATACTCTGGGATACTGGAACCATTAATAGCTGCACTGGAGCTGAAACTATTTAGACATGTGGCAGGCAAATGGAAAAGATGTGAACAGTGTTTCACTATATATCTGCCACTACTAGGTGCCAGAACATTTACGGACTATGAACTATGAACTAAATGTGTGGGTAAACAAGAACTGGAAATGATAAAATGTGTAATTTCACTAGGGAAAGGAGTAACCATTATATGGGTTGGGGGCTGGAATTTTGGCAGCAGGAAATTGTCACTGCATCCCCATCACCAAATTTTGCAGCCCAAGGGGAGCCCTACAAGCTGGACAAGATAGCTTCATGGGCCAGACAGGCTGGCACAGGTGGCATAGAAGCTCTCAGTAGAATACAGACTAGAGATGAGGCAGCACAATCATTCCATGACTCATGGCCTTAGGAAAGGTCATCTTAGCCTAAGCAGAGGCTAAAAGAGAACCATGATATACTCAATACTCTAGGAATTATTGAGCAAGTATAATAACCAACAGACAGCACACTCACTGATCATTGTAGAAAAAGGGTAGAACCTTCTCGTATGTATACATCAAAAGAACAAGACAGATATGTGTTGGTGTTTAATACCAAAAAATGCAAGGTTCTCCACCTTGGGAGGCAAAACCTGCAGCACCCTTATAGGCTCGGCAGTGCTACGCTGGCTAGCACTACGGAAGAAAGAGACTTGGGGGTCATCATTACCGCAAGATGAACGTGAGACTTCAATGTAATGCTGCGGCTAGTAAAGCGAGCAAAACGCTGGCTTGGATCCATAAATGCTTCTCAAGCAAATCCCAGGACGTCATTCTCCCCTTGTACTTGGCCTTGGTGAGGCCGCAGCTGGAGTACTGCATCCAGTTTTGGGCTCCACAATTCAAAAAGGATGTGGAGAAGCT
>NW_017728906.1:105583376-105621460 GCF_001723895.1 Crocodylus porosus
CGATCTGGTGATCTGATCGTAAAAGGCCACCAGGTTGGTCTGACAGGACCTTCCACTGATGAACCCATGTTGGTTGCCCCTAAGCATGCAGTCTCCTGCTGGCCCCTCCTGGATGTGTATGTCTATGTGAAATGGGAATGATTTCAACTATGTTGAAGGGGAGAAATTCTGGTTAAGATGCCTGATGCCAAATATTGTTTTACATTTGATAGAACATGGCTGGCAGCCATAAAAAAGAAAAAAAAACCAGACTAAACCTTTGTGCACATGTAGCCCTTTTTTTGGGAGACATGGTTTCTTCAAACTAGCATTTGGATTGTCTTTGGCACCCAGGGAATTTTAGCAGATGAAACAACAACATGTCGATGCTACAGAATAGGGGTTGGCAACGTTTTTGGGCAGAGTGCCGACCCCCTCCCCCCCAACCTGAATTTGCAAGGTGTTGGCATGCCAGGAGTGGATGGTGGGGGAGCCACAAGGGACCTGATCCTTGTTGTGACAGTCCCAGCCTTTTCCCCTCTGTCCACCCTGAGACACGTTTGTACCTGCCACCAGCAATGAGCCAGGCAGGGGCTCTACGAACCCCAGTGCAGCATCTTACAGCCTCCCTGCCACCTGCTGCAAGCAGCCTGGGCTCCATGGTGGGCAGCAGAAGCCTACCCAGAGCTCGGGGTGGCTGTGGCGTGACAGGCAAAATGGCTTCATGTGCCATGCTCTGGCATGTGTGCTGGAGGTTGCTGACCCCTGCTATAAAAATTAAAGTCCACATAAATGACACTAATTTGGGGATACGCACTAGATGAGCATAGAGTCTGCAAACAGCTTTGGAAAGAGACAAAAGCTTCTGGTCTACAGCTCAAAAACCAAAAATATACATTCAGCAGAACAGAAATAACATACATGTAGAAAAAAATAACATGGCAAGGCAGGTAGATGACAGTATAGTTGAGACCACTGCCAGCATAGCTGCCCTCACAGACCAGTCTTTTTTTACATTGGGATCTCCTGATGTCAACAAAAATTGCCACGCTGCTAATTGGCAGCATTGTGAACGGGTGCATGTACACGACATGCAGTTTGAGGCACCTCAGATAGATCTGAGGAAGTACAAACTACATGTGCGCGCTTGTTGGGATGTGTCTGAGGGGGACAATATTTCTGGCAGGTTGCCACAAATTAATTCCATGCTCCCCCAAGTGTCATTCCAGTCCTCTTCCCCTGCCCAAATGGCTGCTCTGCTTTCTGCTCCCTGTCCTGTGCTCCCTATCTGATCTGCTGCTTTACTTTTTTACTTCCTACCTTGTGCTTCCTGCCCTATCTGCCACTGTGCTATCTGTCCCCTCTTCAGTCTGCTGCATGCCACTTGTGGCATGTGTGAAGCAAGTTGGTCACCCCTTAACTAGAAAATAAAAATGGAAGAAAGGATCTGAACAGCTGACCCAACACTTGAATGGGACTAACGGCAGAAATGAGAGAGAGAAGTATTTGAAATTTTATATACTATGAATTCTGTTTGTTAATTGTTGCTGTGAAAAGAAAAGAAAAGTAAACAAAACAAAACAAAACAAAAGAAAGGTGTGGGGAACACTATCTTCTTTGAGACCTTGTTGCATGAGCCAGTTGGAATTGGCTGTTATGCTGAGCAGAAATTCTTATCAAGCAACAGAGATGAATTAGAAGTGTTGCTGAATGAAGCAGAGCTCTGTCAGAGACCTTGGCTCCAGGTAATTTCCAAACAACACAATATGCATGTGAGAGAGGTAAAGCAGAAAACAGACAACCCTGTGGAAGGGAGTAGAGAGAGAGAAAACAGGACAGATAGGAGAGGGAAGATGGCATGAAGACAGTGTAATTTCTTTTCTAAAAGGGCAAAACCACTTGTAATTAATAATACATACATCATTACACACTTGTTTTGTGTGAATAACTGCTGTAGCTACTACAGAGATGTAACTGTAATCAGGAGTTTGGGAAGGGTTGTGAAGCAATTAATGTGGATGTGACCTACACTAACAAAGGCTTGGAGAGTCTTGCACTAGTGTCTTTGTTCACCGAGATAAGGGAAGAAACCAAGCAGAATAATAGCAAGCCTTATCAGTACAGAAGATCTCTTTATCTTTAGTTCCAGTATAAAAAAATCTATAAGCTAGGTCTTTAAGGCATGGAAACTGAAGCGTTAAAGAAATTGAGGTATTAATATTATGGATGTTCTCTGTGGCTTCTGCAGGGAATGGTTATGAGGACTCAAGCAATGCTATTAAAATTGTTTAGATCAGATTAATTTGTCCTCACTTACTTAACCTCTTTGCTAGATGCCCTTTTTTGACCCTAGCAAAATACTGTATTAAGAGCAATTAGACAACTGAGAAGTGGAAAGACATCAGGAGCAGATGGCCTTTCTGTTGATTTTTCTTCTGAGAAATTATCCCAGGCATTACTTTATATGAATGCAAAATCTTTTATCGATTTGCCCTAGTCATTAACGAGGTTAGGATTACTCTAATTCTTAATCCAAATGATAATTTATAGAATTCAAAAGTCATGGTTTTATATAATATACAACTAGGAGGCTAGATAAATTCTTATCCCATGATTATTCTTTTTAACTAAAATTCATTGCAAAACAAAGGGATCCTGTAAAACTTTGTGAATTTTTAAAATAAACAAGTAAATTGTGTGTTGATTTATACCTTCTGCAACCCAGCAAAGTCAGTGAGATTGTGCAGTATGTGACCATACAGAGAATTTGACTCTGAAGTTGGCAAGGGACATGTCAGTTGGAGGAGGAAAATTAATGTGTGTTAATGTGTGTTATTTAAAAAAAAAGAAGGGAGAGAGAGACCATCTTACAAAATGCTGTAGAAAACAATTTGGAAAATACAGCAATATGGCCATGACTCTTTCAATATAGACACATCCAGCTGAAAAGTAAAATAAATCTTTTAGGGCCTTTGTTTACATATTGGGTAGGAAAAAAAGCAGAAGACAGAAGCTGTACTTTATGAATATATTACAAGATCTGTTGGTCTGTTAGCTTACTTTTTAGCAAGGAAGATCTCAGGATCTATATGATGGTAATTTTGTAATTTAGAAATAATATCATATCATAGAGTTTTGTTTTGTAAAAATTATGGTGAACAGATCAGTAATAGAAATCTCTACCCTCCTACTGTCACATGACATATCGCCAACTATGTACCTGAAAGACTGAGATGGAGCTGAGGTTAGTTAGTGTCCATGACTGTTCAACATGGTCTCTCAGTTGAAACCGTTGTTTAAGATGACCCTTAGCATTTTATGGGCACCTACTCACAAATAACTGGAGTCTAAGCATATATCGTGGACTTTGTCTACACTACATGCTAACCATGGGAAAAGAAACTGCATGTTTGTCAATACTACAATGCTTATTCAAGGTCCTGTGGAACCACACTCTTGCCATTAGCACACTTCTGTCACTCCCGCATCTGCTCATGTTCTGTATATGGCCATGGCAAGCAGTTCAGATGTCTGAGCTGGTTCATAACTCACTATGTTACTCTATGCTAGTATTCACAGAGCAAAGGAGGTAACTTGTTTATTCACCCTTGGGAGTTGTAGTGATCACTGGATTCAGTAAACACAGGCATAAGAAGAACTAAATGATGAACTTTATTGGGGAGCAGTAGGCAACCTCTGCAGACCCCTGGTCTCTTGCTTACTAACCTAACTTTTGTAGTTTTCTAAGGGAGTGTCTAAATTATCAATTATATCACTACAGGATTGTGGGATGAAATACTCTGGGACTGTGACATTTAGCTCCTGGCAGCAACACAGGAAGTGTGGAAGTGTGCTGTTGCATGTTAAAGGTATAAATCTTCCTCTCCCTAATGACAGTCACTCAGGCTTCTTTTTAGAGACATGGTTTTTCCATGCTTGTGCACCAGCCATTGCCAGGAAACTTTTGGCAGGTGTTTCAAAGGCTGTTCTGGGGCCAGAAAAGATAGAGGCAGTTGCTTGCAGTTAGCATTATAAAACCCATTAGTGTACTTGTTCTCTTTGTAGCACTTTGGACCAGATGCAGAGTTGAGGTTATATTCCTGATGGTGTGTTCAAGGCTTGTTGTCTGGTTCTGCCAGGAATTATTCACCATATTTTGTTGTACATAGTAATATGGAGGTGATTTTGGGGAGTCCTGGTTCTTCATGATTTACCTCTATGGCTCATGAACCTACTCTTTCCAGTACATTCCCATGAAACACCATTACCTCATCTCACCATCACCACAAGACACTGAAAGCAGACCCTTTTCCTACATTTGATTCTCTAGAACCCCTTTGTCTTCTGTTTCTTGTCTTCCTTGCTCCATTATCAATCCATCCCTTCTTTATTACTGATACTGAGTGCATGAATAAACGAAGTAGTAAATTAATGGGAATGGGATTTATCTAGGAACAACTACAGCTGGTGCTAAACTGGGATGGCTTAGTCCTGTGTGAACAACTAAGCTTCCAGAGTTTAGCTTCCACCACCTTCAGGGTAGGAGTGGGTATACAGCCAGTTGCTACCATGTCAGCTGCTCATGGTAAAGTCACCATGCCTTTTAACTCACTACACCTTGTTTGCTTGCCCATGACTGTATGGTCTTCTAGTTGCTGAGCCTCCCTTTGGAGAATAAAGTTGTATTTGTTCATGATGGATGGATACATAAATTGTGAGTGACCTGAATTTCATACAATTTTATTCTCAGTTGCAAGTAAACAATAGAAGATTTCTCTCAAAACAATGCTATTCCCTGGGCGTTTTCACCCTGCCACAACACTGTTGTGTGTTGTTGAATTTCTTTAAGCAGTTATTCCAAGACCAAATGGGTGAGTCAAATCTGCCTTCCAGCTGTTATTTGGAAGAACCATCAAGGGGGGAGGGAGGTTTGATGGGAAGTCAAAGTGCTAGAACACACAGCAGAAATAGTATTGCAGCCTTTCCAAGCTGATGTCACAAGTTGTGCTGTGTCAAATATCAGAATGGAGGCAAATCAGTTTTCCCAGGAACTGAGGAGAAAGCAGTCCATTTGCACCAGTGACTCTGCCTTAAAGAGAAGGTGATGCCTTGCCTTGCCTTCTTTTTTTGGTCTTGTGGCAGATGAATTGAAAAGTTACTAAGCAGGATTTGCAAGTTACAGAGGCAGCACAGGAAAGCTTCTTTCTTTCCCAAGGATCTCAAAGAAATGGTGAGTGAAAAATTCTATTTTGTTGATCTCCAACAACAGGCAAAAATCAGACTGTCTTGGGATGGTAGTGAGTGCTTTATGCACAGTTTTAGAAGCAATTCATATTTTCACTTGGATCACACAAGACACTTTTTTCATTAAAAAAGTCTACTGCATTCAGCCACTATAGAGTTCTGGTTTTCATTGTTTCTCCCTCTTGTCTACCATTTTCAACAATCACCCTGGCTGAAACCACAGCCAGGATTATAGGCCAACATACACACAAAGGGACACTGCATGCAGCTGCTATAAGCTGCTTGTTTGCATTTTTTTTCCTCCCACTTGTCAACCAGTTGGAACAACATGATTAAACAAGGGGGCAGGGAACAAGCAGGGAATGGGAGAGAAGTGTACCAGTAATAGCACTGCATTTGCCCTCAAACTGACACTGAAGATCAGATTACAGGCTGAGAACCCAGCACATTCCTCATAATAATATTAAAGATGGCAGCCTCCCTCTTACCAACCTGTGTTTCTAAATCCTCTCTGCCTCCAGTTCTTTTTTTTAGGAAATCTCCACCAGGCTACGGCAGAAAACAGCTCATCCCCATTCCTTGAATGGGATGAGTTCCCCTCTTAGACAGAAGCAAATGCTCTCTCTGCCTCTTCCACCTTTTTCATCCCTTTCACTGCTGGCTGCCCAGGGCAATTTGGGTCACAATGCTGAAGACACCTAGACTGCATACTGTCAGACCTGGCTCCATAGATTGGCCCATGCTGTGATGGGGTTGTGTGCTTCCCTAGGTACCCTAGTAAAACCCACATGTTTGGGGTGCCCTCAAACTGACACTGAAGCTCAGATTACAGACTAAGAACCCAGCATGTTCTTCATAATAATATTATGGTCTCTTGCCCTTATTCTCAGCCTCCCCGTCCCTAGCATCCCTTTATTTTCTCCTTATACTGCTGTCCTGACCAACTGATCCCATGTTCTTCCCCAGCTCTTTTATTACTGACCAGAAGTGCACCAAAACTGATGTGCTCAAACAGTCAAATGGCTGCACAGTAACAGTCTTGTGGGCACCCATTGTTCTTCTGTTGTGGACACCAGGAAAGGAAAACCTGAACAAAACTGCAAGCAGGGTACACCTGCAGTTGCTGAAGTGCAAGACAGACCACTTCAGTCAGGGATCACAGCACAGGTAGCTGGCAAGGTAGTACTCAGGGCTGGATGCCCAAGAAACTGGACCACCATGAGAAGACAAGTGGTGTAGATGCTCATAGCTATACACATTCACTGCGTTAACCTTAGAGGAAGCCATATGCAGTAAAAGCTGCCTTGTGCTCTGTCCAATAAACTCAAGAGTATAGTGTCTGCCTCATTAAACAATGCTGGCACAGATGTGCTTCTGTAAAGAGGAAACCACGGTTGAGCCTGAGGTTAATGTGCAGTGAAGACCAGGCCACAAAGGCTTCTATGCAGTCACTAGATAAGAATGTAGTAGGGGCCAGGAGACAGGCCAACTAGTTCCTAGCTGGCCCTGACTACCTGAGTGGGCCTAGCGCCAGCAACCTACTTAATTCCAGCTGGCCCTGGTGGCTACCTGCATATAAGCAACAGCCCTTTCAATACCTTAGGGGGCTACTTAACAGCCTAGATGTGTTCCTGGGTAGCACCTCTGCACCTAGCCATGCTCCAGACTGGGTTCCCACCTCCAAACTGCTAGCTCCTTGTTCATGACTCCAGGCCAGATCCCTGCCCTTTAATGCTGTTTTCTGCCTGCCAGCTTCTGATTCCCAGTTCTGGCTTGTGACTTGAGTCTGGATCCTAGTTTCTTTTTCCAGATGCTCTGGCTCATGCCTCTAGTTCAGACCCTTGCCTGCTCCTGACTTCTAGTGTCAAGCCACAACTGCTCACGTCCTGTTCATACCCCTGACAGACGTATTCTGCTGCTGCTAGTACTGGCTGCTTTTAAACCAGTAATTTCATGAATAAAAGATAACACCAGATAGCTCTTTGCATATGGTGACTAAAAATTGTTTCAGGCAGGCAGGCAGGCAGGCACCATGATTTTTTGTCGTACACTTGCCCAAGGCCACACAGCAAATCAGTGACAGAGGCAGACTGAGTATCTGGGTGCCTGGCTCCAGCTGTGAAGTCAGTCTCTTAGAACAAGCTGCCTCTAAGGCATGAGCTATGGAGTCAGATTCCCCCAGTGTGCCACTACCCCTCTTTTTAAAGTCATACATGAAAATTAATTAAAAGAAAAATTGAGGGAGAAAATGGAACTTTTTTTCAGGGATAAGTTGTCATTTTTTAAAAATAATTTGCTATATAAACTTGAGAAGTCAGTCATTTAGTAACATAAGTGTCTTTTTTGAGGTCTTATTGCTGTGTTTTATCACATGTTTGCTCCAGTTATATAAAATTCTGACCAATAATATTCAGGTATCAAATCTGCTGCCGACAGGGCCTAATTTTGACCTGTTACTGGAAAATCAGTAGTAGCTCTGTAGAAGTCAACAGGCCAACATTTCAACTCTGTGAAAATATTGGTACAAAGCATCCTTGCTGTGGATAATAGTTTTTGGGAAGGGAAGAAAGGGAAAGGTAGCAAATTTTTACCTTACTATCCCCTTGAAGTCGGTTCCACATAATTGATCATGAGGATATATTGGTGAGTGATTAGAATCAGGCTCCTTACTGAGAAAGAAACATGTCATTTAAGACCAGAATGAGAGTCTTCAGAAAGGACGAGCCATTAAAGGGTCCCCTCTTAGAATTCTAGATCAAGATTGAATCCTATTTTATTTGAAACGAAAGAAACATCTAACTAAGCAAAGATCTTTAAGTTTTAAGAGTTTAAGGTGTTTTTTTCCATCTTGTCCAGAACATAAGAATGAATATGATAAAATCATGAAGACCTGAGTTATGCCTACAGAGAAAATAGGCAAGAAACGTATCCAAGAGACTCTCCTGGGCCCCTGTGGTGAGTAATAATCTTAAAAAATCTGGTGTGCACTGTGTTTTCAATTTATAAATTAAATGCATTAAAAATTTATGAACTTTGACTGCACAAGAAACTACTTCATTAGACTTTAAGGCTGAATGTTTCCTTGGGTTTTTTTTTGTGGTAAAGTAAAACACATTTCTAATAAACATGGAAAGAGATTCCAAGAGAGAGCCACTACTTTTATGTAAAGGACCCTCTAGGCTCATTAAAAAAGTTTACCATTTAAATAAAGCAAGCACATTGTAATTCTTTAACTTATAAAACCTGTAATGTAAAGACACAAATCAGTCCACTCTTATGTGTACACTTCTTGACATCAATGAGCATTATACAGTAAGAGTTTTACTATAAGGAAATTAGCACATAAAACCGTGTTTCAATAGAACTTAGTCTGTTATATAACCAGAAAAACAAGAGAATGTACTTAGGTCCCACTCTGCCCTTACTTCTTCCTTAGCTATATTCAGACGCCAAGTGGAGAATCTTGGGATGCTTTGTTTCAATGAGACAACCTAACAATGGAACTGTAGTTTTATCTGTAACTGCCTTGTTAGTTTATACTGATCACTTAGGGTGCATGACATTTGTCACATGATCAGCCCCTTGAAATTGCTCTAAAGCCATGCCCAAACAGATGTGCACAGCTGCAGAGCCCTCTGATAGTATGACAAATTAACCCTCATTGTATGAGGGTTCAAATGAAGCCCCTTTTAAGTGGAGCGACTTAATTAATTTCTGTCTGCTCTGGCTGCAGCTGCTGTCTCTGGATGGGAGAAGGGAGAAGGCAGGGGAGGCAGGGCTCAAATTATGGGTGGTGTCAGAGGCCGAGCCCCCCCATAAGAGATGAGAGCTCTCCCATAAGAGACGAGAGCCCTCCTGGCCTGCCCTTCACCTCAGGCAGCGGTGGCTCCTTCCAGCTTCTGGCTGCCACTACCACAGATCCCCTCCAAGAGTCATATGTAGTTTGAACCCTGAGCAGAAGGAGGTCTTCTCTGTTTCTTTCAGCCCTGCTAGAGTGGGAGGGGGCTGGTGGATTGGAGCCCTGCTGGAGTGGAGGGGTGGAGGGGGGCTGAGATAACCTCAGAAGATCTCCCTCCCCTGCCTTCTTCCCCCTCACATCTAGAGACAACAGTGGAGCTGGGAGGTGGGGGCATGAATGACTCATGCCCCCCCGGTGGCTGGGGAAGCATGGCGGTGGCAGGAGCATGGCAGTGGCAGCGGGAGCGGCGCGACTGTAAGTGGGGAAGCTCCCACAGACACTGCCAGTGCTGTTGGCAGCAGCGGGGTGGAGTAGTGAGTGCCGACCAAGGGATGACAACCACCTGTAGCTGCCGCTGCCAGCATCAGCAGCGGCCAGCAGGGACTGTGGACTGCCTGCAGATGCCACTGGCACTGCCTAAAGTGTCAGCAGTGCCTTTTTGTAGGGGGTGCACCGCCATGCTCAGGGGCTGCATGTGCACCTGTATGCATCCCCTATATGGTGCACAGCCTGGAGCAACATCACTGGGAAAGTCCCAGGTCAGGGACTTGGGTGGACAGGGTGTGCTCAGCCCTGCCCTCACTGGGATATACAGTGAACAGCAGCAGAGACACACCTCAGGGTCACAGTCAATTCTTGGCATCCAGTTCTTGGAGACCACAGCCATGCAGAGCTTCTTACTTAGCATGTAGTCACAGTCCAGCCCTTACTGAGGCCATGATGTTTGCATGGTGTTTGTAGGATAAATTGGTTTCCTGAAACAGGTCTACATTTAAAATTGTCAGAACAAGTTAGTGCCTTAAAGCTACCCACTTCTGTATTTTACATGATTTTGGGCATCTCTTAACTTCCCTACCTATTTACTTACCTATCAACTGAGTTGTAACAAACCACGAAAGTGCTTGCAGAAAACAGAAGATAACTGCTGCTTAGCACAGACTAAGCCACAACAGTTTGCAAAGCAGTCAGTAAGCCACACCCCCATTTTCAAGCAATTGACATACTCCTTGTGGTACTATGACTTTTCTCCTTTAGAAGTAGGAGCAGTCATCCAGATCCCCTTCCACAAATTTGAGCCCTTCCTTACCTAGAGACTGGCTAGAACTATGTCTGGGGCTTTTGTTTTACTTCCTATACATCTCCCTCCCCTCCTCCCCCACCCCAATCTTTCAGCCACCTGGATCTAACTCACATTTTTTGTAAAATGTATCTTAAAGACCATAAAAGAGTTAGAAGTAGCAGTCTATGCCAACCATGACAGCAGTGAATATTTAGACAGCGACAGGAAGGCAAATCTCTCATCTAGAGCAAACAGTTACTGGAAGAATTGACTGATATCTTATCCAGAGCAACGAAGAAAACATTTTTCTGTATAGGCTCTGCTTTCATCTTCCATGATTACGGTACCCAGAGGCCTCACAAATATTTAAAATTAGACATAACAGTAACAAAATGTATCATTTTCTTCAACAGAATTTTCTTGAATGAATAAGCAGTTTGCAGGGGGTAATGTTTGTACGTGTGAGCAGAGAACTCAGTGGGGAAAGCTAATTCCATTAGTTTTGCATCAAGTTCTGAATGCCAACAACTAGTTTTGTATCTGGCTCTATTGTTCCTGGTGGTTTTTCTCTCTTGCAGCAGTCAATCCCATTGTCTAGATCAAGCGTGGGCAACCTGCATACCACAAGTGGCATGGGCAGCCTGTGTGTGTGGCACATGCAGATGCAGGGAGCAGGGGAAAGAGGCAACACAGTGGCAGATAGGACAGGAAGCAGAAAGCAAAGCAGCAGAGTAGGATGGAGCATAGTGCTACAGGCAAAAATCAGAGGAGCAGATCAGGCAGGGGAAGGCGATGAGAGTGGTACTTGGAGAGGGTGTGGGGCTAATTTGTGGCATGTCTACCAAAAAGTTTGGCTCCTGGTGGCTAGATCCACCTCCTGTGAAAGCTCCGTCTCTTCTGTACAAGGCCTTCTTTCTTTATTGTTGCACAGTTGCACTGTTCTGAAGTAACACAGCTGTCATGGGACATCATGGTGCACAGTGGATGGGACAAGCTTCTGGAGCGCTCTAAGTAGGAGCATACAGAGTATGAACTAGCTTTTTTAGTCCACAAGAAGCCACTGTGAAGCAAAGGCCTGAAAATAATATGTTTACAGTGACCTACATTGCTATGAATTTTTATTTCTGCCTCAGAGAACTTTTACAATCTCTGCTCTCATTTACAACTGATAAAGGGTGAGTATGCCCAAAAGCTTGCATTGCACTTACAAACCGAATTTTTAAACCTAGTACTCTAGGAATTGACACAAGATTCTGTTGATGAATAGCAGAAAGGCCTGCTTTAACAACTACCAACAAATTATAAAACTAAATGACAGAAAAACAAAAAGACTTTTCCTTAATATTTAGTAAGTGAGCTATTACAGTCCTTGCATTATCTTAGCTACAAAGAGATCTTTACCCAATGCAAGCAGAAAGCAGTTCTTATATAGCCTCATAGCATGGATCCTTCACTTATGGGCTGGGTGGCAGGATGGCTTCTTGATCTTCCCTGGACTGTACATACCTTGCTGGCAAATCTGCGTAGTTTTTATACCATTTAATTGTATAGCTTCACAGCATTTTTCCCTAATAGTTGATCGATTAAAGGCTAAACAAAACAGGGAGGAAAAGGGTGACCATCAAAATACAATTGTTAAATTGTCTGGCTCCTGTTTTTGGGTTTGTCTAGGTGTAAAGACTTGTATTTCTCACAGCCATTGCAGTTATAGTTTTAATCACATGTGATGGGCCTTCAGTGGTTAAACAGGATGCTTAGAGGTGTTGCTTATCGGACCTGTCTTTGGGTATTTGTTTATCAATGGGGCAAATTCACAATAGCTTGTACTGGTGATGTTCTATTTACAAAACTCCAGACATACATTGAATGATTGAGACATTCGTAACACCTTTAAACATTGGATGCCTGCTTTGAGAAATGTGAGGATGTCGCATACAGGATGTTTTTCCTGTATTTAATACACCTTTTACAGGTTTTGCTTGAAATGTATATTTAGTCTTTTGTCTTTTTTAGTTGCTAGTTTAATTGAAATGCACATGTAGTTTCCTTGCCTTCTTTAGTTACACTGGCTCAGCCTCTTTCTCTGGCTTTCTTAGCTTGGAGATACACATGTGATGAATGTGTAAGGTCTCTGCCTACAATATTAACCATCACTTTTATTATTTTATGGCATGGGTCTGGTATTGAGTATCTCAAGCTCCACTGTTTCAATGCCTAATGAGTTGCAAGCTATTAATGGAGTTTGATTTTCTTGTGGCAGTCTTGTTACCACAACCCAGTCTTACCCCCAGCCATTGTCTTGCATTTTTGTGCAAGAGACACTGTCCAAGCTTTCATAGTTTTTCATAGTCAGCAGCTTACAAATAAATAAAATAATTTGTTTGCAAATATCTAGTTGGTCTAATAAAAGATATTACCTCTTCCATGGGTTTTGATTCCAGAGGGTGGGAAAACATTTTTAATGTCATTTTTTCAACTGATCCTAATGTTTTCTAGGAACTTCTTCACTTAAGGCCAGATCATCAGAAGGGTCTCTAAATCTGAACCAGACATTCTGAGACAGGCAGTAATCTGTGTACATCAAATTCCCACATGTGCTGGCACACACAATATTTCAACGTAATATACACAGTCAACATTTTGAATATACAAAATTGAGTGCATAGAAACTATTTTGGAAAATATGACCCTACCTCACTGGCCTTTTACTAGAAATATGGATGAAATCAAGTAGTCTTATTTTAAATATGTATTTTCAGATTTTTTTTGTGGACCTTGGGCATATTACTTCACACCTGCACTACTGCTGCCCCTGGATCCACCCCAATGCCAAGTCTGCCTTTTTTGACATCATAATCCTGTGTTTACACATGCTGCCCAGAGAAGAGGGCACTCTATAACTGTAGTACAACAAAAATCTTTGGCTAATGCAGAGTCAACGTCCTCTCTGGGCACTTATAAGACTTGTGTTTAGGTGAGCAGAAACGATGCTGCGCTTGCTAAGGTCTATAGCTTTTCACCTGATTTTAGAATGCACTTGCTCTTTTCCAAAGGGTTTCATCCACCAATAGTCTTTACTCAGTAATCATTAAACCCACAGGCTGTTTTGATACTCCACCTCCTTGCTGACAATTCCGATGGCAAGGACCACCTATGGAACTCTCCTGGCACGACCTATGCCGCCCTTAAATGAGCTGCCCTGGATCTTTCTTGTGGTCACTTATATGAGGGTCAGACTCAACAAGAGGAGCATGGCCCTCTCAGATCTCCCCAAGATCATGGACACCAAAGCCCCTTCCCCACAACCTCCAGTACAGCTATATCCAACGCGGTGGATGAAGCTGGAGCTCATGCATGTAATTCCCAGTGATTATTGCCAGTTCCAGGGGGGATAGAATTGCTCTGAGCTTAACTTCATATTTCCTGGTTTTCAGAAGTTTCCATCTGAAGTATCATTACTCTCCTTTCCCAGCTTCCAGAGGTCTAAGGGTCTCTGAACTCAATCTCTTGGAAGGATATGAGTACCCAGAGGGGACGTTGACTCTGCATTAGCCAAAGATTTTTGTTGGCGATTAATCTTTGGGGTAGATTTTATTATGAAACATTTGCTAATTTAGTCTCTAGATGGCGCTGAATGTATATTTAGTCAGTCTCATGTGATGAAATTGTTTTGCACGTGGATCCTGCTGTGACCGTTGTCTGAGAAACTTCTTTCATCAGCAGAAGGCTTTCCTCCTGTTTCTTCAGCAAACTTCCCCACAGCAAACCTCCCTTGGTTAAAGTTGCCTTTCCATACCCACCAGTGCTCTTGCTATTGACTCAGAGAAGTATGCTCAGAATAACACAGGAAATCTGATTTAGCTCTCTCACATGGCAGCAAGCAGCACTAACCACTGAAAAAAGAACAAGAAACTATACAGGTGACAACAATCTTGCATTTGCAGGCGATAAATTCTTCAAACTCACAGATCTTTTCCAGTTCAAACTTCTTTGATTCTGTCACACTATGGACCACATACCTGGTCCTCAGTGCTTCATGATTTTGCCTTTTAAGTATATATTGAATGTTGCTTTGAAAAAAACCCCAACAAGCTTACTATACAAAACAGGCAGGTCAAAACAGGCATATGGTACTAGTAAAAATGTAATAGTGAGAGTCGGCTATAGCTTAGCAGCCTTTGTATTAATTCTCTGGAGATTAGCCTATAGTCTCTAAAGTAATTACTTGCTCTACTTTTTAATATTTTAAGAGAAAACCGCATGTTTTTAAAAAAGCTATATTTCCATATAAAAGATAAAATAGACAAGTCTACAAAGTACCTGATTCTGGTCCCATCTAACTGAATAGCAAATCTCCTATTAACTTCAGTGGCTGGAGGATTAAGTCCCAAACTCTTGAAATAAAAACTAATGTATTTTTATATATATATTTAATTTGGTGGCCACACTATCAAACTTTACTTAATATATTTATCTCATTTGTGATTTGTTTACCTTTATTCCACCTACAACCCTTAAACCAGTGATTCTCAGCCGGGGTACCACGGCATCTCTAGGTGTTGTGAGACCCCACTCAGAGGTGCTGTGATGATGCAGGCACCACAGCAGTGACTAGATAAAACTGTCTCATATGCAGGATAATCCTAAAGGAAGCGGAAGAGCCAACTCGTGCTGTAGTCCTTCCTGGTCTTGCCCCCCACCACCCCATTCCTCCTGGAAACAAAGGTCCCTTGGACAGTTCTACCTACCCCATACCCCTTTGTTTCTGGGAAACACCATATAGGCTCACACTGGGGAGCATGGTAATGTAAGTCAGCTCTTCTGCCTGCTTAGGTTTATCAGAGCACCTAAAAGGCAGGATAGCATGTGCATGCTACAGCCCTCCCAGGGGCAATTTTACCTATCTGTGGTGGCAGCAGCACCTGGCTGAGAACCACTGAGGTAAATTGAGCATAAATGTGGCTCTCAACTGGACATGCCCCATGTTCCAGAGAGTGGTGCTGTGACTGAAAAGTCTGTGAACTTCTGACTTAGGCAACTCATTGTTTTTCTTTTCAACCTCAATGCAGGCCATATTTTCTTTTGCGGGTGGAGTCCTATATGCCTCTATTTCAGATTTTTTTCCACTGCTTCTGGCAAAAAAACCGTAATATTGTAACCATTTGTCTTTTTTTTTTTAAAGTTCATTTTGCCATCTGTGAAGGAATGTAAGTTAACGACTGTATATGTGATAACTTCACATTTTAAACCATATATATGATAACTTCACTGTGACAGGACAGGAACTCGGGGTCACCATGCTCCCCCTTAGTTACCCTCTATATCGTGCCAAGCTGCCTATCTGCACCTCACAATCTTGCCCTCCATGTCTTTGGTCTTATGTGAATTATAGGGAGGCTACCTTTAGTCTTCTTGATCATGGTTCTCCTGTCCTATACTGGGCCTGTACTCCAGAATGGGGTTCAGGTGTGCCCCAGCCTTATGGGCTCTGTGTGGCTCCGACCACCCCTGTACCACGCCCCAAGCCTCGTAGATGTACCAGACATTCTTCGGCCTTATTAGATGCCTTCTCGCACTGCCCCCTCTCTCAGGGCTTCTCGCACTGCCCAATCTCTCTCTGGGGCTGGGGCTGGGGCTCCCACACTGATGTGGTTCCCCTGTGAGGCCTCCTCCATCCCCTTATAGCCTCACCCAGTCCTCCAGTTTTACAACAACAACAAGACAATAACACAAACCCCTGGGCTATAACGTAAAGCTAAACCGCTCAGCTCACCTCCTTTGAGTTGCCCTCTGCGGGTGCTCCATCCCTCACTAGCATAACCTACTGCTCATGTTCAGGCCTTGCCTCCTTGCTTAGTCAGGCACCACTGGTTCTCCTTGGCTGCCAGCCGAGACTCCTCTCTCTGCCTCCAGCCTGTGCTTTCTAGGAGTCAGCCTTGCCCCTTTCGTTCAGCTGACTCACCAGGTGAGGGCCCCTAGCTCCTCCTGGTTGCCCTGGCAACCGGCACCTGGTGGCCATTCCTACTCTTCAAGTAGCAAGCACCTTAGTGCCCTGCTACATTCACATATTATTTCAATGCACTCTTAGTAAAAAATGCCATGACTTGCACATTCACTGTTATTATAGATGCAGTAATGCTAACTATGGAAGCTATTTGCACATGTGAAGATAGCTTTTCAGCCATAATGGCTGAACGGTGTTGTGAGGAGGGAGGCTGATAACACAGATTCCATAGAGAGATTGGTCATCCCGAAAAAAAAAAAGCTTTATCATCTGCTTTTGGTGTTGCCAGTCCGAAGCTGAGAAGTATAATCCATGAACTTTCCTGAAAAGTATAAAATCAGTTGGATTGTGTCCCATGGGTCAGGCAAGGCAGAGCTTTTTCATGCTGGAAACATGCTCCTTAGGACATATTGCCAGAAGATATTTTTTCTTATATGATGATGGTGCTTCTAAGAAGAATCCTCTTTGGCTGCCAGACAGCACTTATTGTATACATTTTCTATGACTAGTTTGTAATAGGGCTGTCAATTTAATTGTGGTTAACATGTGTGATTAACATGTTAATCTGCATTTGCGTTAATTTTTGCTAATGCATTAATCACATGTATGGTTTTGGAGCCTGTGCCTAGGCCCTGCTCTACTACCACCACCACTGCCTCTGGGCTGCCCAGCAGGGCCATGGTGGCAGCACAGAGGACCTCAGGGCAGCCCAGGTACGGGCTCTGGGTGGTTGAAATAGTCGGGGAGGGACACACACAGATACAGATGAGCAGTCATAGCTTGCACTTGGCCAGGAATGCAGCCCAGCAGCGTGTAGAGCATTGCCCAGCAGGTAAGTCTGTGGGGGAGAAGGACTGTGGAGGAGGAAAGGGGCAGGGGGGCAGATTGAGGCCCCCACAGTGAGGGAGGGAGTGGGGCAGGGGCAAGAGCTGGGGTGAATGGAGCTTTTGGGCTGGGGCAGGCTGTGGGATGGAGGGGCATGTGCCCTTCAGATTTGTGCATCTAGTGGAGGTTCACTGTGGGCTGGGGCTCTCTGCACCCTGCTGCCTTTGGCCCAGGAGCCACATGCTGGCTGTGCTGTGCGTCCCCTGCCCACCTGGTGGTGGGACACAGCATGGCATCACACAGCTCCCAGGGCAGTCACAGTGGGGCACAGAGCCCCGAGCTCACAGCATGCAGCTCACCTCCTCCATGTGCACAAATCTCGGGACATGTACCCTGCATGCCTCTTCTTGGGGTATGTGCAGTGGCAGGAGCTGCACCTTCCCCCCACACCTGGACTGCAACTCCATCCCCTCATCTACCCCAACCCCTGCCTTACTCCCTCCCTTACCATGGGGGCCTCAATCTGCACTACCCCTGCCCACCCCTTCCTTCCCTCATGCTCCTTCTCTTCCACAGACTTACCTGCTGGGTATCATGTCTGCATGTGTGCTGTTATGTTTGTATGCCATTGTATGTGTGTGCTGTTGTGTGAGTCTCTGTGTGTCTGTCCCTCACTCCCAAGCCACAGCCACCCCCAGCCCTGCTGCTGCCCTTCACTCCTGACCCACAGTACCCCACATCCTGCCAGGGCATGCAGGAACCGCCCTCATCATGCTCCAAGCCCCACCCCCCACACACCCACAGCCCCCCACACCTTCACAAATTCCCACACACACCCCACATATACCCCCCAACCATACAAAGTAACTGCATAATTTTGCATAATTTGAGTTTTTCTGCACATAATTTTGAGTTTTTAAGCTGTGCAGTTAAAATTGCAATTAGTTACGACTAATCTTTTTAATCACACACCTAATTGCAATCAAAATTTTTAATAATTTGACAGCCCTAGTTTGTAATCTCAAGATTTTTGGAAAATATTTTGTCTTCAACAAATAAGAGTTTATGTATTTCAATTCAAAGCCTTGAAAAAAACAGGAAATAAAATAAGAAAGAAAATAACAAATATGCACTTTTCCCCACTGCTGCTGCCTTCTCCAATTTGCAGCTCTTTGTCAATGTCATAGCTAGAAGTGATACAAAACTGAAAGGGTATTATATTACATGCACACCCTGGACTTACATGAATATGAGCTGAAAAAATATTCTACAGGCTTCATTACATTTCATGTGAAAAAGCCCTGATTGTATACAATTTGTGCCAGAAGTAGTCTTATGTCAACAGCAATTCAAAGTCTCATATTATTTTTATGTGCCATATATTCTCCAACATGTCTTACTGCCTAGCTCCTATTCTGGTGTTTACAGCCTCTGATCAGCACCTTTACTATAATGAAGTAGGTCTCCCAGGTTCTTTAGCCTTTTCATTCCTAGTTCTTCTAGCCTGCTTTTAATCAGGTGAGTCATGTGCCTTCAGTAGTCAATGAAAAGCAGATTTAAAATTGACATTAAATGTAATAAAGCTGCACTGACTTTTGCTAATTCTAACCGTATCAAACTCATTATTTATTTTCAGAACTTCTTATGGATTCCCTGTAGGAGACTTTGTTTTAAGTATGGAAGGGGAGATAGTGTGATTTAATATTCACAGCAGGCAGGTAGGGACACTAGTTCTGCCACTGACTCTGCTTGACTTTGAGCAAGTCCCTAAAGACTAGATTCTGCAACTGTTGTTCCCATTAAGCAGCACCTACTCCTTGAGTGACAGCAATTGAAACTGATAGGATGAAAGTGTGATTTAGCAAACATTTAAGTATGTGCTTAAATGCTTTGGTCAATAGTGATAGCTGCTGTATTGGGACTGAACTAAAGAATAAAGTTTAGCTCAATGTATGTGAGAGGGATAGCATTTGGGCCTTAATTTCTATGCCTTAATTTCCCCAGATGCTAAATTAGCATAACAATATCTACCATACTTTGTAGAGACAGTTAAATGTCTTGAGAACCTTGGCTGAAAAATAATCTTTCTGGTAATTCTAACATTTTATTTTTATGATCACGTCAACTGTGAAATGGTTGAATATTCCTGTAACGCAGACACGCTGCAGACTCAAAGCGTTGGCCTTGCTGTCATTATGACTGTAATTCTTCATCTCTACAGCCTACACCACCACTTTCAAATGTAAGAGGCTGAGAGATGCTGATAATTATTATTAGAAAGCATTTTCACTTCTAAAAGCATTGACAACGTTTTGTTTACCAGGAAGTAGCTGATTCAACGGTTGTTCCCACGGTGACAATAAAGATGGGATTTCAGCAAAAGTATCCATGTACATTATCATGAACAAAAACTGTGAACTGCTATGCAGCTAAAAATCTTGTGAGTCCATATGCAAATACTTCTGTGAATTTATGCAGGAAGTGTTTCTAGATACTTATAGAACATGGTCAAGACAATGTCAAATGAAAGAAATATAAGTAGAGCATGAATTTCTGTAGCTGCTTCCTATGGAGGCTTAGGAAAGAACTTTGTGAGAGACTTCTTTGAACTCCAGCTGCTCACTGAGTCAGTCACTGTCCCCAGATCTCAGTGGCCTTTGGCCTTCTTGGTGCTGTCTTGCTTCTTGAGAACCCTGGATACTCCCACAGCTCTTTCTGACAGTGACAAAACAACTCTTAAATTCCTATGGGTCATCTGTATTCCCCAGCCTCTCAGACTATTTTTGCATATGATCTTCAGTTTTACAGTTTCATAAGGAAGTTTGAGTGAGAAAGAGAGATCTAGATCACCAAGCAGGCAAAAAGGGGAAAAAACCCTAAACATCAAATTCCTCCTCTATTTCAGGAAAGCCTTAGAGAGCAATGAAGAATATTATCTATAGAAAATGAGTGTTCGATTATTTGGCTTAGGTATTAAAAGTTATTTACTCTTCTACCAATAAAAATATTAAGAAGTCCCTTGAAAGCACATTCTGTTCTTAGTTTCATCACTTAATTTACCGGGGTTGCCCCAATTTTACAGTGTGAGCAATATTTAGCCTTCATCCTTTACATAGCTTATGAATAATTTTGTTCTAGTAATAAGCAGAGCTTTGAGGAAGTCCGAAGTTTAAGTTCATTGAGGTCAGTCCCAATCTTCTTCTCACTTTTGCTTTGAGTTCTGCGTTTGAATTAACTCAGAAATTCAAACTGAAACGGATCTCGCGCTCCCCAAGTTACTCATTCTTACCTACACAATCATAAATTTGTGATGCAGTTTAACAGAACAATATATGCCAGATCCTTTCCTCAAAGAGAGCTTAAATATTAGACAAAGATGAGTAATAAACAAACAAAACGGAGACAGTATGGCAAGACAAATATAACAATATGACCAAAGAAAATTTAGGAAGGTGCATGTGTTTCTATTGCTTTTATTGTTTTGTATTTTACTTGTCACACAGGAACAGACAGATTTACAAAAGATTTTGTTTCTCATGTAGGTGCTGAATAAGGTGGTCCTATTTTCATAAATACTCTGCACTCTGCAAATCCCACCCTGGTTAGTGCCACTGGTGTCTTTTGGAGCTGCTGGGCACCTAACTGTTTTGAAAATCTAGCCTGTTCCTTTAGGTGCCTAAATAATGAGAGATGTTTGGTGTTGAGCCCTTTCAAGACTCTGATTCTAATGTCTGTGACAAAAGAATAGAAAGGAAATAAGGCCCCTGCCTTTGAAGAACATCTAATATTCATGCTTGTTTCTGCTTTCCTTATTTATGTTGATTTATAACTTACTCCTTGAGTAGCCCCGCTAATTTAAACAGACCATTTACAGAATATTTGTAGAAATTGGGAATATATCCTCACATGCTGAAAGTTTTGTATGTAAACATTAGCAATATCCTATGTATTGTAAACTGTATTTCTTTCTTGTTGTTACTGTATTTTTATGGTAAAACTCTGGAGATTATTGCGTGTTTCCCATACCTTGCAGAAGGCTGACATCAACAAAGAAATCCAACATTGTCTCAAATGTGCAAGTACAGTCTTTGGACACCTTAGGAAAGCTCATGGTTTATCAAGCAGTTGTGATCCCCCCTTACTGCATGGTGTTGAGACATGGACAACATACAGGAGATGCTTCAAGTTGTTGTAGAACAGGGCTGGGCAATTATTTTGGGCGGAGGGCCACTTACTGAGTTCTGGCAAGTCGTTGAGGGCCGCATAACAGGCAGCCAGAGGCAGATAAACATTCATTTTCTACATTTTATGGGCCTCATGGGCTGAGCAAAATAACGTGGCAGGCTGCATTTTGCCCAACCCTGTTGTAGAAGTACCATCAGTACTGACTGCAGAAGATCTTTCAAATCCAGTGAGAAGATAGATGCATCAACACCAGCATTCTCTTGCAAGTGAACACCATGAGCATTGAGGCAATGATCATTCAACATCAACTTCGCTGGGTTGGCCACATCATCCAGATGTCTGATTCCAGTCTCCCAAAGCAAACATTACTCTCCCAGCTCAGTGAAGGTGTATACTCAAGAGGAGGGCAGAGAAAGTACTTCATGGATATCTTTAAGGCCAACTTGAAAAAATGCAACATTGACATCAACTCATGGGAGACTATGGCCCAAGATGGCCCCAAATGGATGAAGAGTCTGTTGCAAGATTCTCAATAATTTGAAACTTTATGATAATAGGAGACAGAAAAGTGGGAGCAGCAGAAGCAATGTGTTGTGGACCACATCAAGAATCCAGAGCCACCCACCCACATGGAAACATGTCCCTGAGTTGAAGCCAATCCAGGATTGACAGACTCTGTTGCATCAGCCATTTTTGAATGCATAGACAAGACATTCATGGAAGACGCTCATCCTCAACTATAAGAGATTGCCAAAGAAAAAGAGGTATTTTCCTTGTGTATCAGTAGCCTTACTTCTGCAAAAAGGATGGAATTAGCTGCATAATGTCAATGATTTGTTTAAATGCTGACCTCTAGTGGCTGTAGGAAAGGATTTTAATTTTGGTGGAATATGCTGCCCGGTGATTTGGAAGGATAAATATATTGAAACAACTACACTGAAGAATTTGTGGCATCTTAATACACAAAACTTATAAAAGATACAGAAAAAAAACCAGGAAAAGTAGTGACCATTATTATTTGTTATCATCTCCATCAGTAAAAGAAAATGTGACAAGAGATTAATTAACCAAGTCCTAGGTATCTATTGTTCAAGCCCAGGACAAAAGTATTAGCAGACGATCAAAGATGCTTAGGAGGCAGATGAAGCTGTCTCTGCCCCGCCACACAGCCACCCTCCCTGCATCATTTTCACAGGAGGGGTAGAAGGAAGACAGAGCAGAAGGAGCCCAGTTGATTAGGATGCCTCCTAACCGGTCTGCTCCCTCCCCTACAGTGAGGATCAGGGACAGCTCCTCCACTTCCTATCTCTACTGAGAACCAGAGCCCATTACCCTGCACACAGCTCCACACTAAGGCTAGGCACAGACACTCAAAAAGCCTGAGGCAGAATGTATCTAAGTTATGTAGTTTTCTGTACATGGCATAGTTTAGATTGGTAGCGAACAGAACACACATTCATCCTTTGGTGGAGTCAAGCAAATCTTCGATCACATTCCACCAATTTTAAACGAGCCTATTTGTGCCAAACTTCTATTCTCTTATGGGTATAGACCAATTTCTGATTACTTATACCAGTAAAAATGTAATGTCTGTACTTGGCCTAGATCAGTTTCTGGTTAGGAAGTGGTGTGCACAGAGGCAGCACAGCATGCCCCAGCACAACACTGCCTTGTACAGACACTGACAACTGATATAAAAAAACTGCTTTCAGCAAAAGCATAATGCATGGCTTTGAAGACTTCCTGTTACAGAGTTCAGTGCACCAGTCTTTTATTTAAACTTTCCAGAGTTTTACCAAGATGGGTGGTAGGTGCCATGGAACTACTACTATGTGAAAGCCAGTAGATTAGTTTGCTCAATAGAGGGCATGAACTGTCCTGTGCTTCAAATGTTTTCACTAGCTGTTACTCTACTACAGAATACAATACACTTGTCTGCTGCTGGTCTGCACACACAAGGCTCGTTGATGTGCCATTGTATTCACTAATGTATATCTTATAAGGAATGCCCTGCTACCATGTTGGTGGTGTTAAGAAATATAGCATCACCCTAGACTCATCATGAGGATGCAATTCTCAGACTGTTAGAACAGTTCCATGCCAATCCAGATCTACTACTGTATGGCTCTCTTATACCTACCTGTAGCTTGGTTTTCATCAAGAGAAGCCCTGTGGCCCAACATACAGTAATATTTTTATCTGTATTTATAATTTATCTATTTTTTATTGTAAGCTACCTTGAGCCTCTTTTGGAGAGGACAGCATATAAATCAAATAAATAAATAGCAACAGGCTTCTTCTCAGCCTTTAATCCGCAGCCAGTTTTCTCACCTATTGTTCTTCTCACTAGCAACTTCCATCTCCCTTCTAATCAGAGCATCTTGGAGCCCTCTAACTCACTAATGGCAAGGGTCTTCCCAATTTCATTAAGACTGTCTAAGAAGGAGCCAGGAAATTCATTTCTATGGCTTCAAATCTTAGCTAACGTGGGATACTTTTTTACCTCCTCACAAAATTAGTCTGGCTTTTATAATTAGTTTTCCTTCCCCAAAAACATACAAGTAACGCAACTATTGTATTAAAGACAGCACAAAATTGTATAATTGCCCTGCAGAGGATCATTGAGACTTCATCAAAGTAACCACTTCCTCTTCCCACTACATATCTAAATCTGTAAAAAGAACATTGACATGTCATCCAAAAAAAGTGAAGGTCTAGAAACATGAACTATCATAAGAAATATATGTTTGGGAGAGGAAAAGAAAAAAACGGAGGGGGGGACATGACAAGGGGAAAATAGATAAAAATAGTAATGTTAGAAACTTAATAAGGGAAATAGGGTAGTACAGGCATATTCGAAGGTTAAATACAAAGGGCATGGGGTGGAGAAGGATTATAAATATAGTGTAACAGGGGAAAAAATTGAGAGGAGGTAGGCCTGAAATACATTTTGCTGTAACTCTCACCAGTTAACAGTATCTGAAGAATTCTAATATTATAAAAGCCTAAGTCTGTCTGTCTGTCCATAATGCTTTATTTGCACTCTGACTGGCTGTCTTGCAGGCAGAGGGGGAAGACAGGGATTGGAGCATGCTGGCCTTGCCCCCCCAGGTCTGCTCCTTGGAGACAGGGGCCAGCACCCCCCTGCCAACAACAGCAGTCAGGGAGGAGAGGTGGCAGGAACAGATGGGGGAGGGGAGCAGAAAGGGGAGGGGGGTTTACTGGTGGCTGTGCCCCGCTGCCACCATGAATGCTATCACGGTTGCGAGCCCCGGCCAAAGCAGTGGGGGGATGCGGGGAGCAGCTCTGACCTGAAGCAACAGGGGGTGGGGGAAATGGCCCTGGCCCAAAGCATCAGGGGGGAGCAGCCCCAGACCCAACTCCAGCCCAAAGCAGCAGGGGGTGGGGAAGGTGGGGAGCATGCCAGTCCCAAGCCCACAGCAGTGGTGGAAGGCGAGGAACAGCCCAGGCCCCAGCCCCCAGCCCCAGCCCCTGGCCTGAAATGGCAGGGGGTGGGGAACAACCCAGACTCCAGCCTAAAGCAGCAGGGGTGGAGGAAAGGTGGGGAGCGCGCCTGTCCTCGGCTCAGTGCAGTGGCAAAAGGTGGGGAACAGCCCAGGCCTGAAGTGGGAGTGGGGAACGGCCCAGACTCCAGCCCAAAGCAACAGGGGGGAGGTGGGGAGCAGCCCAGAACCCACCCCTGGCCCAAGGCGGGGGGCTGGGGAGAGGGGGAACAGCCCCAGCCCTGGCCCGAGGCAGAGGGGAGGGACACAGGCCTCTGTCCCCGCCCACTCCCCCACGCAGTCATTCTTGACAGGCAATTGGCTAGTTATAATATAATGCCACAGTCCCCTTGGGGTGGTAGCCAAGAATCCTCCAGCAAGGAGTTCAATATTTAGGTGGGGAGAAGTTAAACCCCCTCTCTGTTTGAGTATTAGGGTAAATCTCAACTTTTTGGGAAAGGAAAAAGAGGAAAAGGCTATAAAAATAAGGTAGTATTAAAGCAAAGCTGTAGCCATGATGATCCAGGTATTATGTGAGAGGTAAGGTTTTTTTCGGTTGGTATCTTTTATTGAACCAACTACATAGCTGAAATAAAGTTAGACAAACTTTCAAATTCAAGCTTTTCTTCATTTGGTTGCATCCTTGCCTTAAAAATAAGATCATTTGAGGATCTAAATGGGTGGGAAATTAGGTAACTAATAAGGGCAGTGGAAGATGGTGGGTCAAGACTTCAGCAAATTAAGTTAATTTTAGGGCTAGAATGTATAAGGAGATGGGACCAATAATATAGTAATGTAATACAATAATACACGTATACTGTGAGACATGAAGACAGTTTCAGTTAGCATATTTATTATGATCGCTGCTGAAATCAGACAGTTTAGAAGAATGTTGGCAAAGCTTCAGCTGATTTTAAGGGCATTTTTATTCAGATATGAAAAGGATACAAACTGGTAAACTGTGGAGGAACAGGTGAGCTAATAGGCATTATTTCTATAAACACTGAAAAGCTGAATAGTTCTATTAAAAGAGAAAAGGCTTTGCAATCAGTAAAAAGAGATAGCTCTTGTATTGGGCTTTTGCAAGAAACCCATTAAAAAATAGGTGCAAAAAGTACCTGAGAGTGCACACACACGCACATACACACATATATACCCACCACTCAGTAGATAACAGGTACAATCACCACATTGCTCCCCAAGATAGCTTAATAGGAAAAGGCCAGCAATTTGAATATCTAAACATAGTCTAGGATGCTAAAGAAAGAAGGTAGATACATTCTGATCAAAGGACACCTAAGAAGAAAATTAATCACAACAGCTACCTTATACTTCCCCAAAACATTCAGAGAATGGAAAATGACCTTTTACCTGGAGGGCTTAGATGTGTCCAGGTCAGCGGGCCCGGATGACCTTCATCCATGGGTGCTGAGGGAATTGGCTGGTGTCATTGCGGAGCCATTGGCACACTTGTTTGAGGACTCCTGGTGCTTGGGCCAAGTCCCTGAGGGCTGGAAAAGGGCCAATGTGGTCCCTATTTTCAAGAAGGGGAGGAAGGAAGAGCTTGGCAACTACAGGCCAGTCAGCCTTGCTTCTATCCTGGGGAAGGTCTTTGAAAAAATTATCAAGGGCCACATTTGTGAGAGCCCTGCAGGGGAAGTGATGTTGAGGGGTAACCAACATGGGTTTGTGCCAGGCCAGCCCTATGAGAAGAGGCTGAGGGACCTGAATCTCTTCAGTCTCCGCAAAAGGAGAGTGAGGGGGGATATTGTGGCTGCCTACAACCTTATCGGGGCCAGCAGCAGGGACTCAGGGAAAGTCTGTTCACCAGGGCCCCACTTTGGAGTCACCAGGAACAATGTCCACAAGCTGAGAGAGGATAGGTTTAGGTTAGATATTAGGAAGAACTACTTCACTGTAAGGGTGGCCAGAGCCTGGAATAGGCTTCCCAGAGAGGTGGTGCTCTCACCTTCCCTGGAAATCTTCAAGAGGAAACTGGATAGGCACCTGGCTGGGATCTTAGGACCCCTGCCACCCCCAGTGCTCCTTCCTGGCCATGGTGGGGGGTTGGACTCAATGATATGTCTAGGTCCCTTCCTACTCATTGATTCTATGATTCTTTGGTAGAGATTTTATGAGGTTATGAATCCAGCCCTTGATAGGTCAAGATGGTCTTGAGTTACACAGAGTAAGAAATCCAAAAGTTTAGCAAAAGATTTGTTAGAAGAACACAAGCATATTTTGAGAATGAAGAATCCTGAACATGGACTACACATTATTTTGTACCACATGATACATATTCAGGGATTGGTATGTTCCATATATACAACATCTTGATAAATCTCAACATCTATGTGTGCGATCCATTGTTCTGATCTCTCATCAATGTATATATCTGATGTTAGGAGACTGGGAATTAGAAAACAAATAACATGCGTGAAAATGGAATACAGCTTTGCTCTATGACCCAACTGTGAAAAAAATGGTGTGTGGAATTTTAGAAAAATCTAAAAGACAAACTGATAAAGGGAAAATACAATAGATAAGAAAATGCTATGGGATATTAGCAAAGCAGTGATGAGGGGTAACCTTATTAGCAAAGCCACCCATTTAAAACAAAAGAAAGAACCAAGAAGGAAGAGGATATGTCAACACTGATATTAAAACATAAGCATATAGGTTAAAAAAATCATGGGAAAATATTGAAAGTTACAGGAATTTTAACCTTATACAATACTTCATTCTTGTGCTTTCCTTTTGTGTTGGAATTTTGTTTCTAAAAGTTACCTGACTAAAAAGTTTAAACAAAAGAAAAATACATGTATCTCTACATAGGTAGGTAAGTAGTCCCATCAATTTTAATAAGACTACTCACATACTCAGAGTAAAGCGTATGTATATGCATTTGGCTGGAGCAGGACTGAAAGTATTCAGATAATATACAAGGGCCATTGCTAAAGGTAGTGGCTTTTTTACTGTATTTTCTCTGGCTACTCATATGTAACATGGACAAAAAAGCCAGATTCTCCAAGGGTGAAAGAAAGAAAGAAATACACTCTTCCCCCCTTAGCTAAAATCTCTCTTACTATTTGGTGAGGTGCTGTGAATTAGAAATAACCCCACTTAAAAATGAGCAGAATCTCTTAGTGTAAGGCTAGCACAACATGAAAATTAAACCCTTAGACTATAAGTACATTGGGGCAGTGATTGTTTTTACACCATCGTGGTTACGGGGTATCCATTTAAGTGACAGCAGGTCTCTTACCCTGCTTCTTTAAACAGGTAAGTCAGCTCCACTGTCTGATTCTTAGGCAGGTTTTATTCTTCACAAAACAACCTAGAATCCACAACAAAACAAAATAAATCCCCGTGTCCCTTGTAGACATTAGGAGATGTAGATAAGTCCAGAGTGAAAATCACCCAACACAACAACCTACCCACTCTCCTCCTAATCTCCTAACTCCCACTCACGTCCTGGAGTTCTTAGCTCTCTTTGTGGAATTACACAAGGGAATTACTACACACTTAGCAAGAATGTAAGTTTTACACATTAGTTTTATTTAGGCTTCAAATGCTCAATTGCAAAGCAGAAGACAGAGAGAGACCATGATAATCTTTACCTAGCCTCTCTATGTAAGCAACAAATTTTAAATAGTTAAGCATATGAAACCACACTTCCTTAATAAACACTGATTTTACCCCTTTGAAGCTGATATTTAATTCAGAATTGTTAGGAATGATAGATCTAGAGTTACAGTTAACCCATTTTGATGTATTTTTAATCTAGTAAAACCATGATAATCAGCTCATCTTTTGTGAAACTTTGATTAAATGATTGATATTCAAGGTCACTTCAAGTAAGCAGATGACTAATGCATTGGAGAGATGGGAAATTACTGAGCCTTTTGAATTTCCCTCAACATATGAAAACATAATCATTTGCCTCTTGCCCTTTTACAGTATTTTTTGTATTCCCATTTTCTATCAGGTAAGATATGACTCATTTTAACACAACTTACTAAAGACATGTGAATACAGAACAATTGCAACTTTTTATAGTGCTGAAAAATTTAAAAGTTCAGACAGTAATAATGAACACTTTGAATAGTAGTTTCTATTCTTTAGTATGAAAACTGTTAGTCAAACACTTAATATTAAAACTTATGTAATAAGGATGGTCTTGTGACTAATAAGGATTTTTTTGAATAGGGAATATGCAGGCAAAGTAAGAAGTGTGGAGGCATAGGCCTGTATGTGAAGATTATTTACAGTCTCAGCAAGTTACATCCTGGTTTTAGGGAATCTGGAAGTAAGTTCCATTAGTACAGCTGTACGTCAGTGATTCTCAACCAGGGTGCCAAAGCACCCTGTGGTGCCTTGATATCCTTTTAAAGGTGCCACAGAGCACCACGCAATTTTAGCAGTGTTAGGTGTGAAAATATGATTCACAAGATAAACCCAGAGATTTCAAATAGGAATCTATTTTGTTAAAAATGTTCTGACCTATTGTGGTCTGAGTTCTTTGCAACAGAAGAATTGCTCTAGTATTTTTCCATAGGGTAAAAAAAAAAAAGATTGAAAATTAAGGGCTAGAATTTTCCAAGGGATGCCTTCAATCTAAAGAGGTTCAGAATAACTGCTGTAAGGAATAGAATCCAAAGGAAAAAGCTTCCATGGAGCACTAAGCCGTAGGAAAGTTTGGTCACCATACACTTACAAAAAAAGTTCCTAGTGTGATTTAATTAAAGTGGTCCCTCTTTAATAGTTAAGATCTGTGGCATTACAATATAAAACTGACATTTATGAAGGAAATAAACCAAACCAGATATTGACCTCAGTAGTCACATCATTTGGTACATCTGCTCCCTATCTGTGAAACAAATAATGTTACCCTATCTCACAGGGGAGGTTGAAGGATAGATAAATCTGTTTGAATAGTGTGGTGGAGGATACCATGTAAGTACATAGATGGGTAGAAATGATCAAGTCTTACTTTTATGAGTAGTTTCACTGAAGAAACTGGCAATTAGCAGCTGTAAACTTTCTGCCAGGTACTGGCTAGCAGTAACAAAGGCCAGGTTCAAATTTAGGGGGTTACAGGAACTTTTCAAAATGTAGCTCAAGCCCACACACAGAACTTGGGAAAATAAATTTTAACTGGGTGTTCTAATGCATTGGTGACGCATAGGGGGGCCACACAGGTGCATGTGCAGCCCCTAAGCATGGCGGTGCACCCCCTGAGAAAAGCCTGCAGGCGGTCACTGCTCACCCCCTCCCTGGTGCTGACACCGCCAGCGGCGTTCGCAGGCAGTCCACGATTACTGCTGGCTGCCACCAACAGTGTCTGTGGGTGGTTGCTGACTACTGTGGTCGGCATTCAGTCCCCTTCTCCCCACCCCCTGCTGCCAACAGCTCTGCAGCAGGTCCCCATTTGCCTCTGCCATGCTCCTGCTGCCAACAGCGCTGCCACTGCCCGCAGGAGCTTGCCATACCCCCCAGCCTCTGGGGGCACACGGCGTTCATGTTCTAATGTTAACAAACTTCCCACTTCCAAGCAAATGTTAATTAAAACAGGGTTTATTACAATGGAAAGGGATAACAAACATATATTATATGGGAAAAAATAACTACTAAACCTCAAATATAACTCAAAACAGATCACAGTCATAGTCACTGGCAAACCAGCCTAGGAGGCTACAACCACACAGTCAGTTGGGAAAGAAGTCCCACCCAGAGCCTCTACCAGCTATGCCAGCCAAATTAGTAAGTGCTGGGTAAGGTTTCCAGCACTGGAATTGCTGCCACTCTGATACGTGGAAACACTCCGGCCTCTGCCTCTAGGGGGCACTGCCACCCCAATCCTCTTCAGGTACAACACTAGCTCTTTTAGACCCTGCCTTATATTAGTGATAGGTTCATGGATTTCTTCAGCTCTTTCAACAGTAGAGAACATCAGCGTTTTTTCACAAGTACTTTAATTCTTTGAGCACACAGCTCACACTCCAGAATGACTCTGTAGGCACTGACAGACATGACAGTTCGTTGTGCAATCAGCCACTGAAAGCAATCTACAGCCAGCCACTGACAGAAGCGAAGAGTTGCAGAGCACTTTAAAAATGCCCAATTGTGCAACAGTTTGAGCCCTCATTATATAAGGGGACAGATGAAGGTGCTCCAAAGCAGAGTGCCTTCATTAAAAACTGCCAGCATGGCCGGAAGCAGCGCTTGGCTGAAACAGGGAGGGGGGAAATGGAGCAGAAGAAACACATTCTGGGAGTTGCCCAGCCAGGGCTAGAGTGTAAGATGGGTGGATTGCAGCTCCTCCACCTTAGGGGGCTCCAATTCACCTACCCCACTCTCCAGCACAGGCTGGGCAGCCCCCAGAATGAGCTCCCTCCACTCCCTTCCTCCCCTTCTATTCTGCAAACACCGTCGGGTTTGAGAGTGGGGAGGGTTGTTACTAGGGGAGAGTGGCTGCAAAGACACAGCTACTCTAAACTGCAGCTCATCTCCCAAACCTCAGGGCCGAACAGCAAATGTCTGTTGGGTCCTGGGCATAGCTGTAACTCATGGCACTTCCTGCCAAGTGCCACGAGTTACAGTGGGCAACTAAAACTTCTGTCTGTGCCCTCTGTGCTGCAATCAGTGGTCATGGTGTTGGGTCAAGCCTGTGACCACATTGGCTCTGCATACTGCATGTGGAAATGGTCTGAGACTCATGGGCCAGATCATGCAGCTCCACAGGCCAGATATGCACTACACACTATATTTTTTACAGCCTTGGTATAAGAGGAAGAAGCATCTCTTTCAGTCCATCCACCCCACTCTGTTTACAAATATTTTTTTACTAAATACTTATAGGCAGGAAAAGGGTCATTAGGCTAGTGGAAGATGGGGGTGATAGGGCTACTGTGTGCATATGGGGCATGTCTCCATATGCATGCAATGGGAAGGTGGTTGTTGAGACTGTAATGAAGTCAACAAAGTAGCTGCCTTGAGAGAAAGAATGATCTGGTGGAATGAAAGTAATGAGAAAGCAAGAAGCAAAAAAGAGGGAAGGACTGGATGGGATGGGAAGTGGTTTGAAGTAAGAGAGCTGGATGGGAAAGAGGCAGCTTAAAGGAGAGAGATAGGACTGGCTGTAGCTGATTCCTGGAAAAAGGAGGAGGAGGAGGAGAATTCATTTGAAGTTTTGAGTTAGGGGAAGAGAGAAGGAGACTTGCAGGGAGAGTTTGGTAGAATATGGTGCCCGGATTGAATGCAGTGGATGGAGCCATTGAGAAGTGTGGACCACTGAGACCTGAGGGAGGGCTTAAGAGCCATGGGGAGGAAATGCCAGAGGAGAAGTTCTGACTGAAAGAAACCAGTGTGTAGGGAAGAGAACCCAAGACAGTCAACAACTAATCTGAGCATCTGTTAAAAAGAGTTTTGGTACCATCAAGCCTGCTGAAGCCTTTCATCTGAATCTTCCACCAGTTTTCCACTCCAGGGGCGAGTAGCCAGAAATGAATTTCACCCTGCTTATGGTTTGTTAGCCAACATATTTCAATCATATAGAAACATACTTAGACAAGTCAGACATAAGCACTAGAGGCAAGTTGGGGTTTGGGGTTTTTTTGTTCTATCATTTATTAGACCAACTGTATGGTTGGAAAAAACCACAGAAATCCCCTTGCCTCTTGTACATGTCCTAGACCATCACAGCTATAACAAAACTCCAGCCCTAAGGAAGCCCCATTACCAAGTGGTTTTGTTTTTGTGGTCTTAAAACAAATCTTGTTTATATAAACATGACCCTTGACAGATGAATTGTAAACTAAAAAAAATTGAAAAACCTAAGATAAGTAGAAATTTCTGAGTTGTACTTTCCTGCTAACCATTAGCACAAGATACAGATGCATATTTACTTCCTCATTTCCCTTCTGTGAAATCCTTCTGGGTATTTAGAAAAACTTTTCTCCCATTGGGAGTTTTGCTTTGCAATTCAGTTTGAAAATGGTAGATTCCATTTTATTTGCAATGTCCAGTTAGGGCTTGACTAGTAAGGAAATTTGCCCTAGTTTAGACACACACACATCTGTCTATTTATCAACAGACATATATGGGTGCAGAGGGAAAAGGGAAGAGTCAGGCAATGGGGATTTGATATGAATAGAGAGGAGAGAAGCAGCAGCTGGGTCCTATGTAATTTGATAGACATGCAAGAGAAAAAGTGGTTTTGCTTGTGTGGGGGACAGATAGCACCAAAGGGAGCACAACTGCTGCAACAATGAGGGGTTAAGAGCACCGGAAAGAGGTTAAGAACCATGATGGAAAAATGAGGGGCAAAATGGTTTATAACAGAGTATGTTTCACTATGGACACTGGAACTGATACTCAACTTTCTACATTCCTTTGCTGTCAATAAACACTTAGGAAAACCACCCGCAAAGTGCATCTCACCCCCCTCTGCTATCTGGTCCATATAGAGGTTAACAGCTTTATACTGCTACCAGTTACTCCGTTAGCTCGATGGTTACAAGCCTAGTTTATGCATCTAAACTGCTGAACCCTGTTGATGACTGAAATTGGAAGTCATTACGGCTCCATGTGATGGAGTGAAACTTTCCATTTGTTTTTTTAAAGGCACCAGGATATCACAAAGAAGCAACATCCAAATTACAGTCTTATAGATTAGGAACTGCCAGGATTAAGATTGTCCAAACAATCTTCATTTGCATGTGTGTTATGAAGCAAACTTTAATTCCAAGAACCACATACCATTTTTCCACAAAACTGTGCTTTATTTCCTGCAAAGGAAGGGCAATGCTCTGAGCATGAATCAAGATTGTGTAGGGAAGGAATCCATTGTCTGCAAGATCCCAGTTTCATTTGTTGCAGAACTCAGGAGGTATGCAGTAAATAAGCCAGGAGATCACAAGAAGAAAAGAGAAAAAAATCTTCTGATTAAGTATAAGTGGCTTCTATCCTTCCTGCAGCTACAGAGTCCATGTGTGATGTTGGGCAAATAACTCATGTAAACATATACACAGTTGTCCAGCAATTATTTGTTCCTCATATTATGCACCCAGTCTGAGACACCTGGGGTCAGATTACAAGTTCTATTTGAACATATAATGGCTATAAAATATGAATTACTTTTAAAATTCAGACCTAGATATCTACATCGGGGCATCCAAAGTTAGAGGTCACTTTTGATCATTCTTACCTTAGGCTGTCTATATCTCACTTCCCAACTGTAAATTGGGAATCATCTCACCTAATTTCATACAAGTCCTATGCAGATAAATTATTTTTTGACTGTGAAATGCTCAGATAGTATGAAGAGAGCACCATAGAAATGCCTGTAATGAAATGTGTTATTTTGTACTAGGTGCAATGTGTTTGGCTGATGTGTGTGAAATACCACTGAAGACTACATGTTGAATGAAGGAAAAAAAACAAACCACTCAATGAGGAAGTGATGTCATCAACAAAAGAAAAGTGTATAATAACATAATTAAAGACCCATACATACAGAGGAAATTAATTAAGGTTTAATTCTGGCACTTTGGGGTACTTTGTAGTGTTGTACCAAAGTTTTCTGTTAATGTAATTTCATGGGTGCAACATATGGGCCACATAGTATCAGTGTTAAAAAAAAAAAAGTACAGACAGGGTCTCAATTTTCCAGACGTGACATATGATTAATTGTTTTTAAGAAGAGCTTAAACATTGTTTTTAACCGCACAGATCAGATATTGAAAAACTTTCATCTTACTGCTACAGAATCAAAACTGAGCCGGGAGGTTCTACAGCAATGTGGGAACAAGTGGCTTTCATGCTTAAAGGAGGAAGTGATTTCATAATGTGAATTTCCTTGGTACTTTTACTATCAGCATGCCCAGCCTTTATTTATCTAAACACAAGACTGCCTCTAACTTGCATAACATAAATCCAACCACAATTGCCATTACAATGAGAACTACAGTTCCCAGCATGCAATATGACCAAACACTTTGCAGCTGGGTGGGGCTGGGACCAGTCATTCCTGCAGCCCTGTATGCAAGATAATGGATAAGAGAAATCTTCTTAGAGACCAGTTTGGATAGCATTGTGCCAACATTCAATTACCAACTGATCAAGGCTAGCTTGGATTTTAGATAAAAAACACTCTATCACTAGGTCTTTGTCAGTCTTTTAATTCCTGGATCACGGTCTTTACAGCTATTGCTTTATGCACAAAGCTTTAACCATGCTACTTCATGAATAGGGAACTTGTAAAATTTTATTTTAAATAGTCATAGATATCCAAAACTTGGATTTAGATCCAGATTAGATGTCCAGGACACCAGAGTCTCATTAATTTTTTCAGTGAGATTTTTCTGTCATGAAATAGCAGAAATCTCAACAAAGCTGCTGAGTTTTTTATAGGGATTCTGACAGGGAAGGTGGGGAGACAGATTTCTATTATCTGAAACAAGGTTTCTATACTATAGCTCTTCCAGTGTTTTGGCCATGTCTGAACTAGATTGGAAAAAATGTATTTCTTCCAGTTTTGTAGGGGTTAATTCAGATCCAGGGTTTGAAATCTGAAGCTCCTTGCTCCTCCGCATTGTAACTTAAGGTATCTGGATCTGAGATGCTGGTTCTGGTCATTTAATAGGTTTCCAGGAAAAAGGAAGGAAGAAATAAGGATAAGCAGAAGAGAAAGGAAAAGAGAAAGGAAAAAAGGAAGAAATAAGGATAAGATAGAGACAAAAATACTTTGTAGGGCTGTTTCTTGTGAAACATCCTTATTTGATGTGTTCCTATTATCTCAAATCCCCCTGAATTTTGGGGAAGTCCAATTTGACCTTCATAAATGGCATCTGCAATGACCCGAAATAACCCATTATAACAATTTGAACCAAACCAACAAACCAAATACAGGTTTCCCTCAATTTATGTGGGTTCTTTATATGTGAATTCACTCTTTAGGCAATGAGCATATTTAAATCCATAATTTGTTATATGTGAAGTAAATTCACTCTTATGCGATCAGCATAGATGTCCCCCCACCCCGCAAGCAGGTAAGTCTGTGGGGGGAGGGGAAAGGGCCATGGCCCCACTCATCCCAGCCCTGGCTGCAGCGGCCCTGGGAGCAGCTGGCACCAGCTGCCTACAGCCACTGGGCTGCACCATGTCCCCATGTGCCTGGGCTCACCCCAGCTCCTAGGCTGTCCTGTACCGTGGTGCAGGCAGCTGATGTCGGCTGCTCCCGGGGCCGCTCCAGCATGGGCTGGGGCGAGTGCGAACAAGCGATATGTCCTCCATAGGAGGTCTGTATTGAGCAGATTCTTTTTGGTATTGGTTGGTGGACTTGGAGCTTGCTCCATCCACTCCATGCATTGACCTGGTATTGCAGTGTTTCCAGGACCGGTGCAAAAAAAAAAAACAAAAAACAAAAAAAAAAAAAGGAACCCTGGGTGACACGGGGCACAGCATTCACCCCAGCCCCGGCTGCAGCGGCCCCAGGAGCAGCCGATACCAGCTGCAGCCCAGGAGCAGAGGTGAGTGGGAACAGACAGAGCGTGGTGCAGCCCAGCAGCTGCAGGCAGCTGGTGCTGGCTGCTCCTGGGGCTGCTGTAGCTGGGGCTGGGGTGAATGCTGCTCTGTTCGCTCTGCTTTGCTGCCTTGTGCAGCCCTGGGAGTAGCAGCCCTCCCCCCACCCCTTCCCTAGTCCCAGCCTCACTCCCTTCCTCCCTCACTGCTGGTGGGAATCTATCCCTATTTGTTACATTGTAAAGTGGGTTCACTTAATCAATTTATGCACCGTTCTCCAGGAACACATGTACAGCATAAATCCTGGGGAATCTGTACTATTTAGTCTTTGAAGACTACAGCCTATGATCAGGACTTTTTTGCAAGCTTAGATCCAGAATTCAGGGACAGTTACAATTTTCTTACTGATTATACCTTTTGTAAACCAAGTAAAAATAAAAATCACATTTCTTAATGAACCTCTATTCCCTGTTAGCAAGTAAAGCCTTACTACTATCCAAGTCAGATAAAAAGGCGAGAGACGGGTCTATAATTACTGTTCCACATTTTTGGTTTTTATTTTAAAAAAAAATTCAGAAAAGAAATAAAATCAGTTTAAATAGGGAAAATAATAATACGTTCCCACAGGTAAATTCAGACAAGCACCAAACCTTGCTAACCTCATCACCAGAAGCAAACTTCCTACAGCTCAAAACACACTGAATGGATCCATGACAAAAAATGCGAAACCTGCCAAGGTATCTCCAGCACCCCCACAATTACTACACCCTATAACAGAACCATCGCCATTCCTGGATCTTAATCCTATAGGAACAGCTGCACCTCCAGAAACATTATATATCTTATCCAGTGCACCAAATGTCCTGATGAAAAATACATAGGAGAGACCAAACAACAACAGCGCACCAGAATAAATGCACATCAGAAATCTATTAAAGACAAGAACACCCAATTATCAGTGGGTGCACATTTCTCACAAGAAAACCACTCGCTCTCCAATCTCTCAGTCCTGATCCTCAAAGGGAATATACAAAACATTTTTCACAGAAGAACCTGTGAACTTCACTTCATCAACTTCCTAGATACAAAAATTCATGGACTCAGTATTGAAATTAGATTTATGACTGTCACGGGATGGGGCCCCAGGAGCGGCCGTGATCTCCCCTGGCGCCCCTACAGTGGTAAGTTGCCTGTTCAGCACCCTCAGTCTCACCCACCATGACTTTGCTGTTCCTATAGGATTAATGGGAGGCTGCCTTACTTGGCCCCTTGGACCCAATGCTCTTATACTGGCCCTTATCCAGTAAAGGGTGACGTGGTGCACCCCAGCCTTATGGGCTATGCATGCCTCCAACCTCCCCTTTAGCACGCCCCAGGCCTCACAGGTGTGTCGGACGTTCTCGTGTCAACACTTGTCTTAGTGTCCCCTCTTGGGTCATCTCGTTCTTATGCACACGCCCTCTCCGGGGCCTCCCAATATGCACGCGCCCTCTCTGGGGCTTCTCACCACGCGCTCGCCCTTCCCCGGGCTCTTACCTCATGCGGTCGCCCTTCCCCGGGCTCTTACCTCGCACGCTCTGCGCCCCCCCTGCCCTCACTGGGGCCTATGCTCACGCTTCTCGCGCTCGGGGCTCGAGTGGCCTGTAGCGGTGCCTGGCCCCTGACCCTACTTCTGGGTCCTATGCCCTGCTTGGGCTCTACTCCCAAATACTGCCCCACTGGGCAGGGGTCAGGACACCCCACTATCTCTGCCCAATGTCACCCCACTGGGCTGGGGTCGGGACACCCCTCAACACAGCGCCA
>NW_017728906.1:105621635-105633944 GCF_001723895.1 Crocodylus porosus
GTTGCCTTAGCAACCCCCAGCTGTGCTGCCCTGTTGACTGATAGCTAAGCCCGCATCACTATTGCCAGTAGCAGGCACCCTAGTGTCCCCTTCCCAGATGGAACTGACTCCTGGCCTCAGCCTGACTGCTTATAAAGGGCCAGGCCCTGCCCCCTTCTGGTCATCTGACCCAATTGGTTGCCTTAGCAACCCCCAGCTGTGCTGCCCTGTTGACTGATAGCTAAGCCCGCATCACTATTGCCAGTAGCAGGCACCCTAGTGTCCCCTTCCCGGGTCTAAGCCTCCTTAGGAGTGGGGTGCAGAAGTGCCCTGTGACACTTTCCCCCCCCTTAAGTTCGTAACTCACCGGGGCCGCTCTTCATTTTTCCCCGAGGTGTAGCATCTGTTGAGGGTTCTCCTCTTGGTCTTTCAGTAGACTTCCACCAGCTCACGTACTGCGGGCAGAGGTTTTTAGGCGCCCCCAACTCGCCTTTTCCCCAAGGCGCACCACGTGGGATTTTTCGGGATATACCCGCCACAGGTAGTCCCCCCACATTAGCCACCCTTGGTATATTGCTCTCTCCGCTGGCTAAGCTTCTGTCTACCCTCCGAAGTTGCTTTTCTTTTTCCACCTCCCTGGGTCCTTCCCTCCCAATAACGTGTTGGGTTCTCAAAGTCTTCTCCGCTTCTTGGATATCCTGGAGGGCTCCCCAGATCTCCCACTGGCACCTTAGCGCCTTCTGGGCATCCTCTTCCCTCCAAAACTCTACTCTCCCTTGGCCAGTGGACCTCCCTCCAGGTCCCCTATAAATCTTGACATAGGCCACCCTTTCTATTCTGGCCTCGAGGATCCTTCTCAGTGTCCTCCATCTGATTTTCCTGGGCAGGCCATTCACATATAGCTGAGGTCTCTTCTCAGCCTCAGTTCTCCTCTTAACTGACTGCTTCTTCCTCCTTCTCTCCAGACCCTCAGCTCTATCATCTGTCTTGGGCTGGACTATTTCCCTATTTACAAAGCCCATTTCTGGCTTCTGCAGCTTTGGACTAGGAATGTCCGCTGCCTTTCCCTTTAGCATTGGGCAGGAAGTCTCACTCTGAGGGGAAGTGCCTCTATAAATTTGGTCATTTCTGGCTGCTCTGACCCATGTACGATTCCCTCTACCTTACTCTGTCGTAAGGATAGCTCTTTCACTTGGCCCTTAACTAATCCATCTCTTGGACATGGCGTTCCCGCCACTGGTCCCATCTTAGGTCCCAATATTGCTTAGCCTCTAACAGGGCCTCTCTCTTTATGGCCTCCCATTTTTCTTTCCTGGAGCTCTCCTCCTTGGGACCCCTCCCCGGCTGTTCTAGCCCAGCCCTCTCTCTAGGACCTTCATGATTTTCGGCAATAGGCCATCCCTCTCCCATTAGGCCTTGCATTGATTTAGGCCGGGCCTTCTTAACGTGAGACTCTACCTGCTTTAAGGCCTTTATGAGCAGCTCTCTCTCATTAAACTCAGCCTCGATGGCTTTCCCATCTCTGGCTAATTGATGTTCTAATGCTTCCAGCTTTTCTTTTAGCAAGTCTATGACCTCCCGGACCTGCAACTCACGCTCCGTTACAGCTGTCTGTTTCAGTGCCTCAGCTTCCCTGAACTCTCGCACTTCCAGGGTCAGCTGGGAATTTATCCCCAGCAGTCCCTGTACCTTTTCCTCCAGCGCCTGCCTCTCCGTTTGCAGCTGCTCTTTCTTTGCTACTAGGTTAGTCTCTTTGGCCTGGCTGTCTCTTAAAAGGGATTTGAGCGATTGGACTTGTTCTTCCAAGCGTTCTCTTCTGGCCTCCAGTCCCTGTATTTGAGCCCTTAACCCTTCTGTCTCCTCTTCCTATCCTCTTGCTCCTGTTCAAGGACCTGATGTTGTTCACGCAGGGCCTCATGGCTTATCATGAAAGCCTTTATCTTCTCCATCTCCTGCCCTAATACTTTGTTGTCTTTCTCTACTTGGGCACGGTTTTTGTCCAGATCTTCCTGCAGCTGTCTAGCCAACTGTTCCACCTCCAAACATCCCTCTTGCCACTTCTCTCGATCTTCCTGTAAATCCTCTATCTGGTCCTCCTGGCTACAGATTTCTTGCTGGAGGGCCCCTATTAGGGTTTTAGCTACTTCTAACTTTTGTTGCACCTCCCGCTGTTCCTTTACAGGAATTGTACTACCCTCAGGAGACTGTACTATCCAGGCCGTCATTTCTGCCTGCATCTCCTGTAGTTTTTTCTCCCTCTCCTGACCTTTTTGAATTTCTTGAGCAAACAACCTTTCTATCTCTCGTGTTTTCTCTGCTTCCACCGCGATCAGGCATCTGATTTCCTTTGTTCCCCCTTCTTTCTTACTTGGTGACACTTGTCGTTCTAGCGTCGCCACTTTAGCCTCGACCCTCTTTCTTTGGGCCTCCACTAGAGCCAGGTCGCGCTGTAGTTGGGCTATCGTTTCTTTCATTCCTTCCATCCTTAACAGCTCAACAAAGTTATCTAGCCCCTGGCCGTCCGTCATTTCCCTATGAGACCTTTCCACCCTGACCTTACCTTCCCTAGGTCAGGGCCTCAGTCTTTGTTGCCAAATTCCTAGCAATGGGTATCTTCCCTTCGCACCACCACTGAACGGTGGCACTCCTCTCTTTTTATAAGCGTCCATCGATCTCAGCCTTGGGTTCGTTTTCCCTCTAAGGGACACAGGTTTCTTGCCCGCGCACGGCCGGCCTTCCCGGCCAATGCACCACTTTGACACGGGGCGGGGAACCAGGAGCGGCTGTGATCTCCCCTGGCGCCCCTACCATGCCAAGTTGCCTGTTTAGCACCCTCAATCTCACCCACCACGACTTTGCTGTTCCTATAGGATTAATGGGAGGCTGCCTTACTTGGCCCCTTGGACCCAATGCTCTTATACTGGCCCTTATCCAGTAAAGGGTGACCTGGTACACCCCAGCCTTATGGGCTATGCATGCCTCCAACCTCCCCTTTAGCACGCCCCAAGCCTCACAGGTGTGCCAGACGTTCTCGTGTCAACACTTGCCTTAGTGTCCCCTCTTGGGTTGTCTCGCTCTTATGCACATGCCCTCTCCAGGGCCTCCCAATATGCACACGCCCTCTCTGGGGCTTCTCACCATGCGCTCGCCCTTCCCCGGGCTCTTACCTTGTGCGCTCGCCCTTCCCCGGGCTCTTACCTCGCGCGCTTTGCATCCCCCCTGCCCTCACTGGGGCCTACACTCGCGCTTCTCACGCTCCCCTGCCCTCACTGGGGCCTGTAGCCGTGCCTGACCCCTGACCCTGCTTCTGGGTCCTATGCCCTGCTTGGGCTCTACTCCCAAATACTGCCCCACTGGGCAGGGGTCAGGACACCCCACTATCTCTGCCCAATGTCATCCCACTGGGCTGGGGTCGGGACACCCCTCAACATGGCGCCACCCTACAGTGCACCACCTGCTATGCCCTCCTTGGCACCAAATTGCCGTGCCCTCCAAGGGCACCAGGAACCCCCACGCAACTGGGGCGCTCCCCTGAGGCCTCCTCCTTCCCCTACAGCCTCACCCAGTCCTCCAGTTTTTACACAAACAACCCAACAGAAACTCAAAGCTATAAGCCAGCCAGCTGTAACTCAAAATAAGCCTCCTGGCTATAACATACTTTCACCGCCACCATGGCCATTCTCCATCTCCCTGTCAGGGTTCTCTCCACCCCGTATCATAATGCCGATGCTCGGGTGGTCAGGCTCCTCACCTCACCTCACCTCACCTCACCTCAGCAGCAGAGCTTCCTGCTGCTCAGGCTGCCAGATGGAACTGACTCCTGGCCTCAGCCTGACTGCTTATAAAGGGCCAGGCCCTGCCCCCTTCTGGTCATCTGACCCAATCGGTCACCTTAGCAACCCCCGGCTGTGCTGTCCTGTTGACTGACAGCTAAGCCCGCATCACTATTGCCAGTAGCAGGCACCCTAGTGTCTGCTACAATGACACTCTATAACCTGCCTGACATCTGACTCTCCAGGTACCTCTCCACTTTTACCTGCTACACCCCACTTCCCACCCCCCAGCCTTCCCTCCCCAGCCTGTCTCTTACCCCCTGACACTTCAATTTACATTTTCGCCGACTGGCTTACCAGCCTCTGGCTTCTTTACTATTCATTCCATCCAAAAGAGCGCACACAGCAACTGCAGATACTTTTTCTGCCTGACAAAGGGTTTTTAAACCCAAGTGCCCGCCAAGATATATTTCTCCAACTATTCAGTTGGTCTAATAAAAGTTATCAGATTGACCAAAAGAACCTTGTCTGCTTTGTGTGTGTTAAGGTAGAGTCAGATGAATTCAGCAGAGATGGTAGTCCGTAACGGGGGCCTTTCTGGTGCCAGTTAGATTTCAGCCTGCCCACATGTTTCTGTGGCAACCGCCCACCCCTCTTTTTTCTGCCATGCCATGATGGAAAACTGATTCAGATTTTACTCAGGCGGGAGTCTCCCCATTTAGGTCCCTGATGTCTGGGGGTGACATCCATTCCACAGCTCCATACCTTCCTTACACTGCAGCCCATGCCTCACAGATTGCATCCTTCACCTCTTCCAGATGTGGTCCCCTCTCTGGGACCTTTGGCTCCCCCTTAGGCCCTGGCCCCACCTTAAGGCCAGTCAGAATCCTGAGCCTCTTGCTCTAGGCATTCCTCGTGGTGGGGCCCTGGCCTTTCGACCCTGCCTTTGGGTCCTGGCCCTGACACAGACCAGTCAAGGGTACCTCAGGTCAGATCTGAGCTGTGTGGCTGTTCTCCCCTTCACAACTCTGTAGCAACCAGTAAGTCTGAGGTCTCTCAAAGATCTTACAGGTCTGGGCTTTCCCCAGCCAGGACTGTGCATGCATGTGGTGGCTGGAGGTTATCAGGCACCCCCAACCCACCTTTCACCAGGGAGGTTTGCAGTCCTGGCATTTTCTGGGGCTGCTGCACCACCAGGCCCCCCTAGCCTGACAGGGTGCAGTTTTAGGTCATGCCCAGGACCTGGGGTCTCCTCCTTCCCCATAGCCCCAGCCCATACCTTCAAGTTCATCCTGGCATGGGAGCTTAGCAGAGAGATGTTCTTCCCCTCCTGGCTGGTGATAAACTAAACTGCTGCCTCCAGCTTTGAGAGCAGAGCATTAAATGGTTCTGAATGAAAATAAAAAAAGCAAATAGGTGCAAAGTGAGGAGGGTGGCACACACTTCATCTGCACATGGAGCTTGGCGAACCCCAGCAGTGGGAGGTTCACCTTCAGGAACACTAGCTTCTCAACCAAACCAGGATCCAAGGAGGTGCGGTGGGGTGTCACAACATCACCAGTGATGTTGAACACCTTCTCGCTTGGAACACTGTTCAGTGGACAGGGCAGGTGTTCCCAGGCAACTGTGGCCATATCCTGCCATACCAGGCTGCAGGTTGCCCAATAAGCCAAGGGGTTGCTGTGCAGGGGCTCCACATCCTCAGTGAGAAAGGTAGTCACCAAGGCTTCTGTGCTACCTGCCGTATAGTGGGGTCTGGTGCCTCTGGTCCCCAATACTGAAGTCATGACCTTGGCCCACATTGGCAGTAGCTGTGGTAGAGGAGACTGGCTGCTGCTGGTAGTGCTGGGAAAATGGTTCCCCCTCTTCCACGTCCCTCTGAATCCCCGACTCTGTTGACCAGTGCCTGCATCCAATGATCGAGGGTTTTGGTGCTGCCAGAGCACATGCTCCCCTTCACTCTCGGGTCGCACATGCATGTGGACCATACTGGACTGCAACAGATCCAGCTATTTCCTGATGCCCTCCTTCAGCTGCCTCACCAGTGCCTGCATCTCTGGTGACAGCGACTTGCCCCAGCCAGGAACATTGATCCCCTGGGACTTCTCCACTTGGTTCTCAAGTTTCCTCGCTATGGGGATCACCTGGCTAAGAAGGGTATCGCCAGCACTGAGGCTGAAGAGAAATAAGGGCAAGGGGGTGTTGCCTCCTGAGATGCAGCAGCATTGCCCTGGTGGTGAAGTGTTTCACCTCCTTGCCCCAGTTGATCTGCTTTTGGCAGTGCTGGCAGGTAGCATACTTCGGATCATCTGCCACCTCAGAATGATCCCACACTACACTACCTACCCACTCCTGCCTTATCTTCCTCCTCACCAGGCAGAGGCACAACAACAGGAGGAGCTGAGCCACCCACCTCCACAACCTCCTCCGAAGTGCCTTCCATAAGATACCTGCCTGTAGGGGAACTTTGAGGTGTGTGGAGCACAAACTCAGATTCCCCCTCCTTCCCCAGAATTTCCTTGACTATGACACTCAGCTCCTCTGCTTTCAGATCCAGGTCCTCCTCTGGCACTGGAAGGCTCACGCTGGGAACTCAAATTGAGGTGGAGACTATCATGCTGGTGCTGGTGGTTATTACTGGTGTTAGTGGAGGTGGTGCAGGTGCAGACACTGCTCCCTCCTCCTTGCTCCCACTAGCAGAATACCTATTGCTGCCAGGAAGGTGGGTGCATCTACGTTTGGTGGGGGGACTTGCAGCTCTCCCTCTGCCCCCTCTCCCTCCCTTGCCAGAAGACCTGTGTAACCTGGGCGGTACTCCAAGAGGTACCCCCTCTCCAGTTGAAGGGATCAAAGCAGGTGCACAGGCACTGTGGGAAGTGTAGGGACTCTCCTCCCCCTATAGAGCAGAGTCAGACCACCAATGGGGACTTAACCATATACCTTTTAATACTGGGAACACATAAATCAGAGGGTATAGTAGACACTACAATGCCCCAAGGGGGCAGAATTTAACAAAGGTTAGACACTTACAATCATTGACAAAAAAACAGGGTTAACAAAATATAAAACACAAACAGCAGAACAAACAATATGGGTTTGTGAAATATAAAAAAGGCAAAAAGTCAAATAACAAGGAAATATAGGGCCTTGGTACCTAGAGGGGGAGAAAGCACAATGGCCACTTTCCACTGCAAAAAGATTTGCTTTTTGTTAGCTTACTCAACCCAAGTCACCTCTAGTGAGACCTGAACCCAAATCTTTCACATGGTAGGCAAGACCACTGCCACACAGCCACCACTAGTAGCACTATTATAGGCTGCTAGGGGTTTCGACCTTCCCAGAGCATCAGCCTCACATTGAGCTGCCTGGCCTTCCTGGAGGAGCAGAGCTGGGAGCCTCTCAGGTTGCTGCTCAGATCCTTGCTGGAGTGGAGGGGAGCCTCTCCTGCTGGCTGCAGCCTCTCCCAAGGGATCCTGGAGCCCAGTGGGGGGCCTCTCCTGCCAGCCGCATGCCGTGCTGCTGAGGGTCCCACTGCTGCCTGTAGGTCCTGCTCTTCCAGGTTCTTCTGGGACACTGCTCTTACCCTGCTGGCTCAGCTCTGTGAAGCTCCTTCCTTATTGTCCCTTGCTGGTCTCTCCTGAGTCAGCCCACGCTGCCCCTTTTATCCCCCTCCAGGTGACTCAAGGGGCCAATCAGGGGACACGGTGGGTGAGTCTCTGGGGTCTGATTGGTGCAGAAAGGGAATCCCAAGTCGTCCAAACATATTTTACCCTTTCAAAACTCCTGGGCCAGGTCACTGCCAGCAAGCCCGTCACACCTGGCACCTGCCTTTCCAGCAAGTTTCATAATGTTTGGTGTGCTGCACAACGTATGTGTGTCTGTAATATATGTTGTGCTTTCCTGCACAGTGATGACACACTATCAGAGAAAACACAGAAGAAGAGAGACTAGCTACCAAGAAACTAGATAGCAAGCCAGAGCCTTTCAACTGCTGCTGGTCCAAAAGAAACACAGCTCATAAAAGGCACAGACCACTTCACAGACAGCCTTATATGCTGTTTCTACATATCTCCCCCAGAGCACTGTGATTGGAAGGGAACTCAGAGAAAGATCACAGTCACTGGCCAGCTACAGATGTCAATATCTGAGGAATCTTTCCCCCTAACATTTCCTCTCCCTCATTTCAGTTTCTGTTTCTTGCAAGCCTGCCTTCCAAATCTCCAAATCTTTCCAAATCGATTCAGACCTTTTAATTGGTCTCCTGATTTGATTCGGATTTGGAGATTCAGCTGCTGAATTAGGCCAAATCTCCTGTGAACTGAATCGGCTACCGAAGCTTCACGCAGCCCTATTGGCTAACTCAGGGGTAGAGGATTGATCAGAGTGGAACAGTGTGTCTGGGTAGGGAAGAAGGATGCAGGGAAATGGAAACAAAGAATCCTCCAGTCCAACATCAGTTCCTAAAGACACACTCCTGAGCTGCTGCACTTTGAATTTGGTTCAGTGTACAGGTCAAAAAGGGTAACACCAATGAAAGGAGTGAGATACAGTTTCCAAGGAGGGACATTTGAGCTTACATTCATGTTGAGCCATGCAGAACATAAAATTGAGATGTTCATAGATAGACACAAGCAGCTAAAACAAGGTCTGAACCATCTGAAGACTTCACAAAAAGTGTTAAAACAAGATCTGAAGCAGCAGCTGAAAACTTCACCAAAGGAATAAAGGCAGTATCTGCAGTTTCCCCTGAAAGACCTGAGAGATGACTTACAGACAAAAGTGACATTTCTGAGAAGCCAGGTTGTGAAAGTTAAGGGAAATGGCTCAGGTAAATAATGACCCAGTGAAAAAGTGTTAAAACAAGATCTGAAGCAGCAGCTGAAAACTTCACCAAAGGAATAAAGGCAGTATCTGCAGTTTCCCCTGAAAGACCTGAGAGATGACTTACAGACAAAAGTGACATTTCTGAGAAGCCAGGTTGTGAAAGTTAAGGGAAATGGCTCAGGTAAATAATGACCCAGTGAAAAAGTGACCATAAACAGAAAGACTATTATAAACATAAGACTGAACCACACAGAACAGTAAATGTGCCTAGTGAAATCCCCTCCTTAGTTTGGGATATGGGAGAGAACACCAAGGTGAAAGGTCAGAGCATGAAAGTACCAGGATCAGCATCATCATTTTTGTTTAGGTCAGGGTCATTAATAGTGATGGACATGTGGCTATTGGATGCATGTTATACTCTTTGACACAGACACAGTTGTTCAAACATGATGGTCATTAAAACAGAAGTGTTAAAAAGACTTGGGAATAAGGGATTCCAAATCACACAACTGAACTAGTTTTAAATAGAGACTGTGATTAGGGAAACATTCCTTCATCCAGAAACTAAAAAATTAAGCTAGAATTCAAGGAAGAATTCTTGACAGCCAAGACTGTGGATGAGTAGCTGTATAATAAATACCAAGAAAATATTTTATAAACTGATTTGGTCAGGGAAGATCCTGCCTTGAGCAAGGGTCTGGACTAGATAATTTTGTAACATCCCTTCCAGCTCCACTTTCTTATGATCCTGTGAATTTGCTTGTGGAAAGTCCCCTTATAGCAATGTGACTTAGAAGAATCAAATGGTTTGCAGACATTTGGTATGCAGGGGACATGTTGTCCTACTACTAACAGTAGAAACCAATAGCACCTATATATTATAGCTTTATAGCAGAGGAAAGGATTCTGTCTTGCCTAACCAAGGTAGCAGCCTATTTCAGGATAACTGGAGGGCCAGGACTGTAGGGTGAGGACTGTAAGAGGCCTTGTAGGTCTACTACCCCCCACTACCTCATGACCCCTGGTATCCAACCTGCCCACCAGCTGTCTCCAGGCCCACATCACCTCCAGTCTCTTACCTGCCACTTTTTGATTTTTTGTGTTTATTGAAGAAGCAGGCCCTGGGGCTGGGAGTAGCTCCTCTGGTTTCTTTGCCTGCCAGCTCTCTCTTGCTGCTAGGTTTACACTCACACTAGAGGATCTGTGCTTCCTTGGGGGTACTTATGTATAACAGTATATAAAGGCCTGTTTTTTGGGGAATTGGCTTATAGGTATAGATATATGCATTATAATGGGCAGCAAGGGTTAAATATATTTCTAAAGAGCTTGGGAGACACACACCGCTTCCCACATCCCTGGAAGTAGACAGGTTGTCTAGCACAACAAGGCCAACAAAGACACATAGTCTAGGAAACAGCCTGGGAATCAAAGAAGTATGTACCATACTGTCCCATAACACAAGACAAGTGACACCAGCAACAAGGCCTCAGAGAGCAAGGGGGCCTAAGTTCTGGTTTGGGGGGAACAGACCAAATTAGGAGAAGGCCCAGAATGCTACATAGACGTGTGACCACAGAGAGACAACCAACCAGAAATAGCCATGAATTAAGTCATCAGGAGTCATCAAGGGGGAAGGAGAATACAAAAGCAGAGACTTGAGATTAACAAAGGGGCTCTGCTCCCTTTGTCCCGTCCCTCCCTGTCTCTCCTTCTCTTCCTTGAGAGGGGTCCCTTTCCCCTTCCCTGTCCCCTGGGAAGGGTCCTTGAGGCTACCATGGACCAAATGCATATCTCTTCTCATGCACCCCACTGGAGGGGGGCTGTGGGCCTCGGTATCCCACCATCCAGACTGCTGACACCCAAGAAAGAGAGCCTCAGAATGGAGTCTGCATCCTGACCAGATATACTTTGACTGATGACAGACTGGTAGATATAGAATTGTTTGACTGTTTGTATTGTTTCTTTGTTGTTCTTACTCTGTATCAATAAATTTGCCTATTATCGACTGGCAGGTATTGTGGTCAGTCTGAAGGTTGTGCTCCCCCAGCACAAAGGTATAGGTGCTGAGTCCAAATCCAGTGTCAACACTTACTCTTTAAAACAGCACCCTTCTAGCCTCCAAACATCTGTCAGGGCTTCAGCCATTCCAGCCTTGGCCCCCTTTTTCTCTAGCCAAGCCTTCAGCCCTGGTCCACTGTCTGAGACCTCACCTTCCAGACCTCAGCCTGGACTTGGTTGCAGCCTCTCCTAGGCTCCAGTTTCACTATCACAGCATCAGCCTTCTCAACCTAGGTCTATTTCCAGTCCCTGATAGTGGGGAGTGCTTCCCAGGCCCTCCACCCATGGTCTCTTCCACCCCTGTAGTCACCCCCTGGTCCTTTGGGGAAACTCAAACAAAACAGCAACCTAACCAGTCCTAATTTAAATGCAACCCCCTCTGGGACTCCAGTCCTCAAGCCCGACAACTTAAGCTGGCTTGTTTCCATTCCTCCAAGTGTTACTTTGAATTACCAATTTATCAAATCAAGAGCAAGACCCTATAAAGGGGGATAAGGCAAAATGCCATGTTTACTGATTACATGAATTAGACATAGAGGTTTGGACACACCACTCATACAGACACACACAAATCATCCTACACATCATTATACTCAGACATATACAAACACAAAACAGCCATTCCATTCAGATATTATAGTAACTAGCAGCAGGTGCTCAATAGGAGTACTGGGTGGCCAGCCCAGGCCTACTGAGAGAAGATGCAGATAGCAGACCGGAGCGGAGTGAACAGACACATCTGTGCTCCAGAGAAAGCAGCAGTTGAGAAACACTCACCCACCTGGTATATTCCAGAGTCCTCTTTTATGGGGATTGGCATCCTTTGTTTTGCACTTCGGGGTTTTCCATACCCAATTTCTGCTTTTGCAGTTGTTTTTCATCCATCTTCTGCTTATCTCAGCCCAAGGTCAGTTTGGTCATAAAAGTTGGTATTTCAGCCTTGGAGTGTCTTTGCTGTCCATCTGGCAGGATCTGTGCATTCCTCCTCCTTGTTATCTCCTTTGTCCCCTAGACCTCAAAGGGATTCTTCACCATCTATTAATTAGTTTACTGACTAGTAACTTACACATTTGGTATCTAGATGCTTACAAACACAGTTAAATCTTCTTTTCCTGTCTCTATGCCATTCTCCCACCATTCACCCTTTCACATACACTCATACATAAATGGCATGCAAAGTTCATTCACTTATGTTAAGCAAAAGAATACAGGACAAGACTAACATGGTTACGGTTCACTACTATTACACTCTATGTTAACATCAGCTTCAGTTCATGCTACACGTCCCCCCTTTAACCCTTCAAATGATAGTGAAGAATAGGTTACATTTTATATTTGTTGAAAGGTCAGGTATTTCATTTCTGATTGACAGGTCTGGAGTTTTGGATATAACAATTTCATTTAACAACACATATAACACCTTATAAAGAACATTATTCCAAGCAATATAAGCAATACATTTACAGGGTATAACAGAACATTCAAGATTGCTGTTCCAGATGGGGCCCAGCCTGTGAAAATATCATACCAATGGTGTATCATCATTTGTATTTTCATGTTGTACTAGTAAGATAGCTAATTTGCTAATTTTTTTTGGTAATCAATAATTTAAGATAGTCTCAATTATTCCTAAAGAGAAATGAAAATTAATTACATTATTCCATCTCCAGGGATG
>NW_017728906.1:105634044-105643619 GCF_001723895.1 Crocodylus porosus
TATCATGACACACAAATATATTAAAAATAGAAAAACACAACAACAAATACAAATTAACACTTGTTCTTCTTCATTGGTGTTTAACAGCCACTGGTCTTTTAGGCCATTGGTGTCATTGGCATCCTGTGGCTTTTAAATAAATGTAATACATTAAATTTCATACATCACTGAATAACTTTAAGTGAAACACATGTACCCATTTTGATTTTTTTCTCCAATTATATTTCATATACCACTGTACTAAGATGGTTAATGATACGTACCAGTCCAATTCACTTGGAATCCAAAGTATGTTGGGTTTGGGGGGGGTTTTTGTGAGGGGGAGGTTACCCAGCTATAAAGACATTATTTGATCATCAATTTCCCATAAAATGGGTTGCCAATCTTTTCTTATAAAACAATGAGTTAATGCAGTTTTCACACACATCCTGGTATGTTGGTGTTATAAGTAGTATCTAAATACAAATTAGATTTCCTTTATAGTTTTACAACATTTTATCAGGTTGTTTACTAAATACAGACATATTACTTTTATTTTTAAATGCCACTTTGCTAAACAAGTAAACTTTACAACTTAAAAACTTCATATGAATTGGTATTCTTTGTTTCAAAGTTTAGAATAACTCCAGCCAGATGGAAGTGTTCTGGTCTGGGATCCACAGACAGATTACTTTTTTAAAGAGAGAGTGTTACCAATTACTTTTATCACATCTTTATGATATTCATATACATTTAAACTTTTGCCAATTTAAAATAAATCAATCAAACAAACAGAAACAACACAACAGGACAAACAACACAAAACAGACAGACAAAACAATTTTGCTGTGATGATAAAACCATGGCTTAGGTGAAGAAAACACTGTTGATAGGAATGAGGCCTCGTAGTCTTTCAGTCACCTTTGTTACTACGTTGAATTTTACACGGTAGCTTCTGCAAGAGAGAGAGAGAGAAAAAAAAACCCACACAAACCTGCCAAGGAAAACTCCTCGCAGTAAAATATTATTCATATTTACAGATTTACAATGCTGATGTGCAATTGTGAAGAGACCCCAGGTTTGATGACTTTTCTTGCCTGCCAAGGGCAGGGGGTCAGACTAGATGGCCCACTGAGGTCCCTTCTGACCCTATGAATCTACAAATCTATCTATGACTCTAACAATGCACATATTATTACAATTCTTGGGGTGTTTTTCTTGTGTACATACACATATATTAAAAGTCAAGGTTTATTTCCATTTATTTTACTATTTTCAATGGTTCATTGCACCATTTTGGAAACTGGAATTGGGACCTTTACAAAACACAATCCATTGTTCCCATGGATATCAATTTCAAATTATACCAGCACCTTTGTGCCAAGGAAATACTACAATATTATATTAGTAAAATTCAGTATTAAAAATCATTTTACCCTTCCTGCTATAGCTGCTGGAACTTCAGAGTAATTTGCCATACCGGGAGCTACAACAGTTGTTACTGCATTTAAAGCTCTGAAGTTTATTGTCAGCGTTCAGGTTTTCTTGTTTGCCCTCAAAACAGACCAAACATGAGGGAACTATACATATTAAACATGAATACTATCATTTTCTAACGTAAATTATCTACTATAAGGTATAATTCTATTTTAGCCTTTAATAAATATTTACACTGCCTTTATGGGGAAAGTTTGATTCCTTATTCAAAACACATAAGTCTGTTCTGCCACATTTAACTCTGCCTGCACCTTGGGAAATGCATTCATTTATTTGTTTTGATTAACCCTATTAATTACAGCAAGACTCTTAATAGTTGTTACCAAGTTTCCAGACTACCTTTTTTTGCCTTAAGTTGTTAACGCTTTTCTCTCTAAAAGATTCACACTATTTGTGAAGAGTGAGGGGAGGTTAAAAAAATACAACAACACATTTCGCACCCCCTTTACCAATGAGATTGCAGATATTTCTTTCCAGCAGTTTTTCTGCCTTGCAGTACACACACAGAGCAAACATACAACACCGCTCATTCTTTGTTTTGCACAGACACCTCAACAATCTCTGCAATACAGCCCACTTCTTAGGCTTTACTTCTGTTACAAACATTCACAGTTTCTTGCACAAAACTTAAGTCTTTTCTGCTACTGACTTCTTATTGCAACTGTAATTTTCCCTGCTCTAAAGCAGTCATTTTTAAAATTACTCTTACTTACCTGCTGTAGCATTCAAACTCTGTTAATCTTTTATTCTCTCCTCTCTTTCTAAACACTTTCCACATCTCTCTCTATAACAGCTGCCTCACAACCTGCTTTCCTATTTCCGTCTATCCTTTTTTCTTTGGCCTTTACCAAGGGCTTTTCTGTTGAGGTATGCTCCTCCTATCCTTTTCCAAATTAAGGTAACCCACAAGGTGGTGAAAGCATCCATTAATTCCATGCAGGCTTGCAGATAAGCCTCACATTCATTGCATAGGTGCACTACCAGCCACCATGCCCAGTTGGATGACCCCAAGCATTCCTATCACCATCCCTACACACCTCTGAAGTCCTCTCCAGGCTCTGCTCCTCTAACTTGCTTCCTACTTCTATGCAGCTAACTTATCTAGCTAACCAGTCTCTCCAGAACCCACTCTCATGCAGCCCTTTCTGTCTCAGTTTCACAGTCAATACACCTAATGCTTGCCTTGCAATGACCTGGTGCCTCATGGGATTTTTAGGATACGAGCCCCAGTACAAGCTGCCTGCAAGGGGTTGGGTGCTGGGTGTTGTCAGGGTTGCTCCCTCTCTCCTCCTGAAGTGGAGCCTGGCATCTTTGAGAGCCATTTTGAGCCACTCTGGAGCTTAGGTGAGAGTCTGTCTCCAAAGTGTGGGTCCCAGGTTGCTATTGCATAGGTGTACAAATGTGAGTTTAGCTGCTTAGGGACCCATGTAGTTTCAAATGGAGATGCAAAGCAGATATAGGCATATGTGGAATATTCAAGGTGGTGGCCAATTTGAACTGTTCCTGTGGACTTCTATCTCTAATTCCCACCTACAGTATTTCACAGTGTATAAGTTGGGTTTTGAAGCCCAATTTTGGTATATTAAAAATCAAACCTGATTTATACAGCATGCCACTTAAAAAATTGCTGCCGACAAACCCATGCGAGCAGCACTGGAGATGGGGTTGGAGATGGGCCCAGGCTCAGTGCTCAGCTGGGGCTGTGACACTTGCAGGGAATGAGGATGGCGACAGGGATGGGGCCAGAGCCCGGCTCAGCACTTGGCTGGCACAGCGCCATCCCCTGCGAGTGGGGCTGGGCTAAACTTCCCTGTTACGGGTGGCTTTAACAAGCAGCTTTTCTTGATGATACATGTTAAAAACAATTGAGCTCCTTCATGGAACAGATAGCTGAAACAACGGGGACCTCCGCCCATCACAAAGCCACATGAAAAGCCAGAGCAGTAGTTAGCTATGTAGGCATAGCAAGGAGGCGGGGAATTCCACTTCATTATGTAACCAGTTTAGATCTCAGGGATTTATTGAATTGGACTTTTATGTCTATGGGTATGAATGAGACACAGTGAGAAATACCAGACAAACAGAAACATCGAGGGAGTAGAAAGCCAAAGACAAATAGAGCAATAATAAGTACTGGAAAAGCTTAGACAGAACACTTAGGTTAACTTCTGATTGGAAAGGAGCTTGAAACGTTTATCAAAGAAACTTCCTCTTGCTGCTTGACTCCTACTGTATTCAGGAAATAGGGGTTTGTACTTTCTTTGTCAATAAACACTATTGCATCAGAGAAACACCCGAGTACAACTTAATTTTATCTCCTTCCAGAAATAACTGATAAGCCCTCAAATCTTAGCTAGCTGCTCAGGTGATAAAGGGGTAACAGTTCTTTTCAAGATAAACAGCTATTGGATTAGTAGGAAAGTTGTATATAGTGGGTTCCATATTTTCTCACAGTCTGATAAACATATTTGCTTTTTATCTAAATCGGTACCACAAGCCAGGATTTCTGATGTGGTAACTGCAATCACGCAAGTTAGAAAATGGAGTTGCATCCTCTGGTACCAGGTCTGAATGTTTCTGTTTTTGAATATGTCAAATATAATTGGTGGTGGGAAAGGCTCCTTGCTTTCTGAATTTTGGCTGGGCTGAAGCAAATAGGTGGAGCTTGCTTTCGCTATTATAACATAACACCTGTTGATTAGCATGCAGAGCCATGTTTTGCACAAAAGAAGAACCCACTTCCTTTGACTTGTATTGAAAAAATAAGGTAGAGAAGGCATATTGTCTTATTCCTCTTTAATCCCAGTGACTGGTGGCATGGTTTTTAATAGCTTATCTTTTTGTTTTTAATTCTACTTTTTAGGCAGATTGACTCCAAAAACTGAAGCCCAGAAACCTTAGTTGCCTACCCTACACCTTGGCAAAGGGCCCCTCTTATGCAACTGATGAATAATTAGCTTTGCTCCTGTACCTGCTGAAAGGAAGGTACTTTGCAAATGCAGGCTAAAACCACAATTCCAGCTCTGCTACCTTATTTGTATCTGATATTTGATTGAGGCACACCCATCCACAGTAGAAGTGCTCCAGGCCATAGCATGCTCACTGATTTGCAGCAAGCGCGAAGGTGCATTCATAGTTATTGTCTGTGAGATTCAACTATACTCTTAGCAGCATAGACAATTATGCTTAAGTGAATAGGATTCCTATTCATAGGTTTGCAATACTTTAAAAAGATACATATTTAATATTATTACTTGTATACAGAATTATAATAGGAAGATTTAACCCATCAAGAAAGTGCCTATCATGAATTATTACTACACTGTATCACAATGGATGCTATGTTATGTACACCTGGCTGTCATACATTATTCAAGGTTTAATCCTGCAAAGTACTTAACAATTTAAGGTATCCTCCATTGACCTATGGAACCAAACCTTCTCCAGCAAAACTTCTATCACAGTTAGTTAACAATTTCACTAAGGTTTGTGTGGTGTGGGTTAAATCTTGATTCTGTTGAAGCCAGTGGCAAAACTAACACTGACTAAAATATAGCCAGAATTGCACCGTGTGTGTTTCATACAACATTCTAGGTAGAGAGAACACTAGAGATGCTCACGTAAGCACATGATAATCAGTAGGTGCCACAGGGTTGCATATATAAGCATAGTTCTTCTTCCTTTGCAGAACTTATGCAATATAATCCCATCTTTAGCTATAGCATCTCAGACTTTTTCTGAAATACAAAATGTTTCTAGGACATGCATGCCATTTATATGATGGCAGCCTATTTATGGTCACATATGGTGCCTCAGGCACATAAGAGCACTGTATAAATCACACTAAGAATAAGATAGCTATTGGCAGAATTGTACAGGGTAAATTCCCTTCTTACTAAGTTATGTGTTTTCATAATTTAGTCAGCAGTTATTCACCCAGCAGCAGACCTTTCCTAACATGAGATACAATGATAAGTTATTTGACTGCTGTAGTATCTTAATTATAAAGCTGGAGTAAGGGGTTGCAGTGAATTTTCATTATTACTCTAAGCAGTTATACCGAACTCATTGTATTAATTTGTGTCAAGTATCGTTTGCTGTGTAGCTTTATAAAAATGACTCACAGAGCTGGCATACATGGAGTGATGTCTCTGTGTGTTAAAGTTTGTAGATAAAAACTGTAATTTTTTCATTTTAGGAATAGTATGTAAAACACTGCATAATCAAAGACAGAGGGGCAGAGTTACCTTTGCCTTTGCTGTTTTCCCAGTTTCAGACTTTACCATGCAATATTATCAACCTTTCCTGTGAATTTTTGCCTAGGATTTCCTAGTTTACTGGGAGGGCTTAAAGAAAAAAAGGGGTAGAATGAATAAGACTATAAAAAGAAGCAGCTTCACTCTTCAGGATTTCTAAGTTTTGATGGCCTGTGAGAGAGTCTAGAACAGTGATTTTTTTTCAACCAGGGTGCCAACGTGCCCTGGGGTGCCTTAGGATCCTTTCAAGGGTGTTGCAGGGTGCTATGCAATGTTAGCACTGTTAGGTGTACAAATATGATTGATAAAATATGACCAAAGATTTCAAATAGGAAGCCACAGGGTTAAAAACGTTCTGACCTGTTATGATCTTTCTAAATTCTTTGCATCAGAACATTTGCTCTCTTATTTTTCTGTAGTCAAAACATGAGTGAAAACTAAGAGTTGGCTTTTTCTGTGAGATGCCTTGAGTCTAAAAAGGCTGAGAACCACTGTTCTAGAAGCACCACGTTTTGCCAGGCATTTCACCAACACCCTGCCAAAAGCACCTGAGTATGGTGAAGATTTCTTTCTCTACAATGAGGTGTGAAAAATGCTCTCCCCAGCAGAAGACCTCCCCAGGTGCTTCCAGGGCAAGTCTTCCTTCAGCCCACCTTCTAGACTGCATACCCTTTTGCTCCTTAAAAGATATGCAACTTCTCAAGGCAACACCCTTAGATTCTGCAATTCGGCAACACCCTTAGAGCTTGTACCTCCATTTCTTCACACTTTAAGAACGGCCCAGGAGCCCCTCCTTGCTATGCTTCTTAGAATGCAGATAAGCTGGCACCAACCTTGGTGTAGGAGACAGTTGAGCAAAACACTATTCCTGGTTATTTGTATTACTTGCAACATGGTTGCACCTAAAGATCAGAGCCCCTGGGAAATGTAGGAAGCACTGTAGGAACATAAAGATCAGTCCAGCTCTCCAAAGGAGCAAATAGATGCTTTTTATTGTCCAGGGGTCATACTACACAGCCTTGAAAGTATCTTTGCAGAGTGGAGGGAGGTAGTTAGTGTGTTATTCTGAAATCAGGCAGAAGGCGGGGCAGGGTAGTACCTTATACACCTGCCGGACATCTGCTCCTACTGCAGATTTGATGCATCACATGTATCAGTGTCCCCATGCTTCAAAATGGCAGTGGGAGTGCTTTAACTAAAGCTCATCCAATAAGCTTTAGTTAAAATTCCCCTGCTGGCATTTTGAAGCACAGGACAATGAATACATGTGACTCTGCTGGCACTTTAATGACCAATAAAGCACCCCTCCACCCTGGACATGTGTAAGATGCCCTTAGAGACTAGCTGGTTCAGAGATGCACAAACTTTCCTAGATCACAGCTTGCTTTGTCAGATGCTCTGAATGGACTTGCAGAAAGCATTCTGCCTGATTTTCTTTCTATGCAGGCTGCTGTCAGATACCAGTAAGGATGTAATTAAAAAAAAAAGTGATAGAATCCCAGTTATTTGAGAGAAGGAAGCCTTCTGCAAATTTTAGAGCAACTGACAAAGCAAGCTGTTGTCTACTGCCCCTCTGACTCAGTCTCTATGGCAGTGATTTTTAACCTTTTTAGATTCAGGGTACCCCCGTTTAAATTCAGTGTACTCCTCACAGAATATCAGCTCTAAGTTTTCACCCATACTTGGACTGAGAAAAAAATTATAATAGAGTAATTCTTCTGTTCCAAAGAACACAATAGACCAGAATGTTTATGGCACGGATTTCTATTTCAAATTTCTTATCTTGTGAATCATGTGTAGGAGTTTGCAAAGCTAACATTGCCTGATACTCTGCAGCACTTTTAAAGGGTCTTGTGATTTAGTTTATGGTTTGGCAGCTGTTAAGACTTCCAGTTCACTGTATATGCATGTGCAGTCACCCAGACCCTTGATACATATCCCTAGGCAGGAGTTTTGGAGGAGTGGAGGCTGCCCAGACCTTCCATCCCTCCTTTAGGTCACTGAGACAGAGTCCAAAGGCCAGACATTTGGTGCTTCCCTGGCTGTATTTGTATAAGCATCCACAAATTGACCCCAAGTCTCCTATGTGGCAGACAAGGAGTCTACCACTGAACCACAGGGGACTCCAGTCCTGTGGTACCCTGGTTGAGAATCACTGCTCTAAGGTGCTATCCTGCTCTTCTGTTTTTACTGAGTAATATTGTATGAATGTACAAAGAATGAAATCTAGGCTCCATCCTTGTCCAGGGTACTTTTGCCAGTGACTTAAAAAAACCCAGGATTTCACCTACAAATTATACTACCCCAAGGTAGTACAATGCTACCTACAGCAGTATTCTTGTTTCAGATTTGTTTTAATGATGAAATTTGAAGGATTATGTTAATAAGTAGTGGTTTCAACACATTCTTCTTGTTCAGGACCCATTCCTGGATGTAAGGAGCAGGTCTACATGGAGCCTGGCCGCTAAGGATGTGCCCCAAAACAATTTTGGTTTTAAAGTGTGTGGCACAGTTGCTGAGGCTGGCATACTTTTGCTGTGTTTCAAATGAAACCCAAAGGTGGCAAAGATGTCCAGATTTTAGAAGGGACTTCAGAGCAAACACAGTCAAACAAACATATTTTCCTCTATGTATTGTATAAAAAAGTTACAAAGATATCCTTTACCCTATAAAAACAATTACTGTCCATAGTAATACCTCCATCACAGCTGTTGTGGGGCAGGGCAGCTCCTGGGGCTCTCACACTTCGGAGCCAGCTGTAGGTCCCCGCACACCTGGGCACCTGGGCAGTGGGTGGGTGGGTGCCTGGCAGCACAACAGAAGGGAGGGTGCCAAGCACAGGCGGGAGGGGGGAGGAGTGGGAGGGGAGGAGGCAAAGCTGTGATGGAGGTATAATTATGAACGACTGTCACAACTGTACGTGAATACAGAGCATGCATGTTGTGTAGTAGGAGGAGGAGGTTGGGACAGCTGGTCTTATCCAGTCAGTGGACATCCAGGAAAGTAGATCAAGAATTTCAGTGTCCTTGAAGGAGCCCCCAGGTGGTCATTTGTGGAGGAGAACGTGCTAACACTTTGGTGAGTTTTATTATTACTATTTTTTCCAAGTTCTGTTCTTGCAGGGGAAGAGAAGCAGGGTGCACACCAGAGTCCCTGGCATAAATCTTCCTCCTCTCCTCTCCCAATCTGCATCCTTGGAGGTTTTTAAGACCCAGGCAGATAGTAGTGGCTGGGCGCTGGGATGACCAGGTTGGGGCTGATCCTGCTTTGAGCAAGGGGGTGGCCTAGATGTCCCCCTGTGGCCCCTTCCAGCCCTACTTTTCTATGACTGTGATCTTCCCCCTCTCCGCTCCTTTTCACTGCTGCCCCTTCATAGCGGCAGAGGCTGGCGGGGCCGCTGGCTGCCAGGGCACGGTGGGGCTGCGGACGCCTGAATCACATCCCTCTTAGGGCCCAGACCCCTCTTCTAGGGCCGCCATCGCAGAGGCCAGTCCGGGTGCCCTCTGACCTCGACTGACGGCTTTATGTCCTCTATTTTTCTCTTGAAGAACTAAAGGCGTCGGGTTTCATATCAACAGAGGACAGAGTAGCAGAAACCCGGCCCCGCGATGGCCCCCCTACTCTCCCCCCGCCCCCAGCCGCCGAGTGCAGGGGCCGCAAGCGCAGAGGGGGCGGGGGGGGCGAGCTCCTCCCTGCCTCTCTCGCACCCCCTAGGGCCGTATTGCCCCGACTAGCACCCGCCGAGCCCCGATCCGTCGCGGCGCCGGGCGGCCAGTCCGCGCCCGCAGGCGCTGAGCCGGGCGGAAAGGTCGGGGGGCTCCAGCGAGTCCCACCGGGGCAGTC
>NW_017728906.1:105643749-105665979 GCF_001723895.1 Crocodylus porosus
GGGGGCGGCGCCGGGCAGCTCGCGGGCGCCTTGCTGAGAGCAGGGGGAAGAGCCGGGGTGGAGAGGCACAGTGCCTGGGGCTGGGGCAGGAGCGGCTCCCCCGGATCAAATCAGGGTTGGGAGCGGTGCAGGACCCGGGATCCCCCCAGGCGGAGGCAGGTGAGAGCAGGTGCCCCATGGCCAGATGGTCCCCGGGCTCCCACGCCCGCCGGCAGAGCTGGGAGCAGCAAGTGGGATCCGGAGCGCACAAGGGCCAGAGCATCCCCCGCTTACGCCCCAGCGCCAAACCTGACCTGTCCCAGAGGGAGCAGCCCAGGCAGACCCAGCAAGCGCTTCAGGATCTGGCCATGGGCCACGGGTGACATCCTTTAGAGATGTTATTTTTTCTTTTTTTTCAGTTGTACAGGGTTTTAAACAAGGATAAATAGATGTTGCAAGAGGGTTCATCCTGACCTATCCCAGTAAATATTTGGAAATGGCCATTTTTCTCTTTGTTCTCTCTTTTTTTTCCTGGTTTTCTTTCAAAACCAGAGAAAAACACAGGTCTGGTGAGGGATGTTGCTCTTCTAAACTTCCCCTCTCTGGTTATGGACTTTTTGGTTTGAAATCCCACGTTCCCCCCAATCAGCAGCCAGTGACATCACAGCTCATCGACTGTCCAAACAGCTCTCAAAGGTGCTCTCTTACAGATTACACCCCCCTTTGGCTTTAGCTGAAAAAGAAATGGTTTAAGAGACAGAGAGGGAGTCACAGTCTTGTTGAGAATGTGACTGAAATCAGAGTTTTCTAAATGACAGCAGCCTTGTTCCTGGCTCGTGGGAAGCGAGCCTTCACTAGACTCTCCTAAGCTTAAGAGAGTGCTGTGGTTCACAGCCTGGTTGCTTTGTCTGTGGGTCTTGCTTGCTGTAAGTCACTGTCTCTTCTTCTTCCAAGCAGAAGCACACACCCGGAATGGCTGCTGCCACCTTGCTGCTCGCCAACCTCACCAACGGCAGTGACAGCGGCTGCAACGTGCACCACCACCGCTACACAGCAAAGGTGATTTTTTCATGCTTTTACATAATCCTGCTGGTCTTTGGCTCCTGTGGGAACATCCTTGCCCTTTGTGTCACCTTTCAGCGAGGGAAGAAGAAAATCAACTCTACTGACCTCTACCTGATCAACCTGGCTCTGTCCGATGCCCTCTTCACACTTGCACTGCCAGGAAGAATTGCCTACTATCTCCTGGAATTCAATTGGCCCTTTGGGGACGTGTTTTGCCGGGTGACAGCTTTCATCTTCTACATGAACACCTACGTGGGCATCTACTTCATGACCTGCGTGAGTGTGGACCGCTACATTGCAGTGGTCCGTAGCCGGTGTCTGGGCAAGTTCAGAAGGGTCAGCCGTGTAAAATATATCTGTGGGGTGGTCTGGTTGCTAGTATTCATCCAGACGATGCCACTGCTCATGCGGCCCATGACAAAGGTGATGGGAGACAAGCTGACCTGCATGGAGTACTTCAACTTTGAAGAGATTCCCAAACTCCCCATCATCCTCCTGGGAGCTTGCATGGTGGGGTTCCTCTTGCCTGTCGGAATTATATTGGTTTGCTACGTGCGGATCAACCTCAAATTGTGCAGAACAGCCAAAGAAAACCCTCTGACCGACAAGAATGGGCACCACCGAAAGGCTGTCACAGTTATCGTGGTGGTGCTCCTGGCTGTTGTGATCTGTTTTAGCCCTTACCACGTAAATATCATTCAGTTCATGATCAGGAAGATCTTGTACCAGCCATCCTGCTTGGAGCAGAAAGCTTTCAAGATGTCTTTACAAGTCACAGTGGCTATGATGAACATGAACTGTTGCATTGATCCTATCATTTATTTCTTTGCATTCAGAGGCTATAAGAGGAGGCTCCTCAGGATCTTTAAAAACAGTGGCTCCACTCTCTCCTCTTCCACTGCCAAGACACCTTCAGAAAGCAACAGCAACAGCCACAACCAAGGAGCTTGCTCTTTGTCAATTTAGCTAGCTCTTTGTCAGTTTGCCTTCATCTGCTTAGAGCTTTAACTTAAAATTACCCCAACTGCACTGGTGTGACTCCATGCATAGCAGCAGAAGTTGGAATGCAAGTGAAGAGGTTGGCATTTTTACCATTGTTCCTGTGCAGCGCAGCATGACCCTGGAGTAATATCACTAGCAGCATTTATATTCTTTTACTGCCTGCAGTGATGGTGACCCAGGGGCAGTGCCATGGTGGGAAGTTTTAAGAAAAAACGGGGAATAGATACAGCTTTAGGCCAAGATATATATTTCATTTATTACATATTGTGGGTGTGTATAACTAACTATACATAACTAACTATACATAGCCACAAGGTTTAATGATTCCTGAAACCAGTTCTAACATGCTGACAGACATGTGTTGTATGCTGAAGATGCAGTGCTTCTGCTAGGTACAGGGCATCACACAAAATTCAGCTAAAAACAAAGGCATAGGAGGTACTTAATTCTCAGAAGTTGCTAAACTGACATACAAGATATGTTCAAAACCTCTTGGAAATGTCCTGCTGTGCTTTGCATATAATGCAGCTTTACCTTCTGGACATACTCAATATTTAGTTTGCTTCCTAAATATAGGGAGTTGCCATGAGCTTTTAACCATTCAGGATTTAATTTGGTGTACTTGAACCTAGCAAACCGAGTTGGAAACTGTTTTTGACCACCTTAAACTCTCCATGGCATGAAGCCAGCTTTCTCTCTTTCCTGTGACTGGAATTATACCAATATATACCGAGTGTCCACTAGTGACTAGGACTGGGTTAAAAGAGCAGCAGGAACAAAAGTCAGACCTCAGCTATCTAAGCTCGCCTTATCTACAGTAAATTTAAAAAATGAAAGTGACTCAAAATTTCTGAAATTCTCCAGCAACCCGACATTGTATTGTGGGAAAAGTACAAAAGAGAACTGTGAAGTCCATCACAACAATTCCTGTAATTAGTGACTGCAGTCTAATAACTGGCAAAGGTCTGAGACAGTAAAGAGAACTGAGGGTATGAGGAGAACTACATGTTTTCATTTTGCTAGTAAGCTTAAAAGCTTGCCCTTTATTTTAGGGGAAAGCACAGAGCAGATTTTCAAATTATGACTATTTTAACTAAATGTAAAGGCTTTTAGAAAGCAATCTCTGCCCTTCTTCAAATGGGTCAAGAGCAGTTGCATTGCCTTAACTATACTGGGTAGGACCATATGTAAGACTGAAAAACCTAGGTTTTGTAAACTATTTAAGATTACTCATGTATTAGAAATAGAGAGATTCACCCACTAACAACTAACTTTCTGGAAAGCTATTGTAAGCTCTGAATGTTTTTGTAAATCAGGGTCATGACAGTTGTACAAACTACACATAAAGTTTGAGATGTTTATAGGTCACATGTGATGGCACTAGTCAGGCATAATAATTAGAAGTACAATATTAATACATATAATGAAGAAAGAGAGAGTCCTTGCCCTGGACAGAGGTTGGGACTCTCTCAGCTTCTGAAGACTAGATACTACTGTATGTTGTTTGCATTGCCTGTTTGTAACCTAACTTTGGATGACTCAGGTCTGTGAAGCTTGTCTGTAGACTTTATGACCATTCTATCAAGAAACTGGAAGGCGAACATTACAATCTTTACTAAACTTCAGTAATTAAAAGAATGACCAGAACCAGCTGCTTTTCCAGGCAAGTGACAAATTCTGTAGAGGAAATAAATGAAACAGCCATGTGGTCTAAGGTGCCAGACTCAAGAGCATGTTTTTCAAAGACAGACAGGGTTCTTTGGGTAAATCCGATCTTTTATTAGACCAATTCAGATAATTAGAAATGTTTTCCAAAGGTGGTGAATGGCCACTCTAGATATACCTTGTTCATATGCTCTTCCTCTAAAGCATCCACTCCTGCCATTGCTGGAGACAGGATACTAGTCAAAATGGACCATCGGTCTGACCCAGAATGGCATTGCGTATGTTCTTAAATTACTTTGGCAATCTACTCATGAATTTGGACAGAGGAAAGAATATAAAAACAATGTACGCATATTTTTTGCACACACTAGTAGGAGCTTGAAATGAATAAATGTACTTTTAAAAAAGTCTGGAAAACCTTTTCCATGCTTTTCTTTGTGGCCAAAAACATGTTTTCCTAACAGAAACCTTACTAGGCTTTATTCTGTATTAATTTTTTTCTTCAAATAATAAAACATGTCTTGTGAATTGCAAATGTTTTTTTGTACGTAACAAAGCTTCCACTTGTTCCTAAACCGACTACAGATGTCACAAAAGCTCCATTTTCCATGTACTGCTTGTGTTCCATGCCCTCCTTCAAATGCACTTCTTTCACCAAACTTACTTAAGTTACTTACCCTTAGACACTTATTTAAAAAAATTGTAATCTGCACATCATAGGATCAGGATCTAAGTGACCAGCTGAACCAGCAGAGGTGATGACTACTCTTTGAGGGGCAGAACGCTCTCAGTTCTCACTGAAGTCAAAGGGAGGCAACAGTCACAACACCCTTCAGGACTGGACCCTCAGCTTGTAAGATCACTGAAGTAAGGACATAATTTTCTTTGCCTTTTGTGCCGTTCCTGACTGAGCCAGATAGAGCCCTGGCTTGCAGCAAACACTTCTGAGTTTACAGTGCAGTTTCTGTCTTATAGTGAAGCACAACGATCTAGGAATTTTCCAAACAGAAAAGCAGCTCACCCACAGTAGCTCAGATTTTAACAGAAGGAGAAAGTGATACAGCATGCGATAGGCCTTTTACCATTACCACAACTAAGATCATAAACAAAGATCATGCAGCCCAGCTTTTAACTGTAGACCCTTGACTCTTCCCCCTCCTTCAGGTTTTCCTTTGCCAACCCACCCTTTCCAGCACTTAAATGCTAGATAATTTGTGTCCAGGGAAAAGGCCGGCCGGTGAATAGTGAAAGGCTACCATTACTAAAGGTGCAAAAGTAAGGTTGTGAATTCCTTCTCCAGGACTTCTTAATACTTGGGAGGAGTACCTAAAAGGAGATGTTTGGCTCCTGGAGAAAGTCTAGATAGTCTATTTTATTCTGTTTTGGTTCTTTTATGGTCATCATCAAAAGGGCGTGTGAGAGTGCCTTCAAGAAGTAGATTAATGTGGCTATCTGTTACTTGTGGGTTTTTTTTCTCTCTCTCATATCTTCCCCAAGGGGACAAATGTATGTGAGCTGGTGGGAAAAAAAACACACAAAAAAAGATTTTATCCACCAACACTTTCTCTGCTAGTAGCTGCACATAAAACTATCCCTGGGGCAGAATAAGTTTTGACAGAGGAATACAGCTTTTTTGATTTTCTTCACCACAGGAAGTTTTATCCTCTGGTGACCTGTAGCACATCAGTTTTCAGTGGTCTAATAATGGGGGGAAAGGACTTACTAGTAACTTATATTGTAAATACTAGTATTTATTCGAAGTCCTTTTGTAGGTAACTTACTGAGTATATAGGCTATATTTTTCAAAGGCAATCAGCCAACTCTCTCTTCAAAAGTCTACCTCATAGTTTCTAGTTGAAGTATATGAAAAACAATCAAATAAACTATAGTTCAGAGGTGCAAAATGCATACCACATTTCCCCATACAACAAGGCTCTCAGTAAAACATGCACTTGGTTTTTGGAAAGCAAAATGTAGAGTCATGGTCAACTGTATGGCATAGAGTAAGTCCTCCTGGGAACACAGCATGTCCAGAACGTGTAGAACCAAGACAGTCCTGGTGCAAGTTGCCTTATCCACGTTGATCCTGGAATACCATATACTTCCTGGGCATTCTGGCCATGTCCAGATGAGCATGGACGTGCAGCATGTGGCACCGCAGACCCACCTGTGGCACCACACACCGCACATTCAGGTGTTCCCCACACTGCAAGGTAGTAGTGAAGGTGGATTTTTTGACCCTGGGAGATCCTGGGGTCAAAAAAACCCATGTGAAACAAAAGTGGGGCACCTCACGTCGAGGCAGTGCGTGCCACCCAAAACCAGAGCGTGGCTGGTCAGATCCATGCTCACAGCCAGCCAGGCTCTGAGCAGCAGGAGCATCACAACTGCTGCTCCCCAAGGCCTTCAAAGCCCCAGGGGAGGCTGCTGGGGCCAGCACAGTTGCCAGTCCCAGCCTTGCCTATCCCACCTGGGGTAACCAGCTGTGGGCCAGAGAGCATGTGGCACAAGCGTGCCCCAAGGACAAGTAGCAGCAGCACAAGGTGAAACAAATCCTGTGTCACGAAGTTAAGTCCCAGACCCTTGCAAAGACAATAGCATAACTTCATTCTTTACTGTAAGGTTCTTCATAGAAGTTCCTGTAAATAAAGTATTGTTTTCACATCTTAAGCCTCATTGAGATAATACCAGCAGCTCACTTGCTTCAGGCACAAGCTACCATGCTCAACTTGTCTGTTTCAACCCACATTTTCTGCCACTGGCTTTCAAGTTTTTCTCCTACACACTTTGTATGGTGCACAGCACCTGAGGACTCAGAAGATTTGTATGATGCTGGGGAAAGGACTGGAGGTGTTTGGGAATGATGGGGCAATGGCTAGGATGCTGTCAAAACAACTCATCAGCTCCATAGTCCTTTAGGCCTTTTGGAAGGCTACTGTCTCTGAATATACTTTGGAATTTAATACTAATCTATGAATCTTTGGGATCGAGCTGCAACTGCATGGTTTTTACATATCCTTTATGTCAGGAAAATCCTGCCCATTGCTTGAATGACAAAGGCTGAAACAGTGAAAACTAGTTCATACACCTAAAACGTTGCTCTAGAACAACCTCATGATAACAAACGTCCACGAGACTAGGAGAAAAGCTCATTCAAAGAGAGTATACTATAGTTAGTCAATGTGCTGTATCATAATAGTGAAAATAAGCTTTCTGTTGGGATTGCTAAAAGCAGTATTTGTTATAAACAGGGCTTGCTAGAATGAGGCTGTACAGCATAAAAACTGGATATGTAAGTTAAATCAGTTATTTTAAATGAAACCTAAAAAGAGGTTTAAAGAGAGAGAAAGGTCATGTATTTTGGGGAGTCTTGTTGATGCGGATGTTGAATCTTCCCAGGGAACTTCAGAGGAAAGTCTTAGTTTCAGAGTCAAGTGCAGGAATTCTAATAATTTTTGCATTTTCTGGCAAGTCTTTTTTACAGTTGGAATGGGATAAGATAGAAAGGAAGCACATGCATAGAATTTAGAAGAAATTATAGCTTTAATTTGCATTATAATTTATTTTAATGTAACTTCATTAAGCTACTTTTTGTTTCAATGATCAATCTAAGAGGCCACAGACAACTGTTTTATTAAACTTCTGTTAAGATAAGTAGGTTTATTTTCTTATTGTTTAACTGCCTCAGTCAATAGCTTTTGAACCATCATTTTTGTAACTGTAGTAGATGTAATTTGTGTAACAACAAAACCTAGAGGACCAACTGAATTTGGAAATCCATTTCCTGAACTCTTTGCAAACATTTAGTACAAGATAGCTGGTGACCAAAAGAGCATACTGTAATGGATGAAGAATACACTTCAATAATACTACGAGTGACCTGGTCAGTGAGTCAAAGTTACTGTAGAGGTATGGCAGAAGGCAGGGCAGGGTGGCACCTTAAAGATTAACTCATTCAGAAAGGTATAAGCTTTCATAGGTAACAGCCTACTTCATCAAATGCTATGCATGGACTAAGTATGTTGGCTTATTAGTTTCTGAAATGAATATATTACCTAACTTAAGAATGGGCTGTTGAAAGAGCAAGAAGGAAAACAAACTTCCTAATAAACAGTAAGATGCACTGAAGGGGTAGTTACAAGGTGATGACTAACTTCCAGGATCCGTCTGAAGTGACACAGCTACTTGCTGAACAGGGAAATGGATCAAAGGACTAAGAGAAATTAAAGAGCACTTCTAAGGTGAAGAAGAGGAATACAGATCTAGACGGGATCTCGTGAGTCCCCTCAAATCCAGTCTCTTGCATTATCAGGCAAGATGATGTCAATGGTCAGATCAAAGATGACCCAACTGACCCAGAAAGTGATTCTGTGGAGTGTCAGCAGCAGTTGTGTCCTTCCAGACCTGGACATGGGTAAGCCTTAAGAGAAGGCATGCACGTAGACTGGTTTATTGTTTTTAGACTTGTCCTTTATATGCTTTGGTTCTAAATAAATCATATTTGACTTTGAGAAGGCTGTTTGCTCACTATGTTACTCAGTTTTCATAGACACTGAGGAGACCGCAAAGTGAATCCTGGTTAGCACATGAGGACTGTAGCCTAAGATACAGTGGACTGGTTGAGGCATGGGAGAACAGGTGGGGTCAGAGATGCAGTTTAGCCCCATAACTGTGCCACAACCCATATGGAGGGCGGGAAGGAAAAAAGAGAGGTGAAATGAGTTGCTGATGGCCAGTGGAAAAACCAGAAGGAGAAGTTTCTGGAGTCCCAACCCAGTATCATGGCTACTAGACCAGTGGTTTTCAACTGTTGGACTACATGAGTAGCACCAAGGGGGGCTGGCCAAACGCCCCCCAAAACCCCATGCAAAAGATTCTGCTTTTGCGCACTTCTAGCACAGGGAACAGGGTGCTTAACTCTGCTAAGAGCTGCACAAATGACTCTGCTGTTTCTTGTGCTGGAACGAGTGTGTGTGGGACAGCCTGGCACTCAGCACTTTCGCAAAGAGGAAACAGATCCCAAGGGACAGTGCTGGGGTGGGGACTAGGGTGGGGAAGGCTGCCAGATCATAAAGGTTGAGAACCAATGAGAACCAATACATGCTGCCCATGTATTTGGGCTCTGCTCCCCAGCTTGCTATATTTAGAAGTCTGAAAATATGTAAGTAGAATTTGACTAAAAATTCTCCAGCTGTAATTTTTTTTTTAATTTAATTTGTATCCATGGCCAAATTAGCCAAAACTAATGCCAAATGCAAGTATCCAGAACCATAAGTGGCCCTTCTACCAGCAAACATCCTCCACCCACACATGGATCTTCAGATGTTTTCAAAACAAGCAGCAACTCCTACGATCGTGTCGACACAGAGTGCTGCTAGGGCCCGGGGCTTGTCTAAGGCCTCCACCCAGACAGAGCCCATGGGGGGGCTGGCGTTCCCCCACCCCCGGGCCTGCGGGGGTTGCCCACCTTAGGGCCCTGGAGGTGTAGGTGAGGGAGCTCCAGGAGGAGGTTAGGCTGAGAGGAATCAGGGATGTGAGGACAAAATTGACGGCTATTTCCTTTCCCTGCAGGGCCACACAACCAAGGAAGAAGCACCTTGGGAAGTGCCCTCCACTGCAGAGTGGCAGACGGCCACCTCCAGAACCAGAGCTGTTCACAACACAACGGTACCACTTCCTTCAGTCCAGCTACAGAACAGGTACGAGGCCCTGGCAACTCTGGAGGAGAAGGAAGGAGAGGAGGCAACCAGAGAGGAGGCAACTCCGTACTCTCCACAACCCAAGCAGGCTGGAGGAGCTAAGCAGTCCTGGAGGAAAAGGTGTTGAGTGATCGTCATAGGTGACTCCATCCTAAGAGGTACAGAGGGCCCCATCTGTCACCAGGACCCCTCAACATGTGAGGTCTACTACCTACCCAGAACAAAGATTCTGGACATGAAGGGAATGATCTAGGTCATGATCCAGCCCACCGATTACTACCCCATGGTCCTAATCCATGTGGGTACTAATGATGTAGCCAGGAGAAGCCCTGATCACCTGATGGCAGACTACCACGCTCTGGGGGGCGTGTTGAAAGAGGTGGGTGCACAGGTGGTTTTCTCTTCTGTTTTACCAGTGAGTGGACGTGGACATGCATCGCAGAGACCAACTGGCAGCTTCGGGAATGGTACCTCAAGGTGGGCTTTGGCTTCCTCGACAACAACCCACACATCATGGCAAGAGACATGTTCAGATGGGATGGGCTCCACCTTTCCCCTAACGGCAAGCATGTGTTTTTTTCTAGGTTGGCGGATCTCCTCCAGCAGGCTTTAAACTAGGCTAATTGGGGGAAGGGGAAGATGAGGGCAAAAAGAAGATTCCAGGTTAATGTGGGGCCCCTGCAAGACATGCTAGGAAATTTGGTTGTCATACCAGACGACAAAACTAACCTATTTAACGAGTTCTTTGCCTCCATTTTCCTGAGCAGGGACCAGAACAGCCACCCCCGCTCTGGGCCCCGCTTAGACCCCAGGGGAGGCGCACTTAGGCCAAGGGTTAGTGAGGAACTAGTCAGCAAACTTCTGGAGGGACTGGATGTATTCAAATCAGCTGGTCCGGACAATCTCCACCCTAGAGTACTGAGGGAATTAGCTGAAGTCATTGCGGGACCCTTGGCACAGCTTTATGAGCGCTTGTGGTGCCCTGGTGTGGTGCCAGAGGACTGGAAGAGGGCCAATGTGGTTCCCATCTTCAAAAAGGGGAGGAAGGAGGACCCGGGAAACTATAGGCCAGTTAGTCTTACTTCAATCCTGGGTAAGCTTTTTGAGAGAATTATTCTGGCACATGTCCATGAGGGGCCAGCAGGGGAGATTATGCTTAGGGGCAACCTACACAGGTTCATTAGAGGCAGCTCCTGTCAGACCAACTTGGTGGCCTTCTATGACCAGAGCACCAAATCCTTAGATGCAGGGGTAGCAGTGGACATACCCTTCCTGGACTTTTGGAAGACCTTCGAAACTGTCTCTCACCCCGCTGTCATTAAGAAACTGGGGGACTGTCGTGTCAACACCCACACAGTCAGACGGGTCGCCAACTGGCTGGAGGGCTGCACCCAGAGAGTGGTAGTGTATGGGTCATTTTTGACTTGGAGGAATGTGGGGCAGTGGGGTTCCGCAGGGCTCGGTCCTCAGGCCTGCACTGTTCAACATCTTCATCAGTGACTTGGTTGAGGGGGTAAAAAGCACCCTGCTCAAATTTGCTGATGACACTAAGATGTGGGTATGCTAGAAGGGAGGAATAGGCTACAATCAGACCTAGACAGGTTACGGGGATGGGCGGATGAGAATACGATGGGATTCAACACCAACAAGTGCAAGGTGATGCACCTGGAGAGGAAAAACCAGCACCATACCTACAGGCTGGGGAACTCCCTTCTCGTCAGTGCAGGGGCAGAAAAGGATTTTGGAGCCATCATTGATGCCAAGATGAACATGGGCGGGCAGTGTGGGGATGCAGTCAGGAAGGCCAACTGTACCTTGTCATGCATCCACAGATGCATCTCGAGCAGGTCCAAGGAGGTGATCCTCCCCCTCTATGCGGCACTGGTCAGGCCGCAGCTGGAGTACTGCATCCAGTTCTGGGCGCTGCACTTCAAGAGGGATGTCGACAGCATGGAGAGGGTCCGGAGGAGGGCCACTCGTATGATCAGGGGGCAGCAGGGCAGGCCCTATGAGGAGAGGCTACGGGACCTGAACTTGTTCAGCCTCCAAAAGAGAAGGCTGAGGGGGGATCTAGTGGCCTGTTACAGACTAGTCAGAGGGGGCCACCAGGCATCCACCAGGCATTGGGGGAGTCCCTGTTCCCCCGAGCACTGCCAGGAGTGACGAGGAATAACGATCACAAGCTGGCAGAGGGTAGGTTTAGGTTAGATATCAGGAGGCGCTACTTCACAGTCACGGCAGCTAGGATCTGGAACCAACTTCCAAGAGAAGTGGTGCTGGCTCCTAGCTTGGGGGTCTTTAAGAGGAGGTTAGATGAACACCTTGCTGGGGTCATTTGACCCCAGTAATCTTTCCTGCCATGGCAGGGGGTCGGACTCAATGATCTGCTCAGGTCTCTTTCGACCCTTCCATGAAACTATGAAAACCTTTGGCGGGCATCCTACTTCCAGGCCCAAGCCCAGAGGCCTGAGGTTCAGATGCCCCTGAGTTTTGCTTGCCCTTAGCCATAAGGCCCTTGGAACAAGCAAGGGAGGAGACTCCCATTTCCATAAAGTGGGCTTAAAGCTGTTGCACTTCAGCGGGTACTGAACCACACCAGAAGAGGAGTTCTCCCGGGTAGCATTTCAGGAAAACTGCCTTCTTGGACACAGATACACGGTGTTTCCCAGCCAGGTTAAGGAGCCACTATGCTTGTCCTGAGCCTTTAAATTAACTTAAAGCACAGTAAAGAGTAGTCGACAGACAAATTCTGAGGCACGGTAAGCTTTTCTATACTTCATTCATGTGTTCCACATAAGCGACTCATAAAATGCTTGATTTAATCGGTTTACACACTTGCAAAGCAGTTATCCTGTGGAAATCTGCATATTTCCTGCTACTCAGTTTGTCTTCCGAGTGCATTTAGTAGAATTTTTTTCATCCCTTTTCTTATCAGTCCTCATCAGTAACTGAATCTCTGTTGCTTTTGTTCCATCTCTGACACTCCTTGGTGCACACTCTTTGAATTACAATAAAGATTATAAGATCAGATATGGGATACTTCACAGGAACGCACATGCAGACACACACTAGAGCAGCACAGAGATAACATCTGAAGAACAGTGTTCAGAGCTTGCAAACTACAATACTATTATAAACAGATATTCACACATGGATTAACAATTAAGCTACTGCAAAATTAGAAACATACCAGTACTTGCAAATAATCTGTGTAAACACCTTAAGCATGGTCATTATGTTAATTTATAAAACACAAGCCTAATTTTTCAAGACTATATTTCTATGCTGTTTTGACTGAAGTAATGACATCTCTGAACTTCAGTCATAGCTACAAAATCCATACTAGCAGAAGCATTTTATGATTTTAGTATTTGTACAAGTTAGAAATAATCTGTAGAGATGAATGGAGAGGAAGTTAAAGGTGGTATTTAAAACTTTTAAATGAATATTATCAGAATTAAAGCCCTAAATCTATTACAGTAGCACCACCCTGTGGTCATGTTTGCCCTTGTTAGCATCTAAAGGACTACAATATCATAATTCTATAAATGGAAAATGCAATGTAAATTTTCTTGCAGCTCTTTTTTTGGGAGGGGGTAAGATGTAATTTAGACTCATTAATTTACATTTCAGCACAACAGTCTGGTAGGAAAAAATATTCTTTTCCAAAACAAGAATACATATTCAGTATCAAGTCAGAATAGTTTAACAAACATGATCTTTATGAAACAGACTGAAAAAAAATATTTTAAATAGAAAACTTGCCACAGACCAAGAAAATACACAATTAAACTTATATTTAACTGTAAAATATGAAATATAAATTGCTACAAAAACTGAGAAAGTGGATTCAGGTACTAGAACTTTTTCCTATCAAATTTATAATTTTGCAACAATTTTTTTTATTTTAAATGTCCTCTCCATTACACATCTTCAAAGCAAACACATTAAAAAATTCAAAAAAATTATTATTATTCATACAACTGGTGTTATTGATTACAGCCATTAGATCAAAGGATTTTCACATTAAGGTTAATATATGTATTTTTAATTTACATAAAGTGATATTGCAATTACATATGGACATTCCAAAACTAAACTCTTTTGGATCTGGGATATATCCTATTGCCAGTAAATTTTGTTTTAATATAAAGAAGCTTTCCCCCACCAAATTAGGTTCCTGAATAAACACAGTTGCCCACGTTCCTCTGTGTGAAATCTCATCCTTCCTTGGCTCCCATGGTCTTCTGGCTCCCCTCCCAACTCTTTTTATCATTTTTAACTTGTGTCCCTCAGAAGATCCTACTCCAGGGCTGGGCAAAGACTGGCTTGCAGGCTGGCTGTGGCCTGCAGCAGCCTCTATTTCCCAGCAGCCCCTGAGACACTGAGGACAGTTTCCATGGAGACCCCAACAGCAGCAGCATAGTGACAGCCAGGGCTGGGGTTTCCATGGAGGCCAGCAGGGTGCACAGCTGGTGGGTGGGGAGCTGCTCTGAGGCCAGGATCTTGCAGCAGTGACAGTGCAGTTAAGCCGGGGCAGAGCTGCGATATGCTGCCTGCGCACCCTGGGCAGGGGCATACAGGCAGTGGATCGTGGTTCTGCCCCAGCTCCAGACCATGCCATCATCACTGCAAGATCCCAGCCCCGGCCCCCAAGCCGCTCCCTGTCCACCTGCACACTGGGCCAGCTCTGCTGGGGCTGGTCTCCATGGAAACCCTGGCCTTGCACAGTCATGGTGCTGCTGCTGCTGCTGGGGTCTCCATGGCAACAGGCCACAGCAATGGGGGCAGGGGCTGCTAGGAAGTAGAGTCCAGCCACCAGCCGGATTGCCATTTTGCCCCTGTCCTACTCAGTCCTCTCCATGGAACTGCCCTTGCTCTCTTCTCTTCTCCATCATCTCGATGTAAGCTCATCCACAAAGCAATCTCTCTACTCCAGTCCTGCTTCCTTCTGTTCCAGCTGAAATCTCCATCTCTCCATCACTCTCTCACATAGCTTGTCAAAGGTGACTGGCCATCATCTCACATACAATTTGTCTAAAATACAGAGCTTTCAAGTGTTTTTTTTTTTTTTTATCAATCCCGGTGAACCACTCTGCCTAGGTCTTCACATGCAGACTATGTAATACTCTTTAAGATATGGTCACATTTCTAAAAGGTCATGGGAAGATAAGCTCTTAGCAGATCATGCTTGAATTACTGCACAATCTCTTTTGCTGGCCTTGACAAACCTTGCTCTACTTTTATCCCTCCAGATTGCTGATAGAAAGTTTATCTTTCTTAGCTCATTACTTTGACCCTTGTTGCCGTTCTCTTTGCATACTTCCATTTGCTCCCTGTTCTCTACCACATCAAACATCAACTACTGTCAAGGCCCTTCTTGACTTATCCATCCCTATCTTCTCTCATTTAGTACTGAGAGGTTAACTCCTGCCTTAGATCATCCTCCCAACACCAGCATCCATTGTCTATTTTTCAAATAAGTATCTTCACACCTTCTACTACTACCTTCTACATCTACTCTCAGCCTTGGAAAGAGCTGCCTGTAAATGCCCACAAAACTACCCCATTGTTCTCCTTCAAACCCCTCCTAAAACTTCCCTTTCCCTTGATGCCTACAAAACTCTCGACAATTGTTAGGTTATTGATGTGATGAAATGAATCTTGTCAATACTGTTTCATTGTTTTCTTGGACTCCCCTGCTTATCTCTCTCCAACTACTGTCTCTTGGCTTATACCTAAAGTATGCGCTCTTTGGAAGAGACTCTATTTTTGTCCTGTGAGTGCCCAGTGAAATGGGGTCTATAACTAGAGCTCTGAGCTACAGACATACAAATAAACAACATAATCTTTCTGAATCTAGTTAGTTTTGCACAAGTGAGGTTCAAGTACGACCTTCTGTTATTCATATGTGAAGAACTTAATAAAGCGTTGGACTTATTTTCAACATCTAAGATATGTCTTCAAAATACTTCCAGGAACAAAAAACTAAATCCTAATACAAAGTAAACATGAAATGTTAAAGTGAAAAACAGACTCCAATACATGTACCATGTAACTGAGGATGTATAAAATATAGTCCAAGAGCAACCTCTCCTTGTAACAGCAGTGAGAACAAAGCTAATAAAGAGAAGATTTTTATTGCAGGAAAACCAAAACAAGAAAAGATTTCTATTCATTTATGAAGTAAGGTACAATTTAAAAGAAATATACATGTGGGCAGTCACACAGAGAGATACAATCCTCCTAGCAATGTGCCAATTTGCTTCTCAGGATTTCAAAGTCTGGACACCTCTCATATAGTTTTATAAATACAGTGAACATACACATACACTGAAAGAAAGAGGAGCCCGGGGATATATATTTTTAATTTCCTTCCAACACACACATTATAGCTACAATCAGGCTCTCCTGAGTGATATATAACATCATAATCACACATACAAGATGACTAAATATCTTAGCACTCCCAAAACATATTTTTTGTGATTTTCTTTTAAAATATATCTGCACATATTTTTCCAGTAAATAATAATCTCCTTAGGGCATATTATAAACAGGCACTAGAACCACAAATATGTACACAAGAAGCTAAATTTGACTGTGAATTTAATCGTCTGAGAGGTAGTAATCTCCATCTCCTATTGTGTGAGAGGAAGAGATTTTGACAAGTACATGAACTCCTGTACGAAGCCTCATCCTACTGCAGTTTAGCAGATATTTAAGGCCCTGGGAAACTAGTATTTCACAATGCAGAGCTGTGTAACAGTCCCATGTAAAAGCCCTGTCCATTTCCCAAATACACTATTTCAAAAAAGTACCCTGGTAAATCATTCTGATTTCATTCTATATTGTAAGAAAATGTTCTTAAGGTACTAGTGGAATTTGCCAGAGGGGTAATGACTTTAAATTCTCAAAGGTGAAATTCTGGCCTTACCAGAGCCAATGAGAATTTTCCCGCTGACTCCATTAGTTAGGAATTCACCCTTTAAGCTCTTCCTCGTAGAAAATTATGCATCTTGTTTGGGGAAAGGACAGAGACTTTCCCTTGCTTCCTCAAATACATTTGTATAGTGCAGTTAATATAGAAACTACATTATTTGAGACATTTCAAATTACACTGGACAAAATGCTTAGATATACTATAAGGAATTACCCTGCATGTACAGCCAGTTGGTCTATCACAGATGACTCACAAAAGACATTTTTTAAGATCTGTTTTCTACAAGTCTTCCTTTGCTACATGTGTCAGACTGGAACTTTCCTTAGCAGCATCTAAGACCCAAAAAGCTTTGTTATGGAAAGTTTAAATTTTTTTTTTTATGGCAGACAAAGTATTTTGAGACAGGGAAGTTGGGTGAACTTCTGGCCCCGGTTGGGTCCAAAGGGAGTTTTGACATTGGCTTCACTAAGGTGCCAGGATTTCATACCTGGAGATTAAATATGTTTTGCAGAAAGCTTAATACAATGGGATGGTGACTTCTAGATATTACTGACTTATAAAACAGGAATGATTTTGATCATAGAACATTAAACTATAAATAGATTATGTCTTGAACTAAACTCTATAGTGTCTTGAACTAAACTCTCGTTACCGGTTTTCAAATTCTTAGTGTAAAAGCTACTTGGGTCTCCATGCAGCTCCAGTGTAAGCAGGACAGTACTTCAAAGGGTATCTCTCATATTTAACTTTGTAACATACACTGGTCAAGAGGTAAATACATCCCTTTCCTATAGACAGAATTTTATTCACCCAGAATTATTTACCATCTTTTATAGCAGCCTATTACGAAGTTACTTTGTTAACCTGGAGAAGTGACTGGCTCACAAAAAGAGGCCCAAGCTTTAAGAGGTACCTGTTTTTAAATGATGCAATAATTTGGGGCATGCAGCTTAATTTTAAAAAAATATTAAGTATTGTACAAGTTGTAGATAGTACTGCATTTTATTTTGGTCGTAATTTCTAAATTCTTCCTGTTACTGTCACAGTCAGAAATCTCCTTAGCATATATGGAAGAAGTGCCAATCATTGCCACATCAAACAAATCTTGCACTGAAAAACAGCTGTTGTTTGCACAGATCAGTGATTCCCAACCAGGACTACTGCTGCACCCTGGGAAGCCTTGAGAACCTTTTAAGGGTGCCAGCAGATGCCACACAATGACAGTACTGTTAGCTGTGCAAATATGATTCACAATATAAACCCAGAGATTTGAATAGGAACCAAAGTGTTACAAGCATCCTGACCCATTGTGGTCTTTTTTAATTCTTAGCAACTGAAAAATTGCTCTATTATTTTTCTGTAGTCAAAAAAATGAGGGAAAACTAAGAGCTGGCATTTTGCAAAGGGTGCCTCGAGTCTAACACGGGGTGCCTTGAGTATAAAAATTGGAGAATCATTGGCACAGACTGTAGCTGCCTTTAAATACCTTGTGTCAGCATGTTCACAGCCTCAAGAATGTTTTCCTCTCCACATTCTAAGCAATGGAAATTACAAAGAGAAAATATAATAGTTGCTATTATAATAGGTTCAAGTATGAACAAACCTGTTGTCTTTCCTCTGGTCATTTTGCAGACACAGTCAGATTGCTGGGTTTTTTATACAAATCCCATTTGGTTTCCAACACATTCTTTTATCCTTCTGTTTTGCCCCTTCCTACTTCATTTTTTCTGCTGATGCCACCTCTTATGTCCTTAATTTTGTGTATCATATCTGTATGTTACATTTGACATACATATATGTAAAATATATATTATATATGTATATATTATTCTTTAAGTATAAAATTCAGCTCACCCATGGAAGTGCATGGTATCTCGCAATAATTGGCTTGATTTCACAGGTGTTGAGCAAACAGATATTCCCATACTGTGAAACTTCTATACCTTTGAAAATTGGATCAAATATGGGGTCTTTATTATTTTAAACTCTAAAACCAGATCCCGGATATCCTGACATTAGTATCCTGTTGGCTCCTGTGCCAAGTTCAGCTGATGCTTCCAGAGGTTAAGTTTTCAGCCTGTGTTGCTTTCAGCCAAATGAGCACAGCCAGGGTAGTTCAGATCTGTGACAGCTGAAAACTAAAACTACATAGAAAGAAGAAAAATGTCTTTGGTTTTTTAAAAATATTTTCCTTCTAAAGAGATGTACCTGCTCAAAAACTGAAGTTGCACATACCAGACTAATTGCATCCAGCTGTTACAATGCAAATCTGTTCAAACCAGGTGAATGCCATCAGCTTTATATCCTTTTTATCACTTATTTCCCTTTGATTACTCCATTAAAATATTTCCGTGCTTTCTGACCTGAGTAGTCATCTGCTAAATTTATATTTGCTTAAATTTATGCTGATCACCTGCTGTACAAGATCCACATAAAATTTCTGGTATCTTGCATGGATTGCATAGTGAATAACAACTTTTATTTAAAAAGGAATAAAATATTACAGGCATTAATAAATTTTATGAAGAATGATGTGATAATCTCATAACCCTCTACTGAAATAATATCACCACCTTGGAAGATTTTCTCATTACTGACCAAAACCCCAAAATAATATTAAATATCAGAGATGAGAAATCAGTAAAAGAGTAGAACTGTAATTTTTTTCTTGAAAGGCAAATCTATCTGTATGCAGCAGTTGTAGTCTCATTAGTTGCTTTTGTATTTCCTTGCAAATAGGAAAGATAACATATTTGAGTTACAAGAGAAAGACCATTTTTAAGCAAATTTTGAAGATATCTGGTAATAAGTGGAGATCAAAATAATGTTTAAAAGGATAAACAAAATGGGAACTATTACTTTATTTAAGGGTTTGGGAACAGTCAGTGTCATTTGTTAATATTACTTTGAGGCATCATTTATGGAGACGTAGTTTCTCTCTCTTGACTTTCCCCACTTCTTAGGAATTAACTTTCTGAGTCTATCCAGCAGGTGGCTTCAATCCTCCTTCAAATGGTAAATGAATCAACTTAAAAAATTCTTCATCAGTGCTGCAGTAGAAAGTTAGTAGCTAAGTTAAGGTCATTATTTGAAGCCCTCAGAGCTTCTAAAGCATCTCCCCTGGAAAATCCCATTTCCATAAGTCGTGCTACCTACAAGAAAAATAATACAAAAACATTGTTCACTGGAGTTTTAGCCATATTTTTCCAATTACAATTATCACACACCAGCAAGAACTGGGTTTATTAATGAATGGCGAGTACAATGACATACTTTTACTTAAATAATTAAGCACAAGTATATACTGTAATACTGCAACTGCTGCTATGAGACCACATGCCTGAATAAGCCTGAAAACATTACAGCAAGTGAGAGATTTTAGTTGCAATACTAACCAGCCTTTAAAAAATGTAACTATTTATTGAGGATACAACAGCTTTATTTTTTGGCAGATCAAAATTAGAAATATTTGTAGAAGAAGACTGAAATAAAAAGGAAAGTTTTGTTATAACTGTAAAAGTATGGGATTGGAGAAAAATACTGAAAATAAAACTTAGGGCTCATGTACTGTTGATAAGAAATGGCATAAAAATAGCGAGCAGATCAAGGAATTTTGCAGCAGACATCAGAGGGTGTCTTTAACATGTGGTCAGGGATGCAGTGGGAAGAACTTTAATTAGAGTGGCTCTCAGAGCCGCTCTAATTAAAGTACCCCCAGCATCATGTATATTCAGTGTCCCATGTTTCAAAATGGCGGCAGATGTGCTTTAACTAATGCTCATTTGATGATCTTTAGTTAAAGCATCCCTGCCATCATTTTGAAATGAGGCGATGCTGAATACACATGATGTGGAGGCTGCTGGAGCATGCCAATTAGCAGACTCGATTAACCCAGAAGACTTGATTAATCAAGTCAGCTCCGATGCGTGCTAATTAGCATGCACTGGAGCAGAGATGTCTGGCACGTTATAGGTGCCCAGAGTGCTTAACTGCATATATATAATTTTTTCTAAAGGGTGCTTCCTCAGACATATTGCATAAAGGGCTCTCTTCAGTTCCTTTTTTCAAACATTGACATAATACAAATAATAAAAATACAGAAACAGAAGGTATCTGAAAGCTAGCTCTAAAAAAAAAAGAAGTAGTAAAATACTTAAACTAGTTGATTAACATTCATATACAGGATTCCAATCATGAGCAAATTCTTATGTTTGATAGTGCAAGACTTTGAAAACAGCTACAGTTTGCAGGACAACCATAATTCCGGTAGTCAGAATGCACTTAAGAAGCATCTTTCACATGTTTCAATACATTTGTAAAAGCTAATTTTTGTCTCTGTCTCAGCTGCTCTTTATATACGCTGACTTTGTAATGCATTTAATCCTGGCATTATTTTATGCTATTATAAAAGATGTGCAATTCAGCACCTAAAAGCATAAATCATACCCATTTCAGGTTGCAGTAAATTTGAAACCTGCATTTCTCAAATAGGTATAGATATGTGAGAATGTTACTCATTTCTTTTGCAAATTTTATTATTGCATTCACACTCAACAGCAAATTAAATATTTTGGACAAAAGTCACTTAGGTGCTGTGGAAGAAGACCCTTGCTATCTCCCACTTACTGGGAGTTAAAATCCAAAACCAGACATCATGACTCAAAAAGTCACAGTATAGGAAGGGTGTCTGGGAGATAATCTGAGTCATCCTCTATTGGTGCATTCTGCTGAAGCCTAGTCTAAGCTGCCCTTCCCCAAAGGAAACCTGAAGAGGTCATGTGCAACGGCCTTCCTTCTATGGGGTAAGTCCCTCCATGTCGTAATAGCATTTCCTTGTATGAGCAAGAACAAGTTTAACCTTTTACATCTAGAAATTCACACTGTGAATGTGTTGTCAAGAAAACTGTGATTAAAAAAAACTGCAGTACTTTCAGTATTTCTACTCTATTCAGTAGTTTCTGAGCAACTTGCTACTTCTAACTGAACACTAGAGGGACTCTGTTCTCCAAAATATCTCCTCATATAAAACAAACAGAGGCACTTTTTTGATTTTCCCTAAATAACTTTTATTGCTAAATTAACATTTATGGAAGAAAAAAAAATCCAACAACAATTTTATTCTGATTTACTCAGATGTGAAGAAGGCTTGTCAAGAATATGCCCCAACTATAAAATAGTTCCAATAAAAGGTATCACAAAAAACCTTCACCTCCCATATATTTTCTGGGCTATCATAATTACAACACTCCACCCCTACTCAAAAATTGTCAGTTTGTCAAGTACAACCGCCAAATACAGAGATTTTGTGAAGAACAGAGATATGGGGGCATCTTTGCCACAATATTTTGACATCAAAATTTGTAAGTAGCAATACCTGAAGATCTTACTTTTTAGATTTTTATGAAACTTTTTACTGTAACCATTATGGATTCAAACTTTAAAGAAGAGGGCTGTGCGGCAAAGCTCATGTTTATATAGGTTTCCACTGGGCTTGATAGAAAACGTACTTTGACAACAAGTAATTCTTTTAGTCAAATGTATCTCAAGTACAGGAATTCAATACAGCCTATAAAACAGAAAACTTGTACTCTGTGAATTCAAAGGATTTATAAACTCATAGAATCATAGAATCAATGAGTGGGAAGGGACCTAGACAGATCACTGAGTCCGACCCCCTGCCATGGGTAGGAATGAGCACTGGGGGTGGGAGGGGCCAGCCAGGTGCCTATCCAGTCTCCTCTTGAAGATTTCCAGGGAAGGTGAGAGCACCACCTCTTTGGGAAGCCTATTCCAGGCTCTGGCCATCCTTACAGTGAAGTAGTTCTTCCTAATATCTAACCTAAACCTATCCTCTCTCAGCTTGTGGCCATTGTTCCT
>NW_017728906.1:105666997-105676906 GCF_001723895.1 Crocodylus porosus
TGGGCCAGCTGCAAACATCTGCTGCCTCTCTGCCCTGGAACGCACCTGTACCTGCTCAGGACAGCCCCACACAGGCTGCGAGCAGCTGCAGCAAGGAGTGCTGGCCACAGGGAGGGGGAGGGGCCACTTTTCACCGTGCTCAGCACCAGCTCGTTTCCTGCCACAGAGCAGGGTTTTGGGGCTGTACACTGCCCCTGCCTGTATCGCAGGGCTGGGGGGCACTGGGAGTGAGCAGGTGCACAGGGCCCACACCAGTGTCCCAGGGCCAGTGCCAGCGGGGCCTAGAGCAGGGCAGCAGGGGTACAAAGTCCTGGCTGGCAGGGGCTCTATGGAGCCGGGCCAGCTCCCCTCTCTCCCTGCTGGTGCAGCCCAACCCAGCTCTACAGACCCCTGCCAGCCTGCACCCCACTCTGGGCCCCACCAGCGCTGGCCCTGAGACATTGGTCCCAAGAGGGTGACCGGGGGTGGGGCTACCCATATGGCCCTCGACAGCTTGCCAAAACTGGGTAAGTGGCCCTCCGCCCTAAATAATTGCCCAATACCTCTAAGTCCCAATTCAAATTAGACCCTTCATTCTTTTGACCAGACACAGCTAAAACCAGAGCAATTCCATGAATTTTCATGCAGGTGTGCAGATTTATATAAATAGAGAGTTTTTCAATTTATCATTTATTTAGGGAAGTGTTCAGAGCTGGTTTTGGAGTCAAATAAATATTAGGTATTGGTTAAGGTTCAGATAAGTTTTGCATTTCAGCTGGCTCACAAACCATTCTTAGAAGATTTTTTGCTGTATCTCACCATAGTTGAATAGCTTTTATCAGTGAACAAAGCTGGTAAAAAGGGATACATACAAAATCAGAAATTCTAGAATAAATTTGCATCTCTAAATGCCATAAAAGAAACTATAACAGTTCAAGATGGCTTTGTGTTGTGACTGTCATTTAGGATTCTAATTTATGCTACCAATGATTTAATTGTAAAAAGGTTTATCACAGACTTAATATTTACAGACCATGAAGCATACTGTAGATGTCTAACTTCTTAACAGGTTTTTCATGACATTTTAAAATATCAAAATATTTACCTGTTCCTCAGAAACCTCAGTAGGTGGAGGTGCATCTTGCTCAGACTGGAGAATATCTTGGTAATTTGCATTACGTCTTTGACGTAGAGGACGAAAGAGTCTATTCCAGTTAATCATCCCACCCTGAAACCAGATATTTACTATTATTAATATTTTTAAACAGAGAAAGGAACACTATCACAAAGATCATCCATCTAAAAAGAGTGGCAGTTTTGTATAAACTGAAGTACATAAGTAACAGTCACACTTAAAACTGCTGAACTATCTTAGTTGTTAACAGGCTGTGGTATAGTATTCAAAAGAGCATCTTTCCTTACTTATCAGAAATATTTTAAATTATTACTTAAGCAAACACGATGATAAATATGAAATGGTATTTATTTCTTATTAGAACTTCACGTTTTGTATGCATTTTAGGAGATATAGCGCACTGTGGTGAAGAAGACCCAAGAGAACTACAGTTCTGCAGTGATAAACGGAAGACGTGATTTTTGCAATTACTCTGTGTGTGATCACCACTGAAGTTAACTGAAGCTTCATGCACTATTTTCAGGATCAAGCCCATCACACCTCAGGAAGTGAGGGAATGTTTTATTACTTAAAAAAACCTGAACAGCTATGTTGGTTAGTTAAAAAACAATACTGATGGCTTTGAATACTAGTCCTCTTCAGGTGAAAGGATGGTGGCTAAAATGTAGAGCATCACAGATATGAAGGGGGCAAAAATTGCAGGAGTAAAGAATAAGACAAATAGTGTATTCTCAGGGCACCTGCAAAACAAAACATGTGGAAAGACAAAACAAAGCCTAACAATTACAAGAAAACATTTGAGAACATCTATGATATGCTTTCCATATAAAAGTTTTCTATAGCCGCTGCCATTATTCTATGTGGCCAAGTGAAGTAACGGACAGTTAAGAATACTCTGAAACCTTCCTTATTTTGCTTAAAAATACCATCTTAGATACCACATTTCAAGTTTTGGTATTCTTTTCAAGCAACAGCATCTTTTGGTATGTCCCAAAAACTGAAATTTAATTTGACAACATAAACATGATGAGGCTTTGGAGAAAAAAAAGTGTGAAAAGTAATAAGAGGTGACAAAACTGCCCAACGGAAATGTTGATTTATTTAGCAGAACTACAGTTTTCTGGTGTTATTTGCACCACTACTCATAATAAAAGTATAGCTCCTTTACAGTTTTGCTGTTTAACACTTTTTCCTGGTGCTTCTGTGTCTTGAAAGTGACTTGTTCCTTTGCTCCCTGTCACTGTTACTATAGAGATCTCCTCCCTTACCACTTCTATAGGACATGGACTTCCTTCCTCCAGTTGCTCTATTTTGGGCCTTGAGCTGCGTTTCTCAGAAGACTTTCCTCTTAAAGGAGTTTAGTTTTCTTAGTTTGGTTTGGTTTTTTGGTACTTCTCTGGGCTGCAGCTCTCCTGCCTATAGCTATATCCTCTTTCAGCCTTAATAGTCTGCTGTCTTGCCTGTCATTTCACAAGTGGCAGCCCAGCTTGCTTGGGCATCCCCCTTCCTTCCCCAGTGAAGAGAGAGAGATGGTTAGCTGTGTTGGTCTGAAGTCAGGCAGAAGATAGCTCAGGGTGGCACCCCTGAGACTAACTGGTTCAGATATTACACATCTGATGAAGTAGGCTGTTGCCTATGAAAGCTTACACCTCCTTGAACTAGTTAGTCTCTGGTACCATTCTGCCCTCCCTTCCCTAAAAAAGAGTTTAATTCACCCACTTCCTTCTTTCCCTCTCCTTTCTCTTTTTTCATCAGGAAAGACCCAGACAGTTTTAACAGTGGATTGTGTCACTGGTGCCCAGCAGGATGAAGGAACATAGAATAGCATGGGTGGCAGTAACTGAAGACACTACTTTATTATTAATAAAGCATCTGGGGTCTACTGAGCTGTATGGCATTAGCTTTTAAAGTGCCTTCAAGGCCACAAATGAGGAAGTTTGCCTCTTCATTACATTTCCTTGTACTACAGTATACTCTTTAAGATAAACAACAGAAATAATGCATCACCATTTATAATTACATGACAGTTAATGATTCTGAAATAAGCAAATCTAGCTATTGCATAAACCATACATTCATCCTTCACTAATATGCTGTATGAAAATATTCTGGATCCTTCTTAAACATACGCTTATAAGTGAAGAAGTTTTAAAGGAGGGCTTCCATGTAAGACATAATGTAGCCAAATAGAACGTATGTGGTACGAAGAAAGAACTGGACTATAGTTCAACCCAGAGACTTGAACTGGGATCTGGTTTCTATTCTTGTGTATGTATCAATATTCCTTCACCGTCTCGGGAAAGTCATATGCTCTGTGCTTCCATTTTTATGTATATGGCTCAAAAGGATGTTTTGAGTCTTAAGATACGAATATCTTGTGTTTCCTGGCATAAATTAAATTTAAAATCAGAACCAGAACAAAATGTTGATGCTCTGCATGGTGATTTATTTAAAAGAAGTAAGAAAAAGGGCCCTGATGGATTCACCTGAACGCTCACTCTAGGGGGTATTCTAAGAAAGCCTGGTAAACAGACAATATCATGACACAGATAAGCACACCATTTTGTAAATGTGCTAGTCTACGTGAAAACTTAAATAAAAGCAGGTACATTTCTAGCAGTACTTAAAGCATTGCTAGAGAATTATTTATTAAAAATTACTGTTTTGCCTTGTAAATCTCTGTGCAACTGTTAAAGGTTTCATTTGTCACTTGGCCAGTGCCGTAGCAAGGAAATCTGGCACCCAGGGCAAGCCTGCATTGGCAGCATGCCCTTGCCCTGCACACAGATCCAGGGGACACATGCCCCCCATGCTTGCCCGTGGTGCACGCAGCACTGGGAGCTGTCCCCCTCCATCCCTGCGCTACCGTCCCCCCTAAATGAGCCATTAACTGCACTGTCCTGTGCTCCACCCGGGCTGGGCAACACCTGTATCATAGTTTCATATGTTAGGGACTGGAAGGGACCTTACAGATCACTCGGTCCAGCCCCACTGCACTTGGGCAGGAAAGACTGCTAGGGTCAGATGACCCCAGCAAGATGGGTATCAAGGCACTTTTTGAAGATCGCTAGGGTGGGTGATTGTACCACCTCTGGGGGGAGCCTGTTACAAACCTTCAGCACTCGACTTTTAAAAAGTTTTTCCTTATGTCTAGTCTGAAGCAATCTTCAATCAGCTTGTGGCCATTATTTCTATTCCTCCCCTGGAAGCCTTGGTGAATAGAGTCTCCCCCAGGCTCTGACGTACTCCCCTGATATACTTACATGTTGCCACCAAGTCCCCTCTGAGTCTTTTCTTCTCCAGGCTAAACAGTCCTAAGTCTTTCATCCTCTCCTCATATGACCTGGTCTCTAAGCCTCAAATCATGTGCATGGCCCTCCTTTGGAGTCTCTTAAGCTTTTCCACATCTTTCCTGACGTGTGGCACCCAGAACTGGACGCAGTACTCCAGCTGCAGTCCCAACACAGCAGAGTAGAGTGGGAGGATGACATCTTTAACCCTGTTCGAGATGGCTCAGTAGACGCATGCCAGTGTTTGATTAGCTTTGCCAGCTACGGAATCACATAGATGGCTCATGTTCATTTTGCTGTCTATCACAACACCCAGGTCTCAGTCAGTTGTGGTGCTGGCAAGTGTAGCACTGCCGAATCTATAAGTATGTTGTGGATTATTTCTCCCTAGATGGAGCACTTTGCATTTCTATGTATTAAACAACATCAGGTTGAGGTCTGCCCACCTTGCAAGCCTGTCCAGTTCAGCCTATAATGCCAGCCTGTCCTGGAGCATGACCACGCTCCCTCATAGTTTGGTGCTGGCGCCCAGGGTGGATACCCTGCTTGCCTCACTACACTTGGCACTGCAAAGGTACCATCTCTCAGAAATGAGGCTTGTACATTTTCACAACCTTGCACCCACAAATACATCCTGTATTACAAGTACACAAAAAAGCTGCTTTCAATTTTGAAAGCAAACAGTTTCTGTACTAAATAACTTTTCTGAGCTTCAATTTTACTGACTACAGAAGTGGATAATGTTCTCAGAGCAGTTTCATGCAGATTACACTGATATGTTTCTTAGAAACAACTAAATCAGATGAGACAGATTAGATAAAGAAAACTTGTCACAGCTGCTTCAAACTGCTCTTAAAATACTTCAACTGCGTGCGAATCTAAGTGATGGTACCAGAGTATCCCTTAGCTACTTACTACATAAAATTTAGGACTATCAAACAATGATATTATTATCATTAGACACCAGTAAAAGTCTTTAAAGACTGAGCATTCTAAAAAAAAAATCTAACAATCTTACCCAAATCCAGCCCCAAAAGCAAGCAGTGTGGAAAAGATCCATCATAAAGAAATCTCACTTATTCAGTTTCTAAAAATGGGCAAAAGAAGGGAGAGAAAGAACCCAGACCCCTGCCATCTATTGCTTTTTCGGCCTCCCCTCTTTCCACCTCTTTAATTTTACAATAAATATATAGAAATATTCTAATGGAGCTTCTAAACAAAGGAAGGTAGGACTGGGAAAGAGACTCCTGAGCCAGCAAGTCCAGTTACCTGCTTTTGTAGGCAATCGTTAACCAAAGAAATCTCCAAAATCATCACTTCAAACCTTTGCACAGGACTACAAGGAACAATGCTTGAATTACCCTATCAGACTGTTTCCTAAACTGGGGACACAGACATTACCAGAAGTCAGCAGCTGAAGCAAAAAATTTGAAAGGTGGCATGAGAGTTGTCCTGTGGTACAGAGAAACCCCATGGTTCATGCCAAATCTGACCTCTGGGAAAATTCCTTCTTAGCCCCAACTGGCAACCAGCAAGTTCTTGTGCATGGGATTACTACTCACCTTCCATGACAGATTTTCACCTACAGTATTTTAATTTAATTCTGCAGCAGAAGGCTCATGAGCCATTCTTCCTGCCTGGGGATGCCATCAGATACTGCAAAGAAGAGTTCCATCTCCTGGGCCCATCCTTTCTGCCACTCTCACTGGCAACAAACTTTTCTAATCCAATAGGTATACCTATTTATCATTAAGTGAACTAAATGCAACCATAATGATAAATAATAGCAGGTCTCAGCAAATCCATGTTCAAAACTGCGTAATTCTAAGTGTATTAAGCCTTCCATACAGGGTCAATTCCAACAATATTTTGAGAGATCTCTGTTATCTCAAGACTCTCTCTCAAGATATGGGTGACATTTCTCCTTCTGTTGCTCTAAAAACCTAATCTGTTCCACATTCCTGCTCTGGAATGTGGCTGCTACTCATGTTTCCTACAGGGACGATGAGACTACTTGCTTGCATAACTGTTTTCTTACTTAGTCTTTAACTCTGTTCACAATGAAAGAATTATTACTGTGAAGGGAAACTTTCTTGTTGACCTCTCCACTGCTTCATCCACCATTTTCCTTGGATTATGGGATGGGCCTTTTCCCTATCTGGCTGCTAAAGCAGCAGCCAAGTTACTGACTGAGTAGGCAGCAAATATTTCATTACCTTTTATACCCTGTTCATTACAATGGGAGAGTAAGAAAAGATGAGTTGTAGAATTTCTGGTCTCTCTTGCAAACAGGGAATAGTTTGGATAGCATTACATAGAAATAATATTTAGCAAAGGCTTGGATTTCTGGTGAAATTAAAACATATCAGTATTGAAAAGCCAACATTAGGCTAGAAGTGCTAATTCATAGTAAGATTATTTTGCAGATTGCTAACTTTAGGGGTCTACTTAATTCCGTTTTGCAGTTTTTGTGAAAACTACAGACAATGGTGTTGTCTGCAATCACCAGGAAATACTGCTTTGGCTGCAATTTCCTGTGAAATCAACCTAAAAAAAGCATGTGTTATTCATATAATATGCTGTTTTAGGCTGTACCAATGCTTACCACCATACAAAGACAATGCAACAATCACTGCAGCCATATATCATGTGATTGAGAGTTACCATCTGCTAGTGACGCAGAATAAGTGAAGGCACCAGTCAGTAAAGTGAAAACGTTTCTATTAAAATTAGCATTAATCAGTCTTTCTAAACTTTTTGTAGAACATTTCTTATAATAATAAATTATGATATGGTGCAATTCATATAGTTTATAAATGTATATTTATAATATACTATTTACATTTAATATTTACATTTCTAATATTGTAATTATATGATAAAATTTACATTCCATGGAATTTACTATTACATTATACAGTATATGCCTCTCCAACAGGAAATGCCCATGAAACTGGCTCTTTGTGATGCAAGCAAGCCATGAAATTGCTTTGTTTCACCACAAGTTAAGTAGGCACATGCTAATACTGCCTTAAGCCATCCAGTCACAGGAGGAGGGGGTGGGATGTGTAGGAAGTAAAGAAGGCCTTCTCTGGACTAGCAGAAAAAAAAAAAATCCTTAAGAGTACTGGTAGGATAAGTCTATCAGCTCCCAAGCATGCAATGTGAAGGCTTATGAGAGATTTCTGTCTTTGGGGATGCCATTATATTCTGCAAACAAGAGTTCCATCTCCTGGGCCTGGCTGAGGGCATCCGGTCAGACCCTTTTTAGGGACTTGCGAAGAACTTCTTCATTGCTAGATGATAGATATTTTGTGTGTGTGTTGTCTTCTCAGCACTGATCATTGATGATAAAATTTATTCTATCACAAGTGAGCATCATCATTCCATAGGACAGGGGTTGTCAACCAACTGGGGGTACACATACCCTTAGGGGTACTTAGAAAGGTCACAGGGGGTACATGCAGGAGGATGGGTATGGAGCATGCCCCGGGGCACAGCAGCGGTGTCTCCCTTGATGCATTCCCAAACATCGCTTCTCACCTGGGGGTGGGGGAAGGGTGCGCCAAATGCCACCAGCCTCGTGCAGCACACTGTGGCGCCTTCCTGCCCCCACCCCAGCTCGCTCTCCTGATTGGCTGCCAGGCCACTGCCCTCGGCCAACAACCGAAGGTGAGGAGGTGCCGTGGCCACCCCTTGCCTGCAGAGGGCAGCAAGGCACAAAGGGTCTGAATGGCAGGGGGGTTATGGTTAGGAAGGGGAGTGTGTTTCTGTGTCTGCTCCCAGGAGCAGGGTCGGGGTGGAGGGGTGAGGGCAGCAGCACTTCTCTGCAGATGGACATGGGACGGAGGGGCTTGCACGTGGCGACCACCACACTGTGCCACGACATGCTGCTTTCCCATGGCCAGTTACACGTGCAGCTCTGTGAACTGCTGATGGGCAGCACGTGATTGGCCCGGTGCAAGGTCCATCAGCAGAGTTGCAGGTGTGACTGGCCATGGGAAAGCGGGACACAGTGACGGTGGCAGCGAGGGGTGATGGGTGGTGGCAGCAGCTGCCGCGTGCGAACCCCTCCCCCCGTGTCTGGCCACCACCACCAGAAGTGATACACTTGTTAAAAAAGATTGAAAACCCCTGCCATAGGAGCTGGTGCCAACCTTGGCCAATTTCAAGGGACCTAGGCCAAGCTGTAGAAGTATGGCTAAGAAGGCCTCAAGGCTTGTTATTGAGTGTTCACAGCATGAACCTTTGTAGATGTAGCAACTAGCTTGGTCAGCAAAGTTTAAAGGAAGATATCCATATTGCTAACTAAACACAATTAAGCAAAATACCAGACCTGAAAGGAGACATTATATGGGAAGAACAGACATTAAATAATCCAAATACATTATATCATAGCTTTATCTTAAAACGTTGGTAATAGTGATTGATGTAACCAAGTATCTTAGATTTTATTTTGCTATAATAGATATATTTTTGTTAAGATGCCTAGATAATTTGTAAAAATGAAAACAGCCTTTTCAAATAGGACCTTAAAGTAAGATAAAGAAGAAACAGGCCAGTGTTCAACAGCATTCCACAATGGAGAAGGAAAGGAGATAAGAAAACCTCACTTTTACTTTCCCAAGGATATAAATCCCACCTAACTGGCATCCTCCAAGTCCACAAGAGATCTGGTTCAGTCCATTTCCAAAAGTTTCAGTGAAACAAAGAAATTTAAATAAAACAAATCAGAGTTAATTTATTAGAATATTAGAACCAACCATCTATAAATATTGGGCATAGGCTAGAGGAAAACTGGGAGAACTCAGCGAATTCTAGAAGACCTGCATGCCATCCTCCTCTCAAGTCTCCCCAGCCAGTATAGGCAAGAATCTATGTTGTGGTGTCATGGGTAGGCAGATAGACTTTGGGATAAAATGTTTGTTTTTATAGTTTAAACCACAAGCAAATAAATGGTTGGGCTGTAGACCTGTTTCTGACACTGTTATTACTAGCCTACCTACAAGGTTACCTGCAATCTGGTTAATAGAGCTCTGGGTCCCTGACAAAACTAATACTGGAAACAGATTAGGAGAAGGCATTGTCACGGGGGCACTCAGGTGCCCTGTTCCTAAGAAGGGAGAAGGCCAGCTGCCAATTTCCAGGGGCAGCTCAGGTGCTGGTTGCTGGGGCAACCGGGTTGGTCATGTGACCAGAAGGGGGCAGGGCCGGGCCCTTATAAACAGCCCAGGCTGAAACCTAGCCAGCAGTTCCCTTCTGGCAGCCTGAGGTGCAGGAGCTCTGCAGGACAGCAGAGCAGAGCAGAGCAGAGCAGATTGTTGCAGCCTGAACACCCAAGCAGCTACAGCATGGTGGGGGTGCAGAGGACCCTGACTTGGACCCTTCAGCACGAGAGGTCTACTGCCTGCCTGGAGCTAAGATTCGGGATGTGATGGAGGTAATCCAGGCCAGGATCAAGCCCACCGATTACTACCCCATGGTCCTTGTCCATGTGGGTACTAA
>NW_017728906.1:105676917-105711815 GCF_001723895.1 Crocodylus porosus
CAGCACTCTTTCCTGCTTATGCAGGGGGTCGGACTTGATGATCTATTGAGGTCCCTTCCGACCCTAGCATCTATGAATCTATGAATCTATGGGAGGCCTTTGCAAGACAGCTAGGTGGGCTTAGACCTTATGTTATAGCCAGGAGGCTTATTGTTGTGTTTCAGCCGTTTGGCTTAGGGTTCTGTCTAGTTACTGTTATACTGGAGAACTGGGTGAGGCTGTAGGGGTGCAAGGAGGGCTCACAGGAGCTCCCCAGTAATCTGGGGGTTCCTGGTGCCCAGTGGGGCACAGTGAGCAGTGCCAGGTGGGCACAGCTGTTCGTTCCGGTGGGGCACGGTGTTGACCCTGGCCCTGTGGGGCGATACGCGGAGAAGCCCCAGTAAGGCAAAAGACCCTGACGGTGTTCCAGGGGGCAAGGCATGGCCATGGCCGCCTGAGCCCCAACCGGGGGGTAGGACTGAAAAGGGTCCCTGAGGGGCTCCGCAGTGGTGGGGACTCCAAAGGGCCAAAGGGGCCAGGTAAGGCTTAGGCCGCCTGAGCCTCATTGGGAATTGATAGAAACCCCAGCAGGGGTGAGGACTAGAAAGGGTCCCAGAGGGGCTCCACAGTAGTGGGGACCCCGAAGGGTCAAAGGGGCCAGGTAAGGCTCAAGCCGCCTAAGCCCAACTGGCAAGAGTACGATCAGTAAGCCCGGGGGCGCCAGACAAAAGGGGGGCCCTGGTGGCGTGACAAGCCCGGGGGGGGGGGGGGGGGGAGCCCGGGGGGGGGGGCGCCGGGCAGGATGCGGAAAAGGAAAAGGACCTGATAACGTCCGGAAGAGCAGTGAGGCTTGGGGCATGCTAAAGGGGAGGTAGGAGGCACGCATAGCCTATAGGGCTGGGGGTGCACCAGGTCACCCCATACGGAACAGGGTACAAGCATAGGACAGTGTCCAGGGTGATAAGTGGTAGCCTCCCTTATAGAACTATATACCAACAAGACGTGGCAGATGAGAAAAGAGGGTGCTGGATCGCCCTAATTGGGCACGGCAGGGGGCGCTAGTGGGATCACGGCCGCTCCTGTGCCCCACTCCGTGATAGGCATCTATTAGACTAGGGACAGAAATTACACATAAACTGATATAAGTGATCAGAAACCAGTTCAAATCTGTACCTCAACAGAAGTTCAGTGCACATAAGCCATTTACAAAATAGGTGAAACCAGTTTAAGACAAACCTGGATGGATGTAGTATATCACACTTAACTGATTTAGGTTAAACTGGTTTATTAAACTTCTGTCCCAAATCCCCTCCAGATTCAAGTGAACTCGCAGTCCCCCAGCATCCCAGGATATTTTGTACCTCCTCCACAAATCACCCCTCACAGGGTGGGCAGGTTAGCTTTGGCCTAAGCTGTCTGCTCCAACTGAGCAGGGAGGCATGCTCTAGCACTTCCTGGCATCTGGCCTGGGCCACTACAGGCATGTGGCCGGATTTCCAGAATCAGAAATGAATACTTGTTCACTTGCTTATCAGTTCAATCTACACAGCTTACACTAACCTGTGAAAATTTAATCGATTCAGCCTTGGGCTTTTTGACCATTTGTACTTAGCCATGAAGGTGAAAAACAGGGCTGGCACCCCTAATGTTTAGTATGGTCAGGAAACAATTCCTCCAGCACTAGTAGTAGAGAACCATGATGAGAAATGGCAGTTAGTGGGAAGAGGATCAGCCCTTCGCCAAGAGGAAAGGCCTAGAAGGAAGAGTATACTGAACAAAGTACTGGCAGATAATTTCCAAATATATCACTTAGGCCATGGATAGATGTGTTGTTGAAAGACTCTAAGTGCTTTGGAAATGCTCCAGTCAGCAATGGTGCAGATTTGCACAGCACTTAAAAAAATGACCCTAAAAAAAAAAAAGGAACATTTTTGGAGCATTTAATTTTGAATAATTTCCTGAAATGTCTGCAAGCTCCAGCAGTCCTCTGGCATTCCGCAGTGCTCTGCTCCCTAGCCACACTCTCAAAGGGGACCAGAGGTGGGGGCAGGGTGCACAGAGCATTCAACCAATAAGTGCTCTCCTGGTCTTTGGAACCGTTGGAGAACAGAGACCAAGAGGCATGCAGGGATTCCTGGTCTCCAGCCCCCTTGATGGAGAACCATGCTCTTGCTTGCCTTTATGACTATTCTGAAGCACCTGGAAGCAGAGGGAGTGGGGAGGCAGATTGAACCATGCTGAATTTGAAGCGCTCCAGAACTCAGAATGCTTCAAATGCACATCTTCTCATGCTACATACAAGAGACATGTATTTTTTTTTAATAGATTCAGACAGAGATATGCATAATAGGAAGCCTTTACATAAAACACGTAAACAATTCTGATTTCATAACCTGCTACCTACCCTCCCAAATCATCCAGTGTTGCTAGTCTCTTAAGGGGAAGTCAGCTTTCTTAGTTCCCTATTTATGCATCTGTAACAATCTGTTCTTAAAAATGCTTTATACTCAGAGTCTGGAAGATTAAGAATTATATTTTGGGCAATTAATAATTGTCAGCTTAAAGTAACTAAGTATATGCCACTTGTTTCTATTCATTTCTTAGGTACAGCAAAGAAAAACCTTTATAAAATTCAACACAGATTGAAAGCTGGTGAGCTCTTAAATACTTGATGATACTATCTTATGTGCATGGCTTAACGCCAGCTCACCATCAGTTTGCACAAACAGGAAACACCTCCTAATATCTGTCCTGTGCACCTTTTCTAAAGCAATAACCACACAGAAAAAAAGATAGAAAAAAGGAAACAGCTCTGCGTTGCATTTTTTAAAAACATGAATATCACCCCATACTAACTGACTACACATAGTAAATACTGTGTTGCTTGGAGCGAGCTTACATCTTTGGATTGTCTCATTTGTTTTATGTGAAGGTCCTCTTTCAAAGAAGTAACTTATCTAACATTCTGACAGCAATGACATCTCATTTTATTTTCCGCACTGATACAATTCCATAGACATTTTGAATGCCAATTTTAGTATTCCCACTAAGAAAAGAAACAAAAATGTGTGTATGTTCACATGCACATACACATATTATGAAGGGGGCAACCAAGAGTTGGGGGAAGAGACCACATATGCTTTGCAGTTACAGTTTTACTATACTGTGCTTTAAGGTGGATGAAAAATTTGTGGCATTAGCTATATTTTAGAATTTTATAATTCCACCCATCACTATCTTTGCACCTTCTATTTAAGACTAATAATAATAGTGAGGTTCCCTGTAATTAATGAAGTCTCTAGCATTTCTCCTTCTGCAGAGCCAAAATTCTGAGAACAAAGAGTTCGGTTTTTATTTTTATTTATTGTATTTTAACCATTTTGCTTTTGGTAGAAGTTAGAACAGAAGAGTCATCCTTATGGTAGAAAAGTTTTTCTAACAAGGAATGCATTCCAGCATGTTCCAACAAGGGTCAGACTTTAGATTTGTCCTATGAATTTGGTCAACAGACAGATTCTTCTGACAGACTATTTATACCCAGTTCTCATTTGGTTCATGATGAGCTCTGTGACTTGCATTTGATTTGATTTTGCATAAATCAAAATCCAGTCTTTGATGTAGCTGGTGTTTAATCCATTAACTACTTTGAACTTAAGACCACTGCCTCAAACTAGCCTCAGAAAATATGTGGCAGCCAATGGAAGGGGACCAAACCTTCTGTACCAGTCAGAGCCCATCCATCATTTTAATATTTTACATTCAAATGCAGCGAGTTTCAATAATCCTATGTGGAGGTGACAGATGTGTGGATCACTGTGACTTAGAGGAAAGGACAATCTTTCTTACCAGTCTGGAGATGGAAGACAGCTGGGAACTGAGGCTGAACCAAGTTTGGTGAGGTGTCATAAGTGGAAGACTCTGAGGCTACATGACTGTACATTATATAGTTTAGCAAAGCAGGCCCAGATGGAACGCACCCCAGAGTGCTAAAAGAGTTGGCTGACATCATAGCTTGACCATTTGTCCAGATATCTGAGAACTCGTAGTGCTCAGGAGAGGTTCCCGAAGACTGGAAGAGGGCCAAGAGGGCCTTCAAGAAACTTAGAAGCATGGGACTGTTCAGCTTGGAAAAGCGTAGGCTTGGCTCAGGGGGAACATCATGACAGCCTGTAACTATATCAGGGGTGTGCATCAGGATCTGGGAGAACATCTGTTCACCAGGGATCCCCTAGGGAAAACAAGGTTCAACGGTCACAAATTACTGGAAAACCATTTTAGACTGGATATAAGGAAAAATGTCTTTACCGTCCAAATCTCTAGAGTCTGGAATAGACTCCCCCAGAAGTGGTGCAACCACCTACTCTGGACATGTTCAAGTTGAGTGTGGATGATTATCTTAATGGGGTCATCTGACCCCAGCTGACTTTCTGCCCTTTGGGCAGGGGGCTGGACTAGGTGATCTCACAAGGTCCCTTTCAGCCCTAATGTCTAGAAATCTATTAATCCAGACTTGTGACTGTCTGTACGCTATACTATGCTCTCCAACTGAGCTTTATCCTAAAGCCCACACAGAGCAGAGCTTGAACGTGCTTGTGGTTGAGCTTGTGCTTGGTCTGACCTACCACCTGTAGCATGCACAAAATGGATCTATGCCCTGTCAGTGCACCATTACACAAGTCTACCTGCAGTGATCCCAGTGGTCCTTGTTCCCTCAAACACTGAGAAATGTCAGTGGGACAGAGAGCTGGATGGGCACTGTGTCTAGGGACATCTCAGCAGCCCATTCAGGGTTATGATAAGGAGTTGGTCATGCTCAAGGTTCTTTGAAACTGTTGCAGGAACTTGCCCTAGAGGACACCAGCACCCATCATCAGGCCCCATAACTAACATGCAAGGAAAGGGTAAAGAGTATTTGTGTGTGTGGGTGGTGGCAAGGAATTTCAGAGAGTCTAACAGCAGCTATGTCACTGCAAGGCTGAGTTGTGGTGCTGGAAATGGGATTTTCCCACTGCACCAAGCCCGTTCTGCTTTGGATTACCACACTTCCTCACAGGGGACAGTGGAGAAGTGGGAGGAGGCAAGGGGCAGCACCTACCACCATACTGCAGCGACTTCAGGAATGCCAGAGTTCCAGCTATGAAACTGCTACCTTACATTGTGTAACCTCTTTATTTAACCCCCTAAACAAATCCTCCTTTCCCCTGAAGCAAGAAAATCAAGAGGTGAAAACCTACTATCTTAGACCAGACACAACATTTTTCCAGCACTACCACAATTTCCACATGACAGACAGAAGCATGGCAGTAGATTATTTATTTCCCCACCTACTGCCTGTACTTCTGCAAATCCCTGAGGGCCAGTTTGCTACCTCCCCCTGAAAGGGTAAACAGAAAGGGAAGGTAGTCTTTCCACAGGATATGCTACTCCTTGCCCCACACACTTAACTGCTTCAGATTAAATCAGTTTACTGAACTTCTATCTGAGAACCCCTCCATATTCAAGTTAATTCACAGCCCCCCAGCATCCAAAGATGCTTTACACCTCCTCCACAAACACCCCTCCCCAGGTGGGAGGGCTAGCCTTGGCCCAAGCTGCCTGCTCCAGTCAAGGAGGGAGGTGTGCTCTAGCACCCTCTGGCTTCTGGCCAGAGCCACTGCAGTCACGTTGCTGCATTTCCAGAAGCAAAAGTGAATGTGTTTAGTTGCTTATCGGCCAATCTGTGCAGTTTCAACTAATCTGCAAAGATTTAATCAAATCAGCCTTGGGTATTTTGACTGTCTGTGCTTAGCCTAAGGAATCAGTTCTTGTTAAATCCTTGCCCCCTTCCCTGTCTTCAGACAGTCACTCCCAACCCTCTAGCCCCCACAAGGCAAAATAAAACCCTAATGAAGTTTGTATCATTCCCTAGAAAATATCCAAGAAGTTTTTTGATCTGGGAACCCTCACTACATGTTGTGCAGTTGACCCTAATTTTTTTTTCCAGTGCAGTCTTCTCTGATTATTACAACAAACAAATCCTTCCCAAGACATTTTGTTAGCAGTACTTCCCCACCCCGACCCACAAACAGAAAGAAGAGATTAAAAAAAAAACCCAAAACCTCACCCACCCACAGAAAAGTAAGGAAGAGAAAGTCAGTTCTTTCAAACCTCAGATGCGCCACATGTTCTCAGGCACCTCAAAACGCAGTGTCTGAGTGTCCCTCTCGCCTCCCACAAGTGTGACGCAGATTTCAGTCACAGCAGGGAGAAATGAAACCACAGAAATGACCCACAAGCATTTTTGTAATCTTCTGGACCCCCTAAGCTATGAGAACCACTTAGCTGCACAAAACCAGGAACAACAGGGAGTGGTTTTAAAAAAAACTGCATTCCACCATCCCATGCTCCGCGCCAAGGATCCTTTTTTCCCCCCAGCACTCGACAAGCCAGTGTTCCCTATTGAGCACCATGGGACTGTAAGAAAAAAACCCATGAAAAGCACAGTACCAGTTTCTCAGTCTTTGAGCTGTAGTCAGTGGGGACCTGCATAGAGTGTAAACAGATGTTGCCTTTGGGCTACTATACATTTTTTTATGGTGGTACAAAGGCCAATTAAAAATAAATCCATGCCCCTTGTCTCACTAAAAATGTCAAACATTTGTAGGCATTTGTATAAATTTTCTGTGAAATAGGTGGTATGATTTTGTGCTGTTATTTTGAGACTGGTATGTTTACTTTAAGGTGGGAGAGTTCTGGCAGTCTACACCTGCCCTCGGCAGGGACTCCCAGGGCTTTAGGGGCCCAATCCTATAGAACCTGGAATTCCCATTCATCTGCTCCAACCCCCAGGACTGCACTGGAGTGTAGACGTGTGTCTGGGAAATCCCAAATTGGGGAACCCAGGCAGCACTCCCAGGGCTTATGGGGTCCAATCCTGTGTGCCCCGGGAATTCCCATTTCCACACTAAAGCCTGCTTTTCTTGCTTACTGAGATGCACCTCAGAGATTCCCCCAGGTTATGTTTCTGCAAGTGGAAAACATGCCATCCACTGTCCTACAGCTTTAACATGTGGGACAGCAGGCAATGTCTTTTTCACCAAATGAAGTGGATAAATTGTGCTGGGACACATCTTGACTCATCTTATCTGCTTCATTTGGTAACATCTACTTAATCACCCAAGGTGAGAGCAGTCTGAACTCCACAGGTTATTTTGAATCTTGCTCAGGCCCATCACAGTGGCAACCCTCACAAACACAAAGTCTTTTCCCTTGTAGAGCTCCATCTCCAGGGAGCTTCAGCCAGTTTATAGAAGAACTTTCAAGATTTTCTTCTCCCACCTCCTGCCTGTCCAGTCAGACCCTCATTCTAAGAGCCACCTCTTTGATTGGTCTATGGAGGTGTGGGAGGAAGGTGGGGGAAATGACCCCTCAGAGACAGATGGCATGGCTTGCTGTACAAAACAAAGTTATGAGGAAGGGCAGGGGGTGAGGTGTTGGGGGTAAAAAGCAGCAAATCTGTTTCATAGTAGCTAGGGTCAGGAGGGACCTGAACAGATCATCTAGCCTGACCCCTTGCTACAGACAGGAATGAATGCTGGGTCACAAGACCCCAGACAGGTGATTATCTAATTTCTTTTTTAATTTACCCAAGGTAGGAGCGAGGACCACCTCCCTAGGAAGCTGGTTCCCGATTCCAGCCATCCTAACCGTAAAATATTGCCTTCTGATCTCTAACCTAAACCTATTCTCCATCAGCTTATTACCACTGTTTCTCGTCACCCCAGGTGGTGCTGGGGAGAATAGGGCTCTTCTTATTTGCTGATGATGTCCCCTGATGAGTTTGTAGGCAGCCACCAGGTCCCCCCTCAGCCTCCTCTTGCTGAGGCTGAACAGGTTCAGGTCCCTCAGTCTCTCCTCATAGGGCCTGTCCTGCTGCCTTCTCACCAAATGGGTGGCCCTCCTCTGAACTCTCTCCAGGCTGGCCGCTTCCCTTTTAAAGTGCGGCGCCCAGTACTGGATGCAGTACTCCAACTGCAGCCTGACTAATGTCGCATAGAGGGGAAGCATCACCTCTCCAGACCACCTTGAGATGCACCTTTGGATGCATGACAAGGTATGGCTGGCCTTACTGGCTGCGGTCTGGCATTGGCGGCTCATGTTCATCTTGGAATCAATAATGACTCCAAGATCCCGTTCTGCCTCTGTGCTTCCAAGGGAACTCCCCAGCCTGTATGTATGCTGTGGATTCCTTCTCCCAAGGTGCAGCACCGTGCATTTATCTATGTTGAATCCCATCCTAGTCTCATCTGCCCACTTTTGTAGTCTGTCTAAATCTAGTTGCAGCCTCTCTCTTCCTTCACGTGTGCCCACCTCGCCCCACATCTTAATGTCTTCAGCAAACTTGGACACTGTGCTTTCAACCCCCTTGTCCAAGTCACTGATGAAGATGTCAAACAGTGCAGGCCCGAGGACTGAGTCCAGGGGGACCCCACTGCTCACATCTTGCCAGGCTGAGTATGATCTGTCCACTGCTGTCTGGGTGTGCCTCATCAGCCAGTTCTTTACCCATCCAACTGTGTAGGCATCAATGCCACAGTCACGTAATTTATTAATGAGAATGGGGTGTGAGACAGTGTCAAAGGCCTTCTTAAAGTCTAGAAAGACGACGTCCATGGCAACACCATCATCTAAGGATTTAGTTACATGGTCATAAAAGGCAATCAAGTTGGTCAGGCAGGACCTGCCTTTGATGAACCATGCTGGTTGCCCCTGAGCATGTTCTCTCCTGCTGGCCCCCCACAGATCTACTCCTTGATGATTTTCTCCAACATCTTCCTGAGGACTGAGGTGAGGCTTACAGGCCTATAGTTACTTGGGTCCCCCTTCCTCCCTTTCTTAAAAATGGGGACCACATTAGCTAGTTTCCAATCCTCCGGCACCTGGCCAGATGACCACGAATGCTCATACAGCCAGGCCAAGGGCTCCGCGATGACCCCTGCCAGCTCCCTCAACACCCTTGGGTGGAGGGCATCTGGACCTGCAGATTTAAAAATGTCCAGCCCTTCCAAAAGATCCCTAACTACATCTGCGCTGACCCATGGCCTGACAGAGCTATCCCCGAGATTGTCCCTACCTCTGGCAGGAGGGATGTCTTGGTCCCTGTTCAAGAAAAGAGAGGCAAAGAAACTGTTAAAAAGCTCGGCTTTCTCATCTAGCGTAGCCACAAGGTTACCATTTGAGTCTTGCAGGGAACCTACATTGCCTGGTGCCCTCTTCTTGCTCCCAATGTACTTGAAAAAGGACTTTTTGTTGTCCTTAATCCTGGACACTAGCCTGAGTTCCATCTCTGCCTTGGCCTTCCCAATAGCTCTCCTACACTCATGGGCCGAGATGGAGTACTCCTCCTTGGTGACAGCCCCTCCCTTCCACTGGTTGTACACCCCCCTTTTAGTCCTCAGGCATTGCTGAATGCCCTTGCTGAGCCATGGGGGTTTCTGAGCACTCCTACCCCCCCACCCTTGCTTCTCTCAGGGACTGTTACCCTTTGGGCCTGGAGGATCGCCAGCAACTACTTAATACTTTCTTTGACCTTTTGCCACTCCTCCTGAGTAATGAACGTTATTTCTTCTCTCAACAGAAACTCTAGATGGTCTACCACAAAAACGGCCAATCTGTGGCATGCATGACACAACTGACGCAGGCAGCCTCTGCATGTGGCACATACCAGAGAAGGTAGGGGGGCAGGCAGCACAATGGCAGAGAGAAAAGAAGCAGACAGCGGCAGGGGAAGGGGAACAGAGTGAGACTCAAGGAGGGTGTGGAGTTAATTTATGGTGCACCTGTCAAAAAAGTTTGGCCCCCACCGGTCTACAAGATGTGCTAGCAATGCATGGCAACAACTTCCACCTTGATACCTAATAATGCCTTTCCATCAAGAGATATGGATGGAGTCATGAAGTTTCTGAAAAACTGAGCTGCATACTTGGAGGTTCTTTTCCAAATGCCTGGAATGCAACCTAATGTTTCTGTCAAAGACTACTGCAAAACATCCTTCAGAGTCTGTGTAGCTTACAGAGCTGACACGGAGTCAGTTGGTGGGTGTGATCCGATGCACTGGCATGGACCGGTCCCACATGCTGGTCCAACTCTACGTGTTGTATAGTCCAGCCCTGTGTGCTGCCCTGACTGCATACTGGATCCAGGCGCAGCTGGACCCCATGTGTGATCCAGCCCACAGGGCTCCCAGCTGATCTAGAAACTTGGCAGCAAGGGAGCTGAAGCAATTAATTGCCACTGCTCCCGTGTTGACAAATGTCCAGACCTGCAAGGAGCCCCATGGGCCAGATGACATGGCCTTGTGAACCAGATTGAGCCCACAGGCTGAGTATCAGTGTGCTACGTTATAAACCAGGGTCCCTCCTATCAGGAATGAAGCAGTGCTTAAGTGGCCAGCAGTCCAATGACCTAAGGTGGGAAGAGAGCTGCAGAAGGAAAAACCTCTTTCTCCTCCAAAACACCAGAATGAGAAATTTCATAGCATCTTAACGTACAACACTCATCTATAGCAGGTTGCTGCAAGTCAGCTACTGTTTTGGCCTATCACCAGAAACACGAAAAACAAAGAGAAAGAACAGAGTCCACAAACCAGCAGGAGGTTCACAATCACAGCCGGAAAAGATTAACTGAAACACAAACACACAGACTCTATGTCACCTGGGACCTTGGCAGGTAGCCAGAAATGACTGGCACTGAGCAATATAGTAGCTAGGTTCTTAGTAAAGAAACAAGTGACTCAGGGCAGGGTGTGAGAACTGCAGTATGACAAGTTTTCAACTGACAGCTGTAGTGGGAAATACTACTCATGATTTAATACAAGGTGTGGGTGAATTTGCAGCAGTACATGCAAATATCCAAAGAAGACTAGAACCCTAACCAACAAAAGAAGCACAAGCTTTGCACCTTAAGTTCATCACCAAAAAAACAGTTCTACAGATACAGGCACATGTATCTCTAATTTCTCTAACTTCTATTGAGTCGGGACCTGTAAAGTTTGCTGGGGTAACTGCTAGCTGTTGGAGCCCAGGCCACCCAAGTGGTCTTGAATACAGTGCTACCTCACTGCTAACTTCCCAAACATAGACTCAACTATCATTCTGCAGTTGCTTAAAGTACAGTTAAAAGTTAAGTGTGCCCCAAAGTTATAACAGTACAGTTTATAAGTTATGATAGAGTTGGCAAGGCAGCGTCCCCTGTGCAGGTAAGCATGATATCTTATTGGCAATGTCATTTTGGGAAAATAAGGCCAGACCTGGCCAAGAAGTAAATCCCTGATCATCTCAAAAACCTTTGCCAAGGCCACCAATCCCTTCAATTAGTAGAATCCATTGAAATTAAATATACTCACTGGCTCTGTGAGGGCAGATTATGAGCATGTATGCTATTGATGTTCCCACCACAGTGTAAAGAACACATTCTCTGGAATCCAGTTCTAATTTCAAGTATGTCCTTGAAGAGGACAACACAAGATGAAATTCCTCACTATGGTATTACAAATCTCCACGACAATAACCCCCACAGATGCCTTTTCAACACCAAACTAGTTAGTCACAGACCTACAGCAATCCAAGGTTGTGAGCTTCCAGACTGTGACGGCCATCTACTCTGAAGCATTATAGGCTCTTTCTTCACAGTTCACCTCTGCTGAAGAGCCAGGACTAGCTGCTTGTATAGGTTCATGAAGATTTGCTTCTTTATGCAGAAATTGTGGAGCCAAACTAATCTTCCCATGTCAGCAAGAGTGCTATCCCATTAGTTCCTGCTAGTTCTCCTGAATCTGAACTACCAATGAATGGCATCAAGTTGGTTAAGCTGGCAACATGTGCCCCCACTTCTACTCTCACCATATCCCATAGGGGGCATGGGTTGGATGTGTGTCAGGACCCTTGGTATTATGACCCTTTGCTTTGGCTTCTGGATTTCTGGTATTGTTGACACTTATCTCCTGACCCTTGACTCCTCCCATGCTTGGGTTGTATCCGTGACAATATGCCTCAATTTCTGGTCCCCATTCTACTGACCTAAGACATTTGGGCTGTGCCAAGGAAAAGTTCCCATAACTGATCCATGGCAACCATACTCCAAATCTCAAAATAAGTAATCATTGCTTAGAACTGCAAGGAGTTGAAATCCTGACTGTCCAACTCAGTGGAATCACAATTACTTTAGCCTATAGAATAATTTAACATAAGTTTCACTTTTATAGATACATCAGGGATTATTCAGAATAAACCACAGGTGATCATTGGTGAAGCAGTAGAAGCTGGCTCAGATGCCTACCGACTAAGTTTGATTCTTGACTTCCAGTTACCTAAATCATTCAACAGTGGCCACTGGAAATGAGGATATAACCCAAACCTTATATTCATCAGCAACACCACCACTGGGCTAAGTAATAAAATGGTATTAGACCCCATCCCACACTCCCATCATTGATAAATTGGCATTCAGATCAAAGCCGCAGTAACACCTAAACAGTGCCATGTCACTGACGTTTCAACCTTAAAAAGGCAAACTGGAAAGGTTTTTCAGAATACCTTGATGCCACAGTCAAAACCATCAAAGCATTGTCTGAGCACTATGACCAATTCATAAAAGCTGTACAGAAACTTGCAAGGAAGAACCTTGGGGGCTGCTGCAAGATTTACATCCCAGGTCTCATTCCACAAACCACAAGCTTATATGAAGACTACAGGTGACCTTTTTCTAAAAACACAATCACTATAGGACAGGAGCTCATGTTAGCCATCACAGAAGAACATAGGAAATCTTGACAGACTCTGAGTCAACTGATATGATGCATATTAGTAAGACGTCATGGACATGTAAACTAAGCAATGACCCATGAAAGGCTGATCATATCATAATGTCATCACTAACTAAATTGCTCACTGGATGCTTCTCAATGGAAAAAACCTCAAAACCAGTAACAAACAAACAAACAGAAAAACAACCTCAGACTGGAAAAGTACAAGCATCCCAAAGACTGGGGTTTTACAAGCCCCTTCTCAATGACGGAGCTGAATGCTGGTATTAATACACTGGAAGCAGCCAGCCTTGACAACATACCAAACAAATGAAGCAATTTGGACCCTAGACTTAAGAGTGCCTATAAAACTCATGCACAGCCAGTCAAAAACATCTGAAGATATGGCAACATGCTCAGGTAGTGACACTTCTAAAGCCAAGGAAAGAGGACTGAAGCTCTTTGAGTCAGATGGATATCTCTCTGCTGTGCTACATGTACAAATTGTAAAAATGACTGACACTGAACTGGCCTGTCCCAGATGTGCATAAACACCTAATCCTTGAATGGGGCAGCTTTTGCTCTGGAAAATCCACAATGAGCCAGCTGTTCACCCTAACTCAACATATTGAGGATGGTTTTGAAAGTGGCCAAATCACTGAAGCTGTGTTTGTCAACCTAAGAGCCGCTTATGCTACAGCTAACCACAACCACGACTCCTCCACAAGACCCCAGAAATGACAAAAATCACCTTACATAGCTGACACGAGCCCTGCTAGAAAACAGACATTTTTCTGTGAAACTAGATGGCAAGCAAAGGAGATGGAGGCAACAGATTAACGGTCTCGTCCATGGAAGTGCATTTACCCTGCCATTATAAGTTATATAAGTATTTGCAGCTATATGAATGACCAACCATCAATTTGGAAACAAAACATTTAATCTATGCAGATAACCTGTACATAACAGCTCAAAACACTGACTTTGACCAAGTCAAAAAATCCCTAAGAGGCACTAATTGGCCCAACCTTGTACTATACTGAAAACCAATTATGTGCCAATCCAGAGAAAACACAAGTATGTGCCTTCTATCTGAAAAACCATGAGACTAACTACTAGCTTAACATTACATAGTTTGGGACCCCACCATCCCACTGTCCCAAACCAGAGTCACCTTCTATCAAACCCTCATGAAGACAAAAGCAAAGGTGAGCACTTGTAACACCGTTCTATAAGCTCACCAACTCAAAACGGGGAAGTAGCTCCTCAGCTTCTCTGTTCAGTATGCATGCCCTGTATAGCAAAGATCCACATATGCTAAGCACCTTGACCCCATTCTGAATGATAGCTGCCAATGCATCACAGGATGTCTGAAGCCTACCAGCTTAAACAGTATGTACCTGCTGGCTGGCATCACTCTGCCTGACATCAGAAGAGCAGTGGCCAGCAGGACAGAATGATTCGGACAAACTGAACAAGCGAGACACCCACTGTACAACCATTCCGTAGCACACAAATATACGAAGTCACTTAAGAGCTTTCTCACCAGCATCCAACATTTTGATACCAGACCCAGAGAGAAATGACCACAGATGTGGAACAAGAGGCTAACTACCTGACAGTGAAAAATTGGACATTCCAGCAGCCAAGCCCTTATCAGTAGGGGCTGACAAACCATGGCAAAGGTGGCAATGTCTCAACCACCTACATAATGGAGTCAAACATTCCAAGGAACTACTGAAAAAGTGGGACTATATCACTGGTTCAGCCATCTGCGAGTGCAGCACAGAGTCTCAGACTATGCAACACTTGCTGTAATGCCCATTGCTCGAAGGCACACGTACGATGAAAGATCTTGCAAAGTACAATAAATAAGCATGTGTAACCAAACGGTCAAATGTGATGCAGACAGACACACAAAAGGAAGAAGACTGCAAGGAGTATTTCTGGATGACTAACACACATGCCTTTCTGACCATGGGGCTGTACAAGTAGCATGCAGTCAGCTTCCTAGAAGGATGTCATTGTGTGAAATGCAAAGGAGACATGGGATGCATGCAGTGATAAGGCTTGTGTTTCAGTATAAATGGTGCAAATATATTATGTACATTTCAATGGATGAAGTATTTGCAACAGGACTTATAAAGTAGGTGCAGATGCAACTCTGAGTGTAAGTTATGCTAAATCATCAGCTCAAGTGTGAGCCTTTCCTGCAGTTGTAATGCTTAATGCTCGAGATTTTGCACCAAATTGACAACTGTAGGTTGCATGCCTTCAACGAAAGGGGAAAGTAACATTTCAATTAATTCTTCAAAACATTTCCCTTTCCTGTCAGCACCACTACAATTTTGCCTGGATTCAAATGTGTCAACTGTTCTTCATCCAAGAATTTATTTCTGATATCTTAGCAATGGTAGTGGTAGATACAGTTAAAAGTCACTGGTAGGCTGATGGTAGCTGAATCCATGGCATCTCACCGTCTCTCCCAGTGGTCTTGTGCAGATATTGAAGAGATATGCTTTTGAATCCCTTGCAGGACCCTCCAGGTAAGATTCTTTCGAGAGAAGGAGCTGATGTTCATCACTACCCTCTGAATTTTGCTGGAGAAGAATGATTCAGAATTTATCTTGGGCTGAGCCATTTACTTTTGCTATGCCATAAAGGTAAATATGGCAGCTGTATTTTGGGGTTTCACAATAGCAAATGCTGCAGAGGTCCTTGCCTGGGTCCTGGGACATAAAAATCTTTTAATGACACTTTAAGAACTGTCTTGGCATTGTCTAGTAATCTGAATACCGACTGTAAAACATTCAGGATTTTGGCTAATGTCATGTTGTTGTAAGTTGGTGGTTGGTAGCTTGTTTCCATTCTCTTGTAAATGAAACTTGTTCTTTCAACAAAAGTTAGCAGAGGTCAAGAAGAAATGAGAAATCCAGGTTCTAAAATAATCATTATGATCTGAAGAAAATACAATTCCTGTAACACTACAAAGAAATTGGAAAGACATTAAATGTGTACGATGATTGCCTTGAGCATACATAGAACCTGTAAATGATGCAGCAAAAGACCGTATTAGATTTGCAGCTCAGGAATAAATTTTCCTTTCAAGCCACAAACAGTAGCAAGCTTTGTTATCTTATACTTAGTGCTCTTTTTTTAATATCACAGAGCCAATATATGATCTTACGTGATTGGCAGTCTCTGCTCAAGAGAGAGATATGAGTAGAATGACAAGGGCGTTTTAGATTGGAACTGTGATGCCCTGTCAGAACTGCCTACAGAAACTTTCATGAAGCTTGTGTACATGGCGTTTTTAGCTTCTAAATATTGGTATATCAAATTCTGACATTTTTCAGAAAAGTAACAAAATATGTAAGTAGGAGCAAATGGAAAAATACAGATAATGTCAACACTGTGCACAAAAACATATTAATCATCAGTCTGCCATATGCAAGAAGCAAGGGTTTTTTGGGAAATATCTTTTATGGCATCTATTTGTAAATGAGGAAGAAATGCTAAACAAGCTTTTGGGCAATGTTTTCAAGCTGCAGGCCAGAACAATCCAGCTCTGGACTGATGCAGGTGGGCTTTGGTGGTGCATCAGCAGTTGGGGCTTTCCCTGTGTCTCCCCCAAAGCCACACAGGTGGGAGCTGCCCAACACTGCTGCTGCTTCTCCCAGCCCCTGCCTGCAGTGCAAGCAGTAGCAGCTTCTAGGTCTCTGGTCCCAGCACAGCAATTTCCAGCTAAGAGCTGCATTTGCACTGCCCTCCCAGCCTGTGGCTGTGCAGGTCATTTCCAATGGCTACACAGACCTTATCTTGCCAACCCCTGGCATAAAGCATCACTTGCTGCTTTGCACATTCCTGTATTATCATGTCTACAAAAACATTCCAATGCTAATCTCATTGAGTAATCTCAAGCCTCAATTGGAGGGTACCTGATAAGACTGACAAGGGTTAAAGTTTCAGGTAGGCAAGTGGAAATGCTGCAGAACAATGACAATGGTGAACTTCCATTAAGTGCCACTGGTAATAAAAGCAAATATCACAAAATGACAAGCAAGAACAAAATTGGTGTTATTTTCTTTTTCTGAGAATATGATAGGGAAAAAGAGGAAAGATGAGTCATGAACAACTCAAGAAAAGTCATCAGAGAGGCAGGTGAACTCTCAAGAACTGATATATACACACCTAGTTAGTCTGCTGTAAGCTAAGAACCAGAAAAGACATTATATTTCAGGACCAGAAGAGACTCAAATGGAAAAGCCAAATCACTAATAGGGACAATCAAGGGTCAGGGTGACAAATCGGGAGACCTTGGAGACAACTTCCTGGAGTGGAGTGTGGAAAGAGGATGACAAAAGCAGCAACTGATCGTTGTCCAGACAAAGTTAATCATTTCAGTAGATGTACTGCAATTTGAGAAAGAAAAGCCATACCTAGAAGCCACACAACTCACAGACTGTCCAAAAGAGAGATCACACCAAGAAAACAAGAAACAGATTAAGTTTGAATTGAAAAAATGTGCCAGCAGCATGTTTATCAGGTGGTTGGAAATAGATTCCTTATATCTGAATCCTAAAGGGCATATATTTTAAACTGTTAATGTTATGAGAGTAACAGAGAAGATACAAATGATTTTAAAAGGGTTTGCATTAATTGCAATTTGCATAGCTTCAGTCATAAGGATATAATATGGGAGGATGGATATGGGTATAACACCTGTTATTTACTAATTGGGAATGCTTTTACACAAATTCATGAGCAGGAGTATGTGGAACAACTCCTGCTGTAAACATTTAAACTTGAAACCCAATGTCTACAAATGCCGAAGGAAAGAATAATCGAAGATATGGTAGCGAACAGAAAATGGGAAACATACAATGTGGTTTGATTCAAGGAAGATTCTGTGTCAGTCAAATTTAATACAATAAAGTGGCAGTCTACTTGGATAAGGGCAATGCAATGGACTTAATTTATTAAGTTTTGAACAAAGCTTTTAAGATTGTGCCTCATGGGAAATTGCTGTCCAGTCTGACTTCTGCCTATTTGAATAAACAGGTGAAAAATGCCTCCTAGCTAATCTAATGTTTTCACATTTTGATTAAAATGATGACTGTTAGAATCAAGCACATAACAGGCCAGGCATGCCAATCTCAGTGGTATACCCACAACTTTTATATTTAGCAACCTTGGAGTAGTAAAGGTCTTTATAGAAAGAAAGTGGTATTAGAAGAGAAAAAAAATCATATGGGAAAATGCTGTCCATTAGTGAGATATAACAGGGTAGAATTGTGAAGGAGAAAATGAGGAAGTTTAAAAATAAGCAAAGCAAGTGCACCTGGAAGAATCTGGCAAGGGCATGAGACACATGTATGATGCCTGAAGTGGGCATAAGGGAAGCCAGAATGTGGACAAGATATTTGCTTCTGTGGGGCTTAAGTCTGCTTTCAGAAATTATGCAGAGAATAAAACACCAATACTTCATAATATCCTCATGGTGCTGGGAAGGAAAGAAAGCAAACGCATTTTTCATGCATTACATAATTTCACCAATGGCTGGTATTACCAAGGGACAAAAACACAAACAGAAGTTGCTGCACTGTACTCACAGAGGAAATAAGTGCCTAGCAATCAGCACAGATATTAAATACTGTATCCATAGTAACTAGAAACCAAGACAAAACTAATCATCATCTAATCACCCCACAGTATCCAAGAGAAATAACAACACAAGAGAAAAACCCATTTCAAACGACCAAAGTATGAACCAAGCCTTCATTATTCAGATAGAATCAATCACTGTTTATCTAATAATTCAAAAGTATTACTTTGTAACCCCACTGATGATTTGAGCTCAAATCCTACTATGGATCCAGTTTACTGCTCCAAATATGTAAGTCCCCACCAATGTAAAGCCTCTTCTAGTAATTTCATTTCACCCCATGGTAATCTGATTTGAGGCCTGACAAGCTAGAGAAAGGCAAGGGAAATGGATGTTTTCATGGAATGACTGGCCAGTGAAAATAATTGTTTCTATGGAAAAATGCTACAAGAAAATCCTACTTTGGGAAACATGATCAAAGAAGCCACTGAAGAGTACAGGAAAATAGTATAAAGATTTAAGAAAATCCTTTCCATTCCAGTACATTGGCATAATACAAGTATTTTGCCAGACTTTTTTCCAGTCCCTTCTGCTATGATGTTCTCCCTTTATAGTTCCTCCAGTCTAGTTTCCAATGTTTTGGTCTCCCTTTTCTCTTATATTTTTCTTCAGACTATTTAATTGTGGCCTTCAAGTGATTATTCCTTAGTCTTTATTCTCACTTTATTACCCTGTTTGCTATATTTGCTGTGGTAAATTTTCTCTTTGCCTTTAGGTTATTATCATTTGAGATATGTCATACTGAAAGAAAAAAGACTTGAAAGTTGAGTTCCCTCTTAAATCTTCTCCTTGAAGCTCTTTTCCCATCTAATTTGCAGTCATCTTGTGTTGGCTGTCTCCCAACTTGTCAGGTTCCTAATCTTATGAATTGCTTATAGAGACTGAAGGGTAGCTCTGCTAGGAAAGTGACTATCAAAATTGGTGACTGCTTAATGGCTAAATCATAGAGCTGCCTGCTCAGATGGTAAAAGGAATACAGGGTGCATAAGAAAACTTCCTTAATCTTATTACATTGGTTCATTTTCCCTCTATTTCATGCACTCGGAAAGAAGCAGAAAACACAGAATGCTGTGCACCCACCTCTAACAGTTGGGTAGGCAGGATCAGGAAGAAAATAAATTATTTACGCCATCTCTCTAGCATATTTGTTAGGACAGTCAGGCTGGCACATGGAATGTCTATGGTGCAATAGGCACAGACCTCTTCAAAATTTACTTTCTTTTCTGAAGTTTTTGTAGATTAATTCCATTACCTTCTTTTCACTCCCTTGCTATGCATTCATAAGTCAGTAATAAGCAGGCATCCAGGTTTTTTGTTTGCCACAGAACAACATGGATTTTCTGCTTCAAGGAGAAAAACATGGGAAACTATGCATTTCCTCTTGCAGGCTGGCAGAGTTCCAGCTTAAAAGCACTGCTTGGGCCTAGGACACAGCAGGACACAGGGGGTGCCACATGCATAAGCGCACATGGCAGCCAGGCAGTGCAGTAGAGAGCAACTCCTGCAGTTCCCTCCAGGTAAGTCTATGGGGGGGGGGGGAGCAAACACAGACGGGGGAGGGCACAGGCAATGTGGGGGGGGACACAGGTGATGCAGCAGGGAAGTGGGGAGGGCACAGGCCATGCATGTAGAGTGGGGGTGGGGATCACATGTCCCCCCGAGATTTCTGCACCCCTATAGTGGGGTGCTGGGCTGAATCCTGGCCAGACCAGCTCTGATCAGGAGCCACCTCCAGAGCCCAGGGGGCAGGACCTCACATGGGAGGGAGCACAGCACTGGCATAGCCGCCAAGGCACCCCCTACCCACCCTGCAGCAGCGGGGGGTACATCTCTGTGCTGCCACCACACCTTACCTTAGCAGCCATGGAAGCATGGTCCTCCCATGCCAGGTCCTGCCCACTGGGTTGCAGAGGTGGCTCTTGCTTGGAGCTGGTCCAGCCCAGTTGCAGCCCCACACCCTGTTATGGGTACAGAAATTGGGGAGGGGCACATGGTCCTCGATGTGTTGCCTGTGCCCACCCCCTCCTTCCCCACACACCCACCCCCTTCTTCACAGACTGGGGTTCTATGGCCAGGGATGGGGGGGGGCAGCAGGTTGGGAATGAGGGAGCACTAGCAGGGCTGTGGGTTAGGAGTGAGGAGCAGTGGCAATGCCAGGGGCTGTAGATCATGGAGGAGGGGCACTGATAGGGTCAGGGGACTGTGGCTTGGGAATGAGGGGCAATGGCACGGGTAGGGGCAGGGCACCAGCATATATGGGCTGCTAAGTGCCACAATGCAAGGGGGGAGGTGGGGAGACAGCTGCAGATGGAGCCATGTCCTGGTGAGCAAAGGAGATAGGGGCAGCTCTGATTTTCCATGATTAAAAAAACACCAAAATCAAAAGCCAAAATATAGTGGTATTTAGAATTTATGTTTATTATAATGATCGAGCACTGGTAGGCTTCCAAGTGCATTAAAATTGTAAGTATATCAATAAAACATTGTGTTCAACTGATACCTACAAATATAGTGACATTTCACGTTAACCGTGGAAAAAAGCGGATTTTGAAATCAGAGAATGTTGGGTTTTATAAGAGAAGATGGGACTTTTAAACAGAGAAAACCAGGATCCCTGGTAATAAGGCAGCGAGTGCAGTCTTTTGCATACTGGTTTATGTTTCACCTGTATTGTGAGGTGTTAAGCTCAATGCCTTAATGCCTTCAATTAAATAAAGTGCTCCAATAACATGGTAATGTGAGTAGTACTGGAGCTTGATACTAGTAACGTAGGGCTCTTTTATTATTTTAAACCTTTTCAGAATCTATTTTTGGCATGCACTGAATTATACAATGCTATAAATAGCTACAATACTATTTATCTAATCATTCAAAAAGTATTACTTTGTAACACTGCTGATGATTTGAACTCAAATCCTACTGCGGACTCAGTTTACTGCTCCAAATACATAAGTCCCCACCAAAGTAAAACCTGTTCTAGTAATTTGATTTCACCTTATGGTAATCTAATTTGATCAATGCATTCAATCTGATGTAATCCATACATCCTTTGATTACAGAAAATTGTTCTTAGGAAGAGGATACTCAGGGAAGATAAAAAATAAAAACATCAGTTTTTATCTGAGAGAAGAGGGGAAAGTTAACCTTTTTTTCTCCTATTATTTTGAAATTTTTAAAGCATTCTGGAGTATTTAGGTCTTTTATTCTTCCTTCACAAGCCTAGCTGCCCACAGCAGTTTGCAGCCTAACAGCCACTTCCAATTCAACAGCTATATTTGGGGTACTTAAGTTTCCAGTTTAGTTTTTACAACAGAAGTAGGTTACAATGACTGGTAGAAAAGCAGAGAGAAGGCACATTTTCACTCCCGAAGCTGCACAATGATGAACTATTTAATAATTTTTAAGGGAAGCAAATTAAAGGTGAACAGGACTATGTTGTCATAAAGATAATACCAGTAGGGTCCACTGGTACATACTTAAATTGCAAGACCACACAGAAGCTTGTGCTGTCATATCTTCACTTTAAAGTTCCGCATTGCCATTTTTCAGTGCAGAGACGCTGATACACGTAACACTGGAGTCTGTTGGAGCACAGCGATTATCACACTCCAGCAGACATGATTAATCAAATCTGCTCTGACACACTGCAATTACAGTGTGTTGGAGCTGCCTCCCTGCATGTGTATAGGAGCCCCTAGACATAATTCACAAGATAAACCTTGAGATCTGGAATAAGAATCGATAGTATCAAAAACATTCTGGTGTACTGTGGTCTTTCTGAGTTCTTTGCTATAGAAGAATTGTTCTATTATTTTTCTTCAGTCAAAAAAGGAGTGAAAGCTAAGAGCTCGCATTTTTCAACAGATGCCTTGAGCCTAAAAAGGCTGAGAACCACTGATCTACAGTTTAAAAAACAAACAAATAGAGATCACTTCATTTATTTTACTGTCTTACAATGCCAAGTATGCTCACACCTGCACCTGTCCATTCCATCACAACAGAAAAATAAAAGAGGCTCTAGTGGTCTAATCAAAAGGAAAATCAAATATACAAAAATGAAAAGCAGTAACAAAAAAGCATTGTGGTTGGCCTCTATATGTAAGAAAGAGAAAGAAAGGTTTTTGCACTTTTATAAGGAAACCTCTGTTAAAAAAAAAAGAGGGAAAAATGCCTACTAGACATTAGGACATCCCAAATTTAAAATTAAGCTGAGTTAAACTGTGGTTCTATCACTGATCCTGCACCTTGGTAAATCATTTAACTTCTCAGCCTTGGTCTGATGGTAGTAAAAAAAAATAAAACACCTCCTCACCTCATCTACTTACAGGTGGTTTAGTTCATATCTTGTAAAATGTTTTAAACATAAAAAGCCTGATGTCCATGATCACTACTGTTAAAGCAGTCTATGAGAATGTAATCATATAATTCCAACAGAGAAACACTAAATACCTGCAATAACTATACTTTATTTAATACACGGGGACAAGAAATTATGATTAAGCAATAAAGGCATAATAGCCATTACTCAATAGTTATACTCCTTATGACAGATCATTTATCTATACCTGCTGTTGTCTTTGCCGCCTCATCTGTGCAAACTGAGACAGCATTATCTGACGATCCAGTAATTCCATTGTCTGCTGTCTCTGGATGTCTACTGTTGCTCCCATTCCTACTCGAATCTCACTGGATGGTTCCGCAGTTGAGAAAATTGGTTCAAGAGTCCAAGAAAATACCTTTGCTACCCAACTGGGTATACAAATTACTCGATGAACTTTTAACACACTACTGTTGTAGCAGATCCCAGAAATCTGAAAAAAAGTATTAAGAGGGAAATAAAAACAAAACATTTTTAACTGGCTATCAAATAGAAGTTACTCCCTCATTTCTTAACACAAACTTCCTCTGGCATATACAACCAGAGTCTTTGGGAGAGAATCAAGGAAACAGCAAGGGATTTCTTTGACAGCTATGATTTTTAAAAGTATTTCAGTTACATTATTTGTAGTTTAGATACATTTCTAGTTTCTTTGCTTCGGAGTCAAATCAAATATCATTAAACAGAGTGACTTAACTATAGGCAAAATCTGAATGAATGAAAAATAAAACCCTCTATTTCTGGTGAAACAAATAGTTTTTCATTCCACAAGCAATTAGCCATAAGAATGCCGTGAGAAAAAAGCACAAGTAAAGAGAAAACTGTAAATATGACAATAGCAGTGCTCATGTAAAAGAAATAAAACACCACCACTAAAGAAAAAGAACCACTCCATATTCAGGTAACCTTTAAATATCTATTAGAATTTCACTAACAGCTGCAAGAAAATGTAGAGATGTATTGATGCAAATAAACCAGGAGAAAGTATATAAATCAACTCAAACCAAGTTACTTCTTATTCAAACCAATTCCTTGAGTGAATCAATGAAAATGTACTGCTGTTCTGGTTGGGAAAAGTTCCCATTAATTATAATAATCACTTGTAATGAAAGGTTCAGAGTGGCTATGTTATGTATATAATATCTATATATACCATATGTACAAGAACCCTAAATTAAAAATGACATGTCTAATCCAGCCATTTGTGACTTTTTTACAATATTTTGCAGGAAATGGAAAAGAGAAAAGAGGTAGGGAGTAAACTAGGAGGCGAATACAGGAGCTACATAGCATAGTTTCCTTACCGGTATAGTAGAACTGTCTTCATCTGAACTTTCCTTTAACCAAAAAAGGTTTTGATTTGGTTCCAAAGAAAAACAATAGCTGTGAATTGAGTGGGGAGCTTCTATGTTCTATCTAAAATATTTCTCCCATCTCAAATAAAAAAGCTTTAACAGGAGACTGTAAACCTCCGCCAGAAACTTGTCCATGTCAACTGGAGACTAGTCTATGGCTACAAACCAAGGACATAGGTTTGACATTTCCCATGACTCTCCAGAATATCTGGTAGGTACTATAATGAGTGCACATCCATATTTTGTAAAAAAAAAGTTACTGCCTTAAAACTGAACATTCTTAAATCAGGTCAGTGGATAAAAGCACAACATTTTTATTAGCCACAAAACAAAAAAACAAACCAAGCGAGGACAGGAAAATCTACATGAAAATGAACATGTGACAAATCCTAGAGTGTGATTAAAAGTATTGGTGTTAACCACAAACAGAATCATGCACATCAGGTTCAAAGAGCAGAGAAATAGGAGTACCTGCACCTCTGGTATCTTAATTCTTGTTTGTTCCAGAAGATGTAGAGTCAACAAGCAAGACTGGCAAGAACTGTCCTGATGAAAGTTTTACCATATTTTCCTTTTAGACCTTTTTAGACCACAGCCTATCAGAGGAATCTTTATAAAGACAGTAAAGTATATAGTAGGGGAAACTCCAGGCAAGTGGAGGGCTGGTGAAAGAGGTACGTAATATCACTTTCAAGCCCGCAATACACTGCTTAGTAGTTATAACAAGTAAAGGAAGAATTTTCTTCAAAGCAATGAGACCACAGTTAAGCAACTTCGAAGTTATTCAAAAGCTTAAATGGGCAGAAGAATGTATGCAACTGAAAAAAGTTGTTTAAATGCACACATTTTAAATTCCTCTAACCACTTCCATATCTGTTGTTCTATTTGGTTTTTAGCGTCAACTTATGTCCCCTGTGATTTATTAGCATGGTAACAGACACCGTCTATTAATACCGCAGTCTGTCTTATGACATTTTCACTAAGTCTAATCTGAGGAAAAGTTTACCTATTTGCATATTTCCAAAAAGCCTTTGATGAGTGGAATTATATATAAATATCTTGTGATTCAGTTAGGTTTGGAGTCATATGCACACTTTAATGTCAAGTATTTCTGAAGAACTTCCTTTCCAGCTAGGTCACACAAACTACCATTTTAAAAACAAGAGCTGAACAGAGACATAGAAATTCAGTTACTTTATATTAATATTCAGTGATCAAGGTATAGGTATAGGTTTAATGTCAGATCCATTTAATTGTTAAAAGGCTATTCCCAAAAACCTATGAATAGTCAGGCCCTTACAACTTTTAAAAAAAGCAAAGTCTCTGTGCAATAACTTTTTAGAAAAATTCACTTCACTAAGAGTAAGAAGTATGACATATTTTGGATTTTAAGCTGAATTTATGTATTCAGATTTAGTTTTTGAAGTTTGAACATAAAAAATAACAGCGTTTTCCAGCATAAATTTAAGATTAAACCCGTCCAGGAGCAAATGACCCTTTGCATGTTACAAGGTTGTGGCACTCACAAGTTTCTTATATTTGTATTTTAACAGGTAGTCTTTAACATAAATGCTTTCTGCTCTGCCAAAAAAAGGTCAAAGTGTTGTCCTCTTCAAAGCACTGCACCCTTAAGAAAAAGGAAGCTGTGGTTTTTCTTGTTTGTTTGGTAAACCAAACAAAAAAATTCTATGACAAACCACTGCACAGTAGAAAAAAAACATATGGTTCTTTTATTAACTGAAACATTTAACATACAACAATTTGCATGCAATTCATTAAGGAAAGGAAAACCAGGGAAAAAAGTAGGTCAATTGATATGTTCACCTTTAGTGGTTTGTGGACAAATAGATTCAAAGAGATTAAGACCAGACAATACTATTAGATGATCTAGTCTGATCACTGGTATAACATAAGCAGATGTATTTCACCTTACATTAAGTCTAATAATTTGTTTGATTAAAGCATATCTTCTAGAAGGCTGTCCAGACACCAAGAGAAGAAAATCCACCATTTCCTTTGGTAGTTCAACAGTTAAATGACCAGAATTGTAAAAAAGGTTAGAATGTAGGTACAATTTTAATTTTTCTGGCTTCAATGCTAAATACTAGTTCTTATTAAACCTTTTTCTCCGTTAGACACTTTTCTCCACTAGTACCAAGTATTTTCTCTTTGTAAAGGTACTTACCATATTTACTTGAATACAAGACACCCCCCCAATAATTAGATTCTACATATGGAAAATGTATACATTTGTTATCATTTTCCAGGTATAGAATCTAATTATTGGAGGTTTATCTAGAATTTGTTCTCCTCCCACTGCTATAGCAGGGAAGGTAAATCTGGTGGGTCAGGTAGTCCACTTGCCCTTCCACCCCTCCCCACCACAGCTTTTCCCCTGTAGGCCTTTCCTTACTATCAGGTCCTGCTTTCCCTGAGCATATGGAAGTAACAAGCAAATTTGAAAAGACTGACCTAGAAAGAAACATACCAGCAGTATGCAGCTTTAGCTCAGGTACCCCATAACACACTTTTAAGCAGTACTTTTGTACCTAACTGAATATATTAAAATCTATTTTTATATCTTTTTCAAGGCCAAATTAGTTCCAAATCCAATTGGGCAAAGCCTAAGAGTTGAGCTCTAAAATCTGACTAAACAGAGCTGAATTGTCAAGTCTGTATGGCTCTACCACCATCTTCCCTCCCAGAGCCATTTGTGTTAAGTTTCAAATATACTCCCCAGATCTGAGTAGGCATCCTATGTGCAAGCCTGAAGCCTGGAGCTCTTAGGACTCAGGTGCCCCTTGTCTCCATTGATCTTAGCCAAAAGACCATGACGCCTTTAGCTATATAAGTTGCGTGTATATACATGTATATTACTTTTCCTATGAATGACACTAGTACAAAGCCAAAAGGCTCATAGTTTATTGTAAAGTTCATTGGGCTAGGCCCCAGCAAAGACAATAGCATTTGACCTGATCATGACCCCACAGCTCAACACTGATCATTATATTTGTATACTCCAGATACCACCAACAAAGCATCTACATGCTAATAAGCTCCTCACCCATGACTGGAACCAGGTGCTTTTGTCACAATTCCTGGCATCCACGAAAAAATTATATGCAGATGAGTCTCATGGCAAATTGGTCTGGCTCCACCTCATGGAGGACAGGGCCACACTAATCATATGTGATAGGTTGAGAGAGGGGTCAACAGAGGGATTCTGGGCAGCTGTTTGAGCTGTTTGAATCATCATTCAGTGATGTTGGCCAGACATTTAAGGCTGGTTAAAAACCAGGACACAATGAAAATGGGAAAGAAAAGTGCAGTTCAGCTGTGAAAGTGAAGAGGAAGTTGAAATGTATTCAATATAGTGGCTCATCATGACTTTTGAGAGTCAGTGCTGAAGGGGACTGAGCACAATGGGCACTACTAAGTATCTTATTCAGATGGGCTGCACTAAAGAGTGAAAGGACTGGGAAAACTGGTGAGGGAGCTGGGAGGTGGGGAAAGGGAACAGGGAGGGTGGAGGGCACTGAGGTGGTCGTTTGCATAATTGTGACAGTTAAAGATGATGGTGATTGGCAAGCAGACATATTGTGCAGTTTTGTAACAGGAATGAGTTTTGTAACTGTAAAGGTATGTTTTGGACTGTCCAAGCTGTTACAAGACAAGCTGGTAAAGGTATAGAGGAGAGGGGGGTTATAGATGTATATTTTTTGCCAAAAAAAAAAATCAGCATTTTTGGCACCAGGGAAGGGTGTCAGAGCTTGCTCCAGCCTCTTGCAGTACTGGCCTGGTATTGCAGTACCTCTAGGCCTGGTGTTTGTTCCCTCCTGGGGAAGCAACTGCCCTTCTTAAGGGCCATAAAAAGTCTCCCATCAGCATTTTTGGCACCAGAGGAGCAGGTTGTAGCTTCTTTTGGCCTCTCTGAGTGCTAGCCTGGTATTGCAGTACCTCCATGCCAGTGCCTGTTCCCTCCTAGAGGAACAACTTCCTTTTTTCTAAGGGCTACACAAAAAAGTTCCCATCAGTAAGTATGCCCCATATGGGCTATGCATTTTATAGTCATACTCACCATTGGCTTTACATGCCAATTTGGCAGCAGCTTAATGATAGATAATGTATTTAGCGAGGTTTGCGTATCTGATAAATGCAAGATAAATGGCTTTTCCCCACATGTTGACTGGGGAAAAACCTTATATTTGAGTAAACAATTCTTATATATTTCCTTCCTTTCCTCCCAACCCTTATACTCACTGTTATTAAAAAACTTCCCAGTCAAATGAACGTGCTGTCTTTGGACTCTGTGGCCACAGTCACATATACAGGGACATGCAGTTTGTGGTGCCATAAACTTCATGCCTTGCATGTTAAACTATGTGCCACACTGCTAATCTGCAGCACAGGGGCTTAATTTGCTACCAGGATTTCCCAGTAGAAAAAAAAAGGGGCATGATAAAAAAAAAAAGCCTGGCAAAGCATGAAAAAGTAGTGTGCATCCAGACACACATACAGACAAGGGAGAAAGCAGCCCAGGGCTCCTGCCTTCCTGTTCCTCCATCTCCATGCACTTGCAGAGCCCCCACCCTGAGGCACACTGTACCCCAGCCAGCTATGGAGCAGCTGGCTGTGGCACAGTGTACCTTGAGATGGAGGAGTATGCAGCCCATGGCTGGCTGCTCCCCTGTCTCCACATGCCTCTACAGCAGACCCACCCCTCCTCTTCCCCTGTGCTGAGTTTTCCCCATCTCCACGTGCCACTCCCTAACTGGCTGGGTCGCAGGGTGCCTCAGTGTGGGGGCTGCCTTCTGGCTAGCCTCACACTGAGGCACCCTGTACCCCAGCCATTTTCTCTCCCCCTGCCCAGCAACACATACACCCTGGCCAGAAGTGAGGAGTAGCTTGACACAGCAGTTTACCTGAAGCAGGACAACTTGTCTCTCACCAAAGCCCATGGGCAAGAGCTAGTGATATGGCACAAAGTAGTACCACAAATTTGTGTTGGTACTATTTGTGCCACTGCAAGCACACACCTCTGGTTGTCTGGGCGCGACCCATCAGTGATACTCCTGCATTATCAGGTAGAATCACTACTGGAAGATCTGACTCAACCTGTCTGCACGATGAGGAATGAATGCACTGATTCTCTATATACTCAGTACATTCCTAATCCGCATTTAAGACCATAAGTGGAAGATCCTCCAAGACAGTGGGGGTGAACCTTTGTAGCAGGTGTGGTACAAATTAATTTTGTACCCTTCCCAAGTGACAATCTTTTTCCCTTCCTCTGCCCAATCTGTTGCTCACCTTTCTGCTTCTTTCCCTACATGCCAGCTTGTTGCCTGTCCCCTCCCTAAACTGCCACATGCCACAACCAAAGGCTACCTGTGACACTTGCAGCACCTATGCTGCAAGTTTGCTAGTTACTTCTGTTCTAAGACAAAGCAGAACATGATCAACAAACCACATGCTCATGACTCCCTTACATAAAAACCTGTGATCTGTTTAACATAAGCTTTCTCAATTTCATATTTAGAAGGATAGATTTTTCCTTTCCTTTCAGTTTTTTGGATCCAACTACAGCAATGCCTTGGTTACTATATTGTTTCCTTGTAAGGAAGAGTGTACGTACTAGAGATTTTTTGGTAGTGTTAAAAGTGATGTTGTAGTCATGATGGTCCAGGAATTATGAAAGAAGCAAGGATTTTTTAGAGTGTTATCTTTTATTAGATCAACTATACAGCTGGGATATAATTAGACAAGCTTTTGAATGCAAGACATTTTATTTCTTAGGGTAGTTACTAGTTATCTTTTATTGGACCAACTTTGACTTGAGGAAGAACATCTTATATTCAAAAGCTTGTCTATATCCCAGCTACAGAGTTGGCCCAATAAAAAGATATCTCCCTAAGAAATCCCTGCCTCTCACATAAAGGACAGACACACACATACGATAGTAGGAGCACATTTTTTCACAGAACTATTCCTTTTCTAACCTCATTATTTTTGTGCACAAGGGAAATCTATCAAACACCTTTAAAAGGCAAACTTGGGAACAAAAATTCCTAAGTTGGCTGGACACTATTGGTGTTCAGTCTTTGGTTCCTAATGATTTTATGACTCATTATAATCTACCCGATTCCTGAAATGCTTCCTACACACTTTAGGTGATAACAATTCTCCTTCCTTTTGATAGGTCTTGATCTCTCAGTAATCGAGCTTTTTTTCTTCCATTAATTGTTTGCCTGATACTCCTGGGCATTTCTTCCACCTCCAATTTTACAGCTTTACCTACTGTCCTTAACAATCACTGTGCTTACTTTCCTCCTTAGACCCAAAGAAAAATGCTTTGATTATCCCAAATATACAGTTGGTCCAATAAAAAAAAAATATCACCCCACACCTTTCATTTTCTCCAAAATCAACTGTTTTAATAGTTTTATACCTTTCTCTCACATGCCATTCCTGTTTCCAGGTGTTCTGTTTCAACCAATATTCTATTTAATTGTTTCATTTATCTGATTTCTCTTATTCCACTAATACTTCCTTTCATACTCCATTATTTCTTACAGTTTCTCTTTTACATCTTTGTTTGAGTTCATGAAGCTAAGCAACCAGTGTACTGCTCTAACTCCCTGACAGACAATACATTCAGAAACAAGGGATCAAATGAATCATTCTTTATTGTTTAGAAAGTAGTATTGATTTAGGAAAATACTTGCATACCTGTATAACTTTAAACAAGTGAACGATCCTACTGACTTTAGCAGGAACATTCAAATGTTTAAAAGTTACACACACATGAATCAGGTTAAAAAACGCACATGCTTGACTTTAATGAGATTTTAAAAAAACAATATATTTTGGCTCTTTTCTGGTTTCTGAGACTTGGAGATGCATTTTCCTTAAACCCTACTTAAAGATGAAAGACGAGATTCTCATGTAACCTCTTAATTTGTACAGCTGACTTGAAGAAATATTGTGAAGTTTATGATACATTTAAGAGAGTTGGCAACACTGCATATAAGCATTAAGTATTCTCCTGAATAAGGGCCACTAAGGAGACAAGCCAAAAAAGGGTTAGTATGGTACACAGTTCCATGGTAGCCTATTTTAAATTCTTCCATCAGGTAAAATGAATCTTAGCATCAGACCTTTAACTATAAATCATAACATCCGCACTCTGCTCCATCCGTACGGTATAAATGAAATATACTTGCATCAGTTTTCATTGTATTATACATAGCAATGTGCAATACTATTTAACTTTGGAAAAAAAAGAGTTCTATTCTGCTTAGACAAAGCTAGGGCCCATGGAGACATGAGTGTGCCTGGTAAGTGCTGGCAGGGCTCAGTATAGGGATCTGACTAAGTTAAATTAGGGATAACACTGATTAAGATCTCTCCAGGACTCTGGGGCAGTAATCCACCATACTAAAACATTTTCATCAAGACAGAGTGTAGGTGACACACTGTGGGGGAAAATAGAAGGGCTGGAGTTGGACAGGATTAGTGTGACCAGCAGGGGCGCCACAGCCACCCTACCACTCCTGCTACAAAAAGACATAGAAAAAAGGGAAAAGCCAGAAGGCTGGAGAGCTTCAAAGGACAGGGTAACTGTGTTCATTTGTACAATATGAATGGGAGTGACAAATGCCCACTGTTCACAATTGGGAAGCCAACACATCCAAGATACTTTCTGAAGGACATTATTAAGCTGCTTGTCAGTTATAACTGTTCAGAAAATGCCTGAATGACAAGTGACTTGATCATCCACTAGATGAACAAATGACATTATCAGTTTAGTATCTAGAACACAGATTCTCTATCAGGGTACCCTGGGGGCAATGGGCAAATCTAATATTTTGAAAAGGTGGGTGCAGATGATGTGGCAAATCTATAGATGAGCTATGTTGTATTCCTCTTGTTATTTAGGAATGGAATGACATAAAGCCAAAAAATGATATGAAAGAGTCTAATGAATAAATGATGTTCCACTTCCTGCAACATGACCAAAAAGGACTTTGTAACTTCCAGGGCCTAGGATGAGGACTTTTTCCTGTAAGAAAGCCAAACCAAGAGAAAATACTCAGCACTTCAAATGCTGCAAGACCTGAGAAATGAGCTTGAGTCAAAAAACAATGTTGCACTATGGCAATAATGTTACTACCAACAAGTATCTACTATGGTAAAAATGTAGCTAGAACTCCATTCAGAAGGGAACTTTCTTACCTTCATTTCGCTTTTCCTTCCTGGTTCTCTTTCCTTTCTGGCTCAAGTAAAAGATCACAATTATCATGTTTGGCAGGAATATGAGCACTGTCTAGTCATAAAGGCACCGCATATAGGTGTCCAATGCCAGAATCTAGGATTATTTAGGATCAACAGTTATGAAAGTGCAGAATTTGGCAAAGGCAACATGAAAAAAACAAATTTCAAAAGAATCCTCCCACGCTGGTTAAGTATTAAATGTTCAAGAGCCAGTAGGGCACCAAAGGTCCAGTTTGTTGACACCTATTGGAGCACTTGAAAAAAGTATTAGGTAAAGAGATGAAGGGGATAAAAAGGGTGCCAACACCCTCTCAAGTCTGAGGACTTAGGAAAGAAGAATTTTTCCAAGCCCAAACTAAAAAGCATGACAAGAAAAGAGGGTAAAATAGAAATAAGATACAGTAAGATGCATAATAACAAGGGGGTCAAGAAGTTAATGCTATAAGCACCTGGCCACAGCAGCAAGCTAATTAAAGTGCCATGTACCATCAACATATTTGAGAAAATAAGGACAAGGAATTGTACATAGCTTTTACCTCATCAGTGTGTGTATGTGTGTGTGGCGGGGGGAAGAATGGGGATTGAGTGGAAAGAAGGGAAGGGGAAAAGATTCAGAGATGTGAGACTGTAACACACACTATGGCCACTGCTAAGGCAAAAATGTCTTCAGTTTCAGCCAAAGGGTTGAGCATACACACAGTAACAACGTCACTGGACACAGCCTCAAATCTGGAGTCTCAGTCCAACAGCACAACTGCTCATTCCAGGCTGCCACCCTCTGGTTAGCCACCCAGGCTGGTCAAAACTGGTGTAAAACCTTCAACAAAACCTAACCCTCCACCCCCACACCCTGTCACCAGAGCAGCAGGCTGGGGTCCATTGACCCTTTACTTCCCCCAGTATAAACCACTGAACTGGAACAGAAAATGTAGGAGCACAGCTTAACTTGATCCCAGACCACTTGCTCTTTCCTCTAGCTTCTGAGCTCTGACTCCACTCTCTACTTGATCTCCTGGCTTCTTGACTCAGCTTGCTCTCTGACTCCACTCTCTGCCTGGTCTCCAGTTTCCTGATTCAGCTCGTTTTTAGACCCCACTCTTGGACTGCCCACAACCCAGTATCAGACAATGTATATGTACACAGTTACCTGAAGAAGGTAAATCCTTATATCATAAAGTCCAAATCATAGGGTTCCAACAAACTTGAGTCTGTGTGTGTGAATTAAATTTGATTTCACCTTGTTTCCAGCTAACTCAGGGTACAAAAGGCAGCATCACAGCTTACAGACTCTGGGTACCTGGTCAGGAAAAGCCCCTCTTACCAGATAGTCCTCCAAGTAGGGGGTAGACCTCTTGCCACAGGTGGCATGTAGCCATGACCAAGAGAACCTTGGTGAAGAGAAGACTCCAAGAGTCACTGAAAAGGTGAAAGGGAGAATCTGGTACTGGAAACAGTCTTGTCCTAGCACAAACCTGAAGTATTTCCTCTGTGAGGAGTCTGGAAGTCAAGACACCTGAATAAGTCCCTCCAGCAGTGATAGTATTACAGCTGCCAAGGTTACTGTAGCAGGGCACTGAGGCGCCTGCTACTGGTGAATCAATAAGTAGGGAACCCAGCTGCTGGTTGCCAGGGTAACCAGGGGAAGGGCCTGGCTCTTATATATAACTCCCAGGCTGAGGCCAGGCAGGCAATTCCCTGCTGGCAGCCTAGCCGGAAGGAACTCTGCTGGAGTGAATATTGAGCTGGGATAAACCCCTGTGGCATGTACAAGAAACCTCAGACTGGATCTTAAACTCAAGGATTGCATCAAACTGAATGCCTTGACCTCAGGAGCCCCTTGGCTGCAGCTTCCTCCTGGCCTGGCTGGGCATCCCTGCCTGACACATGTCCCCATGGCTTCCCCACATTGTCTGTTGCCTGGAGCAGTGCAGCAGGGCCAGGAAGAGAAAAAGGAGGAGGAGACACTGGAGATGGGGGGGAGCCAATCAGTACCCGGGTGGTTGCAGTAGCAGCCCCCCAGGAACTTGTGCATGCTGCCAATGGCCAGGACCAGTGCAGTGTTGTCAGCGGCATGGGGCAGGTGTGGGTGGAAGTGCGGCATCGGCTGCCCTGGATGACAGTGGGTTGGGCTCAACCTCATGCAGAGCACCATGGGGGCAGCTGTGGGCTGGTTTGGTGGGGGGGCAGATGCACCTGTACCTGTATTGCCTGGTGAAGCTCTGCTCTGCTGTACACAACCCATATCCCACTGCCCACCTCCAGCCCTGGCCAGCTCCCTGGACCTAGTGCCTGGGCAGCCCCCCATGCACATGGGGACATCCCTGCCACCACTCGCTCACCCACTCACACACAGAGCCCACCCCAGCCACAACCCACCCCTTCACACCCACACACACAATATACAAGAGTAAAACTTTATTTTGAGCTATAATACAATTGCCTCTATATATACTACTCAAAAAAACT
>NW_017728906.1:105711915-105754642 GCF_001723895.1 Crocodylus porosus
CAATATACAAGAGTAAAACTTTATTTTGAGCTATAATACAATTGCCTCTATATATACTACTCAAAAAAACTACCAAGACAAATATTATTTTTTAAAATAAAATTTAAATTATAGTAGATGTTTGATTTTTCAGTACACGATTTGTTTTTTATCTGTAATCTGTTAAAATGATACCTTCTGAAAGATTTTTTTGTGTGTGGCCCTCAAGAGCTCACCAACATTCATTATGTGGCCCACCAACTGAAATAATTGCCCACCCCTGCTCTAAACCATCTACTACTTGCCACAGTCAGTGGCAGAGTGCTGGGCTAGATGGATCATTGGTCTGACCCAGTAGATCACTGCTTATGTTTTTATATAGACTGGGCTCTGGAGAACAGGTCCAGGTGCTGGATTCTGGTTGGTTTGGTTCATCTGGGCCAAAGTCACACCCCTTGCATGTGGATATAGTTTTGCACACTCTGGTAACTACAAAAAATGAAAGCAGTATTGTGAAGTAGGGGGTTTCACTTCCAGTTTGACTCCTTTCAGGCCTGCTTGGGAAATATGAACTTCAATGGGGTCCAGATCTTGAAGGGTCACCTATACAGTTTGTTGAGTACTTGAATGCAGTATTCCAATTCAGGCCCAGCTCAAATGTGGTCATCCTCATGATCTCTGGGTGCCACTCTCCCCTCTGAAGAGAGATATCTTGTCCAAGGCCCTTTACCTGCATCACAGATGTTTTGCAGGTGGGCAAGACTGGATAAATCGGTCTAATTTTTAGCCCATACCTGCACTATGCAGTGGGACTTGTTCTTTGCCCTGGCAGCAAACAGGAGTGGAGACTACCCCTTGTCTCCCCTCATTTGGATTCTCCTAGCATAGGGAAGTTAACATTGAGGTAGAGCTTTCCTAGCCTGTTCACTGTGAGAGTGAGACAGCCACTTGGCAGTGCAGTTGTAAGATGCCTTGGCTGGAAGCCAGTCCATGCAGTTCACGCTTTGGCTGGTGAGGTCAAATCCCTATATCACACAGAAAAGGAACTTGAACCTGGGTCTTCCGTGTTCCAGGGAAGTGCCCTGACCGTGGCTCTGGGAAATTCTGCCTTGGCCCTGGACAACCTTCCCAGCAACCATTATTGAGAACGGGCTCCCATGGCAAGTCTTTTGCTTTGATATATCTTCTTTTTTTTAACTCTTTCCTCCTCTCCCCGCCCCCCCAACCCCTCCAAAAATTTCATCCAACACTTCCCTACCAGCTGTAGACTTGTTGGACCTGCCTTCTCACCAGAGCTGTGTGCATGCATCCCTTTGAGAGTCAGGGCTGACATCCTGGCCCATACCCACCTGCACTCACACATACATCGGCTAGAGGTACACGTTTGACCCCAGTACTCTTTCCTGCCATGGCAGGGGGTCGGACTCGATCTGCTCAGGTCCCTGCTGACCCTAGAAACTATTAAACTATCTCTGATGTGGCGCGAGAAAGGTTGGAGCCAGATGGCTTAGAGTTATGTTATAGCCAAGGGGCTTCTGTTTTGTTTACTGTTTGACTGGAGGACCGGGTGAGGCTAGGGAACGGAGGAGGCCTCATAGGGGAGCCACGATAGAGTGGGAGCCCCAGCCCCAAATGTGGGCAGCAAGAAGCCCCAGAGCAAAGGGGGCACCGAGAGTGACAAGGGCTGCAGGGAGCCCGAGCACCAGAGGGTGCCAAGAGTGACAAGGGCCACAGGAAGCCCAAGCACCAGAGGGCCCCGAGAGTGACAAGGGCTGCGGCTAAGACCGAACAACGTCTGGTAGATCTGTGAGGCTTGGGGTGTGGCACAGGGGTGGTTGGAGCCATGCATATCCCATAAGGCTGGGGTGCTTGGACCCCATTATATAAACAAGGCTCAGGGTAGCAGGAACCATGACCAGGAGGACAAGAGGTAACCTCCCTTTCCTTTTTACAAGATCAAGACATGGCGGGCGAGAACGAGGGTGCTTTAACCCAAACTTGGCACGGTAGAGGGCGCTAGGGGAGAGCACGGCAACCCTAGGACGTTCCCCCCCGCCCAGCCTGGTACAGTTACCATCTTGAATTTTATTAGGTACAAATGGAGAGCGATCTTTCCCCTTCTTTTCTGCAATCAGAAAGTAAGTAAGTATTGAATCTCTTTCCACAGAGATATGGGGTGAGATAGTGGAGACAGGAGGGAAGGGAGGAGGAAAAACTTTTTTCTTACTGTTCCCAAGGCTAGCATGGAGAGTACCTCCTGCTGAAACAGAATCTTATGAAAAAAAGGAACAGGAAACAGGGATTTGGTCATTATCTGTTTGCTGCCACTGATACCAAAGTACCCACTGATCCAAAGGTCTATGAAAACTGCAAGTGGACCAGGCAGTTGTCAAAGAGAGAAAATGGTCTGTGTGGCACTAAAGGAGACTGCAGGCATGTGTTAACTGCACTATCAAAGACCAAAGGCCTCTGAACAGGAGACAATGCTTCATCATTACCCAAGCAGGTGAAAGGAACTAAGAGCGAAAGTGCATACTGTCTTTTATCCACTTGGTACTGGGCTTTAAGGTACTTCACAGATACTACTACTACAGTATTTCTTCCACCAAGAGCTTAGGTAGATAGATGAACATCCAGTGAGGTTGTGTATATTGATGTTCAGTCAAAGGATAAGATACCATTATGCAATATTAAAGATGAGAATTAAGCACTCAGAAACCAGGAAAAGTGGTTAAAACTGAGTTTTCAATATTATCTGAACTTTCAATCTTAACTGTCCCCTTGTGCTTATGCCTTAAGACAGAGTGGACAATTATTACAGCTACAGGACCACTTAGGGAGTTTTGATGAGTTGTCATGGGCTGGGTGAGCACCCTTCCCCACTCATGCCCACCCGTAACAGCTCACAAAAACTCCCTAAGTGACTGTGTTCCACACTCAGTTATGTGGATGGCATGGGGCCATGGGCATCTGAGAAGTGGCATCCAGGAGTAGGTCATGGAGGCAGAGCTGAAACTAGTACTGAGATCATTGAGTGGTGACAGCACGTGGCAGGGGCCTGGGGCAGAGCATGGCCCGGCATGACCCTATGATGGGCGTTTTGCAGGCAGGGGTATGCAGGGAGTAGATCACTGGTCTGCCTTAAGCCCTGGCCCCACACTGTCACTGCCCAGTGATCCCAGGGTCTCCACGAGACCACCCAGAACCCCCATGGGCAGAGTGAGCTTGGCCAGGTGGATGGGATGGGGCTGTGGGCAGATGGGAAGCAGCATCCAGGAGTGGGATATGCACATGGGGCCAGGGCTGAAATCAGTATCACAGGATGGTGACAGCATGTGGCTGGGGCCTGGGGCAGAGCAGTAATCTGCTCTTGACATGATCCTGCAACAGGCACTGGTTTTGCAGGGAGTAGATCACAGCTCTGCCCAAGACCCCAGCCCTACAGTGTAATCATCCAATGAGCCCAGGGTTTCCATGGAGACTGGCCAGGAACCTTGTGGGCAAGGTGAGCTTATCCAGGTGGATGGAATGAGGCTGTGGGCAGGTGGTGAGCGGGATCCAAGAGCAGGATATGCACATAGGGCCAGGGCTGGGATCATTATCACAGGGTGGTGACAGAATGCGGCTGGGGCCTGGAGCAGAGCCACAATCTGCTCCCCGCATGTCCCTGCCTGCAGAACCAGTGTGTGTCGCAGGGGTGTGTGGACAGTGAACTGTGGCTCTGCCCCAGGCCCCAGCCCCATGCTGTCTCCACCCTGCGGTCCCAAACCTGATCCCTGCTCCTGCCCCATCCACCCATCCTGCTCCTAGTTGCCGTTCTTCAGCCACCCAGAGAACCAACCCATTTGCCTGGCCACACACCCTGCCCTCACAGGTCCTGGGGCTGGGCTCTATGGAGACTCTGCCTACCTGTTCTGTCCAGTACCCCCAGGGGCAGTGGCAGAGACTGGCAGTGCCAACTGGAAGGAACCACGGCTGCAGGGGTTGCCAGAAAGCAAGTCTGGCCACCGCACCACCCCAGCTCCATTGTGTGCCTGGGGCACTGGGACCAGCCACCCATGCCTCCCACTACCAGAGCCAGACAGGGCCAAGGGGGCTGCTGTGGGCCAGAAAAAATCCCTTGGAAGGCTGGATCTAGTCTGCAGGCTATACTTTGCCCACCCCTTCCTTCAGATAAGGGTTTTTTTAACATCTTTTTTTCTAATATACAAAATACATGTTACACTACAAACTGTAATTTCTCAAATAATGTTATGCGTAGTCATTTATAATGCAGCATACAGAGACTTCAGAGCAGGGTTGCTTTTCAACTTCTAGTAGAGTAGGTCTAAGTAAGTCAAGTTTGAAATTCAGTTCTTGAGAAATTAAGAATCCTTAAAATTAGATGAGTGCAATACAGACTGTTTAAAAAGCAAACTTTGAAAAAGACACCTGAACATGCTCATTGGATATAAAAATAGATGTTTCAATACTACGACCACAAAAAAGGAAGAAAATCTGAAACATTCGGTTTTCTTCAAAATACTGCCCTTCCATCATAGATAAAAGGAATCCTGAAACATGAACTATGTGATGACTGAATGAGCTTGGACATGCCCCTCAAATTTTAATCCTGGAAGAGTATAACAATTAGAAATGTTAGGCAATCAGAATAATCAATGCTGGCGATGGTTTTACTTGTGTATGTGTGACAAGACGCCATGTCGATGCCGGTCGTAACATCGGCCCACCCATCTGTCTAGGGCAGTCCGTCCTGCCTCTCCTGCCACAACTCTGATGCTTCCAAAAATAGGGGTTATATGCAGGAGGCTGCCCATTTGGTTGCCCTGATGCCAAGGGCAAAATACACAGCTCCAAACTTCCCCTTACACCATGTCCCATTCCTCGTAGATGACATAAAAAAATCACTTCCAACTCCCCACGTCCCTTAATTGGGCTATACTCAGCTACCAGGCAATATTTGGTCTCAGATGTCCTCAGATGTACCTTGGCCTCTCTGCCGCCTTCACTGGGGCCACAACTCCACCAACTCAGCAGGCTCCTGGGTCTTACACCCCTTGGGCCACCTTATTGGCTTCGACCATGCCTCATGCCCCATTCACTGGACCTGGGCCCTGTTGTGGTGTGGTCCTTTCCCCTCCATGAGGTACCCACAAGGCAGCAGGGGCTGAGGCTATATGGGACCCCAACCTCACCTTTCATTGAAGAGGCACAGGTGTGGCATTTCCTGAAGACTGTTCCACCACAGGCAGCCCCACCACACCACCCAACCTCAGCAGGGTGCAGTTTCAGGTCTTACCCAGGACCAGAAAAATCCTCCATCCCCATAATTCCTACCCTAACCTTCAGGATGTTCTGGGAGCTGCAGTCTGCAGCTACATGCAACTGCCAGCTCAGCTACTAGGGTCTGGGTTTATACCCTGGCTGCGCAGCCCTCATCCAATCCAGTGGCCCCCTTGTGGTGATGTGATGGACTAACTGGGCCTAACTGTACCTGCTGGAAGCTTCACAGCCTGCCTAAGCCCCTTAAAGTGGCAGGCACCAAAGGTGTCCTGCCACGGTATGTTTAATGAAGTGAAAAATCAGACAGGCCATTCTAAGGAGCTTTGATAGTTTATGGGAAGCCCACTTAAACATAATACTTTTATTTCCAAGGTATTAGGTTAACCAATGAAGTGCTTTCAAAAGCCTTGCAGGGCCTTGTTATACATTAATTTTGAGGGGCTACAGCAGCTTTTAACCCCCGGATTGTCCACACATTAAATGATTTAAAGCACTCACTATGTGGCTCAAAGTTACACCACTCCAGGCATGATTATTTCTTGATCTGCATAACCCAGCTCCTGAACCATTAATGTGTGCCCACTCCCCACAGATGTGTAACTCAAGTTGAGTAAACTATATCATATTTACCTAATGAACCCTGTCTGACTGCAAGCTAGCACTAAGCCAATCAACATTTGTGCACCTCACAGTGTAACATGCAACAACGCCCTCAGATTCACTGTCTGAAAGTAACTATAACAAAGCCCAAGTCTATTTTTGTACAGTTGAAAGTACGTGTATGATGTATCAGTTTCTGTAACTTGCAGTTCCCTAATTTTATAATATAAAGAAACTATAGCTAGGCTTGTCTATCCATAAAGTAGTTTGTTTTTATACAAAACTGGAGGATCAAAAAGGGATTTTTTCAGTTCTAGCCCACAGCATGAGAATTTTTGTATGTAGTGTACACCTGATAAATTCAAGTACAAGAAATTAAATCAAAGTTAGATCCATGAAAGAAATATTAAAAATAAATATTTAAATCAGCATCATGAAGGTTTTTTCGCCAATATTTTTCTACATCCACTGCTTGCACAGAATCTTCTATTAAGTTTAGTAATGTCATTATTTCCACAGCAATCTATCTTAATAGTTAAAATTAAGAAACCTATATTGGTATATGAGAGGGGTAAGCAAACATTATTTTAATAGTAAATGTTAAGCAGCAATATTAAGAAAAACTTTCTTTGCATCATATGGCATAAAAAAGTTGCCCTTTACACATGTTTCATACTGACACAAGTTAAGCAAAGACCTATTTGAAGGCGAAGATAAAACAAAAGTTTTATGATTCTTATGGTAGAACATATAACCTCTTTACAAGGATGTGGTACAGAAACATTGAATCTACTGCTAATGAAGCTGAGACCAATTTCACTCTGTACCAGGAATTTTTTAAAAATGTTCCAACACCTAGAGAGGTTATATCAATACATATTTGTAGATGCATATATTTTTGTCATGGATGGGTCCCTCTTAAGTCACCAGGAGTGAACAAAGAAGGTTTTACAACTTTCTGCCTAGGCGTTTCCACATAAATCTACAAGCAGGGGACAGTGACTTATGAAGCAATATCCTCCTCTGCTCCACTTCAAACCAAAGTAGTCTATTTCAACTCAGTCTAACTGCATCAGCTATACCTTAAAGGTCAAATATAAACTGCAAGTGAACTGAATCAGCTTAAACAGAAAGCATTACAAAAACAAATTTGAGAAATTATGTTTGGAAAACTGTTCAGAAATGGTAGAATACATTTTGATGTTCAACATGAGCAGAAGTTTGATGAAAGATAGAATTCAGAACAGCACAGCATGAGTACCTAATTTGTGTTACTTAATGCAACTGGACACTCAAATGTATTACCTTTATAAATGACCAATAACACATTGCTCACTTGTTCACTATAAACATCTAAATACACATGGAATTCTGGATGGGCAATTCTGCTTAACAGTACTGGAAAATCTGACCCAGATTGATGATTATCACTTATATAAGAGCAAGAGCAATACCAGTGATCAAATATATAAATAAATAGTTGAAAAAATTAAACATTAGATACCTTGAAGAAATATGCAAATATATATTATAAAGTATCTATATTTTCCATTGCTAAAAGGCACATTATGAACCACTGTAGATGCAGATTTTAAAACATTCAACAAGCAATAACATCTTACTCCCTCAACTGTTCCCCCATTCCAATTTATATAGAAAAAGGAAGTCACTGGTTATATTTATAGGCATGATGATTCTGCTACACACGACATTGTTGGAATTTATAACATGTACTTGTCTTCTGAATTGCAACACTGATCTTGTGATCAGTGCTATGGTGTTCATCTCCTGCGTATGACTTACTTTTTGCAAAAATATCTAGAATTAGAAAATATCAGCTTGTACTAATGAGCTGTTTCTTAGCCATAAATCAGATAAAACCTGAATAATATTTTGAAACATGTACTGAAAAACAATGAATGTTCAACTCAATGTTATGGAGTCATTATAAATGAGGGAGAGATGAACATGTAAAATATTCTAAAAATATTTTGTTTCTGAAAATGAATTTAAACCAAATAAGTAAACTAGGTTTCATGTTTTAACTGTGCAATTTTGGAGAAAAGTGGCTATTTTTGGTAAATACTGACATAATGTATTTCTAAAAACATTTGAGGAAGAAACTTTTCTACAAGTTATGTCTGACAGAATGTCAGGACATGCCTACAATCCTGTATACAAGAGGTTAAATCCAGCTTCTGTTGCCTCTCCCCTGAACACCTGTGCAACAGGAAGGACTGGTAACAGGAAGAGTAAAATATCTGGAGGAAGTCACAGAAAGTCACAGATCTTCATTCAATCTCTGAGGGTTGAGCTGACTTTCAGGCCAGAGAAATTTAGTTATTCATTTTTCTTAGTAACCTGCTTTAATTTATATTATACAAATATTGAACTGCTGAATGGATTTCATTGCCTGTTACTGTATTTGTTTCTGGTAGTCATTCTACTGGCTCACAGCTTATTTTGACATAATCCTTGGAAATGGTGAAATACTGTAGTGGACTACAATAGTAATATCTTCTTTAGAGAGCCTTTAGATCTGTGCTTACAAGTCACTTTGCAGTTCAGATAGGAACTCTATATGGGAATAATTCATGGTATATTATTGATCCTATTTGCAAAGGGCATAATTTAGAATGCTTACTGAAAATTAACACTGATTAGCTTCCAGAGAGCTGACTACTTCCAGGCAGTCTAACAAAACTAAGATTTTGGGCCCAGAGATCTGGAGCTGTAATCTCCTTAACCGGATTCCAAGGACACAGAAATTTAGCAGAAATATTTCAGTGTCTCATTTCTTGGAGGAAAAAAGGGAAAGCTGATCAAAAAAACAAAATCACACCTCAAACACCGCAACCCGTATTGATATTTCAAATGTTTCAACTAAACTGCACAATAGAGAGGCAGAAATCACACCTTGTTCAACTGAGTAAAGTAAAAAAATGTCACACCTTCTTGCTGTTTCTACAGAGCACCATGGTTGTTCCACACCAGGGATGGGTGATTACTTGGGCTGGAGGGCCACTTAGGGAGTTTTGGTGAGCTGTTGCAAGCCAGGTCTGCACCCAGCCCTGCTCACAAAAGGTCACCAAAACTCCTTCAGTGGTAGATTACTGGAGTAGGTGGAAGGGCAGGGTTTCCACTGAGAGTGATCTGGGACACTGCATGGGCAGGGCACATTCAGTTGGGTGGATGGGATGGGGCCCACAAGTGGGCAGGGAGTGGCATCTGGGAGCAGGATGGGAAGGCAGGGCTGGGCCTGGGATTGCAGGGTGGTGACAGCTTGGAGCCAGGTCCTCGGACAGAGCTTCAGTCTGCTCTGAGCCCTGCCCCACACTGCCCCATGATCCCAGCCCCAGCCCTGCCTGCCTGTGCTGCTCCAGGACTCCACTCCCCACCTACCTGCAGTCTGAACCCAGCCAAGCATGCCCTGCCTGTGAGGGTCCTGGGCCAGTCTCTAAGGAAACCTCACCCATTTGCTCTATCTGGCGCCCACTGCCAGCAGTGAGTGGCAGGTGAATGGGCAGAGATACCCAGACAGTGTGGCCAGGCCTAGCAGTGGCAGCAGAGACTAGCAATGGCAGCTGGAAGGAGCTGCTGCCACCAGGAAGTGAGTTTGGCTGGTGTGCCATGCCAACCCAGCTGCATGCCCAGGGTGGCGGGAACAGCTGCACACACCATGGCCTGGACTACCCCCTGTGCCTGGGGCTGAAGGACCCACCAAAGGCTAGATAAAATCTCTTGGCAGCCTGAATCCAGTCCATGGGCTATATTTTGCCCACCCCTATTCTACACACATCCTGCAAGGACAGGAAAACATCAATTTGTGTCATTATAAGTCAAAGACTGCTTTTAAAATGAAAACGTAGCATCTGTTAAAATCAACAGGAATAAAACACTTGTGGGAATAAAGGATAAAGTATATAACAAACATTATATTACAATTCATGTTCTACTGTATTCAGAATACTCATTGTAATGTGCATCCAAACTACACCCACTGAGTTAAATGTTAGCAACCTGCAAATTTTAGTCAGCATATAGTTGGTTATCTCTTCATAAAGGAAGACACTACTGTTGTCGGTCTGTCTATCTTCTGCTAGCCAGTGCCTTAGGAGTTTTGCATGCAAGGCTAGAATGTGAATTTCTCTTGTTACAATGGGCTGTTATTTTAAGCTGTTATTTAATGATCTGTTATTTTAAGAGCTTAAAAATGCTGCAACATAAAAATGCCAAATATCACACATGATTTTTGAAATAGTAACACTTACCAGTCCACTTAAGGCTACAATCCAGATGTAGGAACCAGAGGTTAAGAGCTAGAAGATAAAAGTAATGTTAGAGAGTAGGTTTAGACTAGACATCCAAAGGCACTACTTCACAGTCAGGGCGGCTAGGATCTGGAACCAACTTCCAAGGGAAGTGGTGATGGCTCCTACCTGGGGGGTGGTCTTTAAGAGAAGGCTTGACATCTACCGGGTTGGGGTCATTTAAGCCCCGTTTTCTCTCCTGCCCAGGGCAGGGAGCCGACTGGAAGATCTACAAGGTCCCTTCTCACCCTACTTCTATGAATCTATATGAATCTATCATTTTAAAAACTGCTAATTGTTTTTACACAGGTGGTAACTCAACTCAAAGGGCTGATTTACTGTTCTCTACTAGTGTACAGGATTTCTATCTATTACGTCGAAGGAAATGATCAGGCCCACACATTTTTGCATAACCTCAGTTTCATATTAGCCGTGACCCCACTCCAGAACAACAAGAGATAGAAAAACATGATAACTCTGACAGCTATTCCTTTTCTACAATATATTCATGCAATTTATTTTCATATTGCGTTATTAAGTACAACAATATGCTTTGCAGGAAGTCAGCTATATCCTATAGGGAAAAACAGTTTTTAAAAAATGGATTAAAAGAAAGGAAGTGGCTCAGCAGGTCAGGGAAAGCAGGAAAAGACTTCCAAGAGGCAGCACAAGTTACATGAACAATTCTGAAGTGTGCAGCTGGGGAGGGCCCAGACAGCACATCAAAACTTAAGACAAAATGTATTTCCCTTCTCTTGGGAAACTCTTGATGTGGAGAGCAAGAGAGAAGGGGTGGAGTGAGTCTGCAAGAGCTGAACCAGACAAGAAAGAGATGCACAATTTCAGTTAAGGTACAGGTGACAAATCCCCTTGAGACCAAGAAATAACCTGAAAAAAATCAGATAAACTGTTTAAGGAAGTTGATCTGTGGAACAGCTGTCAAACGTATTATGTTTTTCCATCTTTTTGACCAGAATCATAAGACCACTTTCTACAGTATCTGTCTGCGGAAGGAATGATTTGAGGTGAGTCACAGTTCATAGGCAAACAAATAACCTACAACGTGTGTATGACAGTAGTTCTGAGCAAAACAAGGAAAGATCCAGTAGAGATAGAGTAACTAGTAATAGTAATAACCTGTTACTAAGGAGGAAGGGTAATGATCCAGGTGGGAAAACACTTGATGGGAAAATTTGGAGTCTTTTTTTAAATAAAAAGAGATGAGCTCCATGATGGCTTTGAGGGAAATAGCTAAGTATTCGGAGAGAGTAAAAGAGAATGAGTGCTCAAACAGGTCACATATAAAATACCCAGTGCTCAGTGACAAAAAGGATGAAGAGTAGATTGTTAGAGAAGTAGGCTTAAATCAGTGTTCTGAACTGGTCATTTGAAAATACATTTAAGCATACTTTATTCATTTTATTATTCTTCATTGGTAATTTTGGCAATATTTAATGTCTTATATAACATATACAAATTAACAGATCTTCTCATTGGATTTCATAATTCACAATGGAAAATGAGAGAAGCACTCACTCATTTGTAAATCTTTGGTGGACACTTTGTTCCATGTACTGAGTATATAATATTTGACCCTTAATTTTCCATGTGGTCCTATATAATATTGTTGTTTTTCACATCATGATTTTAAAAAGTGTTATTGTCAGATGGTAGTGTTATATATGAGAATAAAATATCACTACCGAGATGTAATCCAATCAAATCCTGACTGATGTCAAAGCATTAACAGAATCTTGCTATAAAATAGTACTATATTCTTAATGGCTTCTTGTGATAATGTATTAACTTATAAAATAAGAGTAGAAAAAAGGAAAAAAAGAAATCAGAAAAATCAGGATAGATATTTGTTGATCCTGTGGTTCAGTTATCACTAATTTCATGAAAGTAAAACATTTAACCAACATAATCTATTACAGAACTTGTACTTTATAGCTTTTCTTGAAGAACAACAGGGCGCGAAGACAATTAAACAAAAGTGATCTTGTATACTAACTCAGTTTCTACTTCTATTACAGAATGCCCTTGGAGTTTAGAACTGTTTGTCTTAAATATACACTCCACATGTGTTAAGTGGCATTTTAGCTCATTGGGCTATATTTACAGGGATAACATTACGAAGTTGAAGAGTATATAAAATTATTACTGGTAACTGCTAAATTATTAATTAAGTGAAAAGTGAACAAATTAAGCACATACTATACCTGTAAACCCAGTATATAGACCAAAGTTTTGTTTGTGATGGATAAGTGACCTAATATTTGTGTCACTTGCACTCTTGGAATGGAGCAATAAAATGGCACAAACAGAGCAAACAGAGGACCCAAACTGTAAAAAGAAAAAGAAAATAATATAACCAGTTAATAGGAATGGTTTCCAAACATCTCACTCCACAGCTAATTTCAAATATTAAATATTGTTCCTAGTTTCTTAAACATAAAAATGCTAATTGTGTTATTCTAGATCATTTCTACCGATTTTTAAAATTTCTCTCTTTGTTGATGTATTTGTCCTTTAACATTAAGTACATTTTACTTGGCAAAATACAGATGAGCAAGACTGCCTTAAATATATCTATATACTTTGAGGCCTAATCTTATCAACATTGCCAGTATATAACTGAAATCCAAAGTGTAATATATGATTTTCAAAAGACAGAAGTACTGGTAGTTAGTCATGTTAATCTGAAGTCAGGCAGAAAGGTAGGTAGATCAGAGATTCAGTTACTCTACAAGGCGGATCTCTATGTTTTTTTTACAAAGGCAAGGGACCACGCAAAAAAGATGGCGACTGACTTAGATAAACAATGAGGTATTGTGCAACAGACCCACAAACAAACACCTAAATAGTGAATATTCAGCACTAGCTAACTGTGTATGAAAGAAGTGAAGAGCAAAATAAAATAAATCTTCCCATTCTGTGAGGTTAAGAGTGAGGGTCAGGGATGGAACCATGACAGAATTTTTAATCTACCTGTAACGGGAAAAATTTTTATTTAAAAATAAATGAATCAGCAAAAGGAAAAAAGTCGCACTGTCTTGTGATAGAGTAAGTCTTTTCTGTTTGTTCTGAGTGTTGTTGTAGCCAGGATGGTCCTGGGGATAGTCAAATAAAAGATAACACCAAAAACCCTAACTGTATAGTTGGGAGAGATATTAAACAAGCTTTCAGGTACAAAGTTACCAGACCTGAGGAAGAGCACTTTGTGCCTGAAAGCTTATCTGACTTCTCCCTCCAACTATACTTAACTGGCTTATGTGTAACGTTTGTCCCTAGCCTATGTGTTTAGTAATGAAAATTTGGAATTGATTTGGTTTGGTTGATTTGACTTGGGACAAGAGAAATTTTCCTTAAAAAAATAAAAATAACTTTTTCTATATATACGTGACAAGTAAAAAAGACTAAGGAATCAGGAGGAGGAGTTGGGAGGGGACTGGAGAGAAGGCAGCAGAGGTGGTCCTTTGCGTGACTGTCACAGTTGGAGAAGACGGTGACAGGCACGCAGGAGCATAGTGTGATAATTGTAATGGGAAAGAAGATGGTACAACTGTAAAGGTGTGTTTTGGATTGTCATGTGAACCGTATCAGTCCTAAAACCAGTGTGTAAAGGTACAGGTGTAACAGGGAGCCCAGGGCTCCTGTTACTTTAAGGAGAAAAAATGCAGGAGAGAGAGCAGGCATCTGAATAAGGGTTGGCTGTAATGGGGTAAACAGCAAGGAAACACTGCAGCATAGGCAGAGGGCTGCACATTGAGGAAAGGTGAACACCAGCAACCAGCTGAAGGAACACTACTCTGAATAAGCTGGCTGCAAGCAAACAGAGAGTCAGAAGTTAAAGAGTACGAGAAACTACGAGTATCTATTGCAGAGCTATTTGCGTAATAGGGCAGAGACCTACAGTAGACAAAGGTGCTACTACAGCCACAGATATAAGCTGCTAGGGAGACCAGCCATCAGGCTAGGGTGACCACCCATCCCTAACTGGGCAGGACAGTCCCAGAATGGGAACCTTAAGTCCTGGTCCTGGGTTGCGTGACTTTGGGACAGCATTGGGATCCACAGGAAATGATGGGTTTCCCTTTGCAGGCGGGCAGCATTCCAGCCTGCAAGGGGCTGCTGAGAGCAGGACACAAGTGGCACCACATGCATGTGCATGCCCACCAGGAATACAGAGATGGGCAGGGCTGGGGCAGCCTACAGACTCTGTGCCCAAGCCAGGGTGATCCATTTGAATCTGGAGAGTGCAGAGGAAGGAGCTCCAGAGCTGGAGAAAGGCAAGAAAGCTCCTGACAAACACATGGGCTACCCTGGGGCAGGCAGGTAGAATGCTGCTGATTTAGAGGGAAATACGACTCAGAGCCAGCTGAACAGCTGTCGTCTGGGTGAAGGCACTGCAGAATTTGTGTTATAGCTAAGACAGCATATTCTTTTGTTAGTTATGACCAGCAGTTTGGGCCAGGACTATCAGGCAAGTCCCAGTGGTATCTGAGAAGCAGGTGACTGTCTTGAGCCCTGCCAGAGGGCAGGTGCTTGACTGCAGTTGACATACAGACAGACAGACAGAAAGACAGACAAAGAGAGGGTGGGGGGAGGGAGCTTAGGGCCAGGAGGCCCAGTGCCTGAGGACAGTGACAGGGCTAGGTGGCCCATGCCCAAAGAGAGGCAGAGACTAAGCCAGAAGCCCACAGCCACTACGGAGGGCAAAGTAGCCCACAGCCCAAAGGGGCAGGAACTGTAGAGGGCGAATCAGAGGGGCAAGAGAGAGGGCCAGTGAACCTACAGCCCAAGAGGGGCAAAGACGGAACAAGAACATAGAGGCTTGAGGAGGTCAGATATTGGACCGGGACTAAACAGCCACCAAAATAATTAATTGGTATCATCTGCAAGACATGGGCACTACTGTGGGGAGGTCATAGGCCATGAATAGCCCATAAGGCAACAGGTGCTCTGGGGGCATGTATGGGCCAAGTGGGCCCACCTTTTATAAAGACTAGTTTGAGAAATAACAAGGCTTGTTCTAGGTGCATTGGGCAGCCACCCTTTCCAGAATTAAAGAAGAACATGAAGGTATAGCAAGTGAAAGAAAAGAGAGGGCAACCTGGGGCCAGAGAAGCAGGAGCCACGTGGCCACTTGGGGGTATTGTACCACCCCAGAACACTGTGCTATTTAAAAGTGTTTTTATGGAGTTCCTGTTTTAAACTTACATCAGTTTGAAAAAGGGCAAAATGTATCAATTCTAGATTAACTAAGTCTTTAGCTACTACATGACAATTACTACAAGCATGTTTATTTCAAGGTCAGTTATTTCAAATTTGCTCCTTCCATGCGTTCAGGGAGAACAGGGTTTGACAGTAGGAAGGTGGGGAGGGGCTACAGGGAAAAGAAGTTGGGAGGGCAGAGGGCAAGAGGGCTACCTGACCCTCCTCCCCCACAGATTTATTTTTCCTGCTGTAGCAGTGGGAGTGGGGCAAATTCAAGACAAATCTCCACAAATTAGATTCTACACCTGGAAAATTACATCAAATTTATAAATTTTGCATATACAGAATCTAATTATTGGGGCTGATTTTATTATCTGGGTCCTTTTATATTCAAATAAATAAGGTATATTCTACAGCAGGCTGCCAAATATACAGCCCATGGAGCCATTCCATCTGGCCCATCAAGCTACCAAAAGTTGGGGGTGTGAGCAGGGAGTGCTGGGGCCTGCTGCCATATATGGAGCCTCTGGGCCACACTAAACATGACCATCAGCAGCAGGAGTGCAAGCAAGTGCTGTGCATCCCATGAAGCCCCACTGCCAGATCTACTACAGCAAGCCCTGGCCCCAATTCAGGAGGAGCCCCACTATCTGGATCCAGTGCAGAGCAAGTTTGTTCTACACGGTCCTTCTGCTAGGCACAATTCAAAGTGTTAAAGAAATTGCTAACATCTTTCACAAAAAGTTTTGGAGAGCTTAAGAGTCGTGTTCTACCCCCAGCCTGCAGGCCAGATCCATCCCCTGGTGCTATGAGAAGCACCAGGGCCTTGTCTCTGTACGTTAGATAAGCATGGTGTCTTGGGACCTAATCCTAGCACACAGGGGCGAGGTGGGAGCGATGCAGGGCCCCAGAGCCTGGTCCCAGTGGGGCAGGGGTGGCTTGATCCCAACCGGGAAGGAGTACTGCAGTGCCTCAAGTTGCCTCTGTCTGGCTAGCCCTGGAATCCAGGGTCCCATGCTACTTCTGTCTGGTCCATGTGCTGGCATTTGGCCCTGGGGACTGTGATATCCTAGCCCAGCCAGGATCAGGTTTCAGTTAGGCAGAGGCCATGTGGGGGTGGTGCGGGGCCTGATTCTGGCATGTGAGAGAGGCACAAGGCCCAGTCCAGCCCACAGATGAACCCTGAACCACAGGGCCAAACTGTGAGCCCTGTTTGGCCCTGTGGGCCAGAACCCTGATCTTCTGGCCCACAGGGCCAAACTGTGAGCACTACTGGCTTAAGGCCAAAAGAATCTATTAAAATAGCTACACTTATCTACTATATATTACAGACCATTAAATTTCACCCAGACACCCTTACATTAAGACCAAAGACTTTGCTTAGATGCTAATATTTTGGTTCCCAGGAGACTAAGCTGTGTGTCACAGGCAAACAGGAGAAACCAAAGTGCCTAAAGGCCCTACAATGGGAAGGAACTGAATTGATGAGATATATTCAAATGATCTCAAAAGGGCAACCCACACTATGCTGAGTAACTGGTTGAAAACCCCCCAGGTTTCTGTAATTTCACTTGGGGAAAAAATCTTCTCAATCTGGCTCTCTCCATAACACTGACTATAAAGCAAGAAGCAACAGCTTAGGAACCTAAGAAATGGAATGCTGGCTGCGCAACTTTGCTGCCAAGTACCTCTGAAATTTGGAAGTCCTTCAAAGATAACCTAATCCCTACTTCCCAAAATATAAATACTGCACATACAAAAATAAAATTGACAAAAATGACCTGGTGGAAACTTTATTCTACTGGAATTAAGGTGAGGTAATACCTCCCCTCTGTAATTCAGAGGTAAAAGGAAACATGGTTATTATGTTAAAAATGTAAAACAAACAATTAGAAACCCAGATGTAGCTTACAGAATGCTCCCAAACTTTTGAAAATGTAAATTCAAATACACAGATAAAACACAGTTGTTAATAAATAACTGTTGTTTTTATCACTTTTTAATTTCTGCATGAAATATTAAAGAAACTATGTTAGATAATTAGACGGATATAAATCTGATCCTGCTGAATGATAATTAGTTACTGCCTCTGCAACCCCTTTAGAAACCCAAAAATAATTCTGTAATTGGAACAGAAGCATATCCAGAACACAAATAACTTGCTGAAATGTTTTTTCCATTTTCCTTTTTATGAAAAGATTAATAATTGTTGAAATTGCAGTTTACTGAAAAAACTATCAATCTAAACGTGAATTAAATTGTGTAACTTAAGCCACATTTGAGATTACAGAGTATGAGAAGAACGAACATTCAACTTTTTTCAGTGCTGGCCAGAGGGTCCCAAAACTCCATTTTTCATTTAGCTTTTCTACAAGTATAATATGTGTATACTTAAAAGGTGAAGACCTATTATTAATTGCTGTATCTAACATGATATCTGGAAAGTCAACTTTAACTGCCTTAGCTCTAATACCTTGCATGTATTTTCTAAAATACATGCGCTTTCTGTCTAGATACCACTATAAACTACAGATCACAAAGTATATCATCCAAACTAGAATATCTTATACAAATTTACATAAATGATTATAGTATATGCACAGATAAACAAAGCTCTTGGGCCAGAGGCATTATCTTTTATTAGATCAACTAAATAGTACCAAAAAAATGTATTTCTTTCCAAGCTTTTGGGTCCAAATTCTTCAGGCCAAGGAGAATTTAAAGAATTCAAAGATTGTAAAAGTTCTCCTAGATGGAAAAGAAACTTCATTTTTCACAGGGGAGGTAGAAGGTATAAGCAAATATGATATAAGCAAGATATTAATGTTTCAATGGCTTCCACAAAGCAATCTAAACTTAAAGAATGATACCTTTAAATGCATAAACTATGACTGTAGAAAGTACAGGGGTGTAAGCTGTAGCCATGTCTAAGGACATAGGCAGACAAGGTTCTTTGGGTAAATCTAATATCTTTATTAGACCAACTCAAATAATTGGAAAAATTCTTCTTAGCAAGCTTTTGGGTATAAATACCCTTCATCAGCTTGAGGAAGCATCTGCAGTTGGTGTTTGCTCTTCCTGGCTATACCTATCCCCAAGCGCTCGAGTCTGCCGTCGATGGCCAGCTGAGGCATTTTTCAGTGCTATGTTGCTTCAGAGGGGGGTCACCAGCTGGTCCTTCTGGCTGGACAGGCAGGCTGCTGGTCAGGTCAAATAGGGTGCCATTGGAGGTCATTCTTTGCTGCCTTTTGGCAGTCTTTGGTGACTCCCCAGTTCTTGGGCTTACCCAATCTAGGACTCGTTGACCTTGTGGGCCTCGGTGGCTGCTGGATGGCAGCTGTCAGCCCCAGGGAGTGTGTGCAGTCTCCGGAGTCCAGTGAAGAATTTTGATTAATTCACTGCCGTGATGAATAGGGCTCTGGGAGCAGTTGATTGGAGTGTATTCAGTCTCAAGAGTCAGTCTCCAGCATTGATTAGTTCAAACTGGGGCTCCTGTACCTTTAATAGTGAAGTTTCAAGGAGTTCCTTGCTCTGTAGTGATTCTTTCCTCTCCTTAGTCTGTGGTTTCCTAGGTGTTAATCCTTGCTCATTAACTCATTACTGTACTGCTGTGTTATGCAATCAGTCATGATTCACTCAGGGACCAGCTCAATACGGGGAGGCAGCAGTTCAATTCCCGCCCTTGCTAACATTGTTATATGGTACAACTTACTTTTAAACATAAATAACATTTGTTACAAAGTTAAAATGCAAAAAATATACAAGGGTGATATGCCATGGCACATACAACAAACAGACCAAATCCAAATACAGTGAGGGGGAGACATACCAATGCAGAATACTATTTTACACCCAATAAAGCACCTACAAAATATATTTTTATTATAAGTATACCTTATATTCTATAAAAGAATAAAATAAATAAAAAATAAAAGAAGAAAAGGGAGGAAGGAAGAAAATGTGGAAAAGAGAAAGCATCTCAAAAAGGCGCAAACACTGCAAAAGGGGCTTTTGCTATATGGATCAGCTTTACATTGGACGGGGGTGAGCAGGCAAAAAAGGAGGTTTCTTGCTACAGTAGGAGGCTTGTAGGAATGTATATACACTTTCATCGTAAAACTGCATCCAAAAGAAGTAGCAGCAGAATGAAGGCTATATACTATTTCAAATGTTCTCTAATCTGTGTAATTTAATTCCTTGTGGTTCATGCAAATGAATTCACAAACAACCCAATCCACAGTGTACTTCTCAGGTTTTGTTCCTACTACATCAGTGACTCAAAATCACATACACACACTTCGCATGTGAAAGCACACCATGATCATAAGAAGGGAAATTTCAGAATGGAATTTCCCATAACCACGTCATATTTAACAAGACAGTAAAATGATGAAAGGGTCCTTAAATGCTAAATCTCCACAGTAAATGTCAACAAAGAAACACAGAGATTATATACAAGATCATGCATGTAATCTAATAATCACATCTGACAGCGGCCAGTACCAGGTACTTCCAAGGGAGGTACAAGAAATCCTACATTAGGGCAATTGTTCCTGAAAGTAGTCAGTCAGTGGTTGGCATTATCTTAAAATATGCACTTTAAGTTTCTTAAGAAAAATCTTAACTAAGTATAACTTTAGATATTAACACTGTCCATACAAATACCTTATTTTTTTTTTTAATGTTACTAAACTGTAGCCCTCAAAAATGTCTTGTGGTATTAAGCTCCACAGCTAATTATATGCTGTATAAAATTTTTTCTTTAAAAATTTTTTAATTTGCTGCCCCTTCCAATTTCATTGGCTGTTCCCTTATTTTAACATCGGAACATCTCATTTATTTTCTCCCTACCATTCAATGGCTTTTGTTCTGCTCTATCTTATTCATTTTCAACTCCATTGTTATGGTATTTTAATTTCATTTCAACTTAACTGAAATTCAGTTATATTACTAAATCACATTCATGGAGCATCAACTTTCCCTCACTCGTGTCAGAAATGGACTGGTCAAGTTTGCTGATGGCACCAAATTTTGGGGAAAAGTATCCACACTTGAGGCTAGATAGGCTGGTGATCCAGGCCAACCTCAATAGGCTTGAAAGGTAGGCAGATGAAAACCGGATGGCATTCAATATGGAAAAATGAAAGGTGCTTCTCTTCGGGGTGGGGAACCCACATCAGACTTATAGGCTTAGCAATGCTACACTCGCGAACATTACTACCAAAAGAGACTTGGGGGTCATGATTGACCACAAGATGAACATGAGCCACCAATGCAATACCACAGCAGGCAAAGCGAACAAAACTCTGGCTTGCATCTACCAATGCATCTCAAGCAAGATCCAGGATGTCATCCTCCCACTGTACTTGGCCTTGATGAGGCCTCAGCTGGAGTACTGTATCCAATTCTGGGATCCACAATTCAGGAAGGTTGTGGAAAAGCTTGAAAGAGTCCAGAAGAGAAGCACATACATGATCAGAGGGCAAGAGAACAGGCCTTATGGAGAGAGGCTGAGAGCCATGGCACATTTCAGCATGGAGAAGCGCAGACTCAGAGGTGACTTGGTGGTGGCCAATAAGTACATAAGGTGTGTGCATCAGGACCTAGGGGAACTCCTGTTCACCAGAGCACCCCAAAGGAAGGCAAGGTCCAATGGTCACAAACTCCTGCAAGACTGTTTTAGGCTGGACATAAGGAAAAACTTCTTTACTGTCTGAGCCTCCAAGGCCTGGAATAGACTCCCCCAGAGATGCTGCAAGCACCTACTCTGGACACATTTAAGATACACTTGGTTGCTTATCTTGCTGGGATCCTTTGAACCTTTGGGCAGGGGGCTGGTCTCAATGATCTTATGAGGTCCCTTCCAGCCCCCCTCCCTCCCGCTGCTCAAGCAGGGATCCCTCCCTCCCATCTCCCACAGCATGGACCAATAGCAGTGGTATGCTAGCTAATGGTCCTCAGCAGCATGTAGGGAAGCCAGCTTTGGTCGAATGCCACTCCGGACAGGACAGGCCCACCTGGATCGGCACCAAACAGGAAAAGCAGTAGCGGAGCTTCCTGCCACTGTGGATGGGCTGGGATGGTCAGCTTGGCACCAGCCAGGAAAAATGGCAGCAGAGCCTTCTGCTGCTTGGGACCAGCTGGTGCAGGTAGGGGGAAGGTGCAGCTGAGCTACATGCTGCTCTGGCTGGGCTCATCCTGTCCCCAGCAACATGTGCAGAAGCTGCAGCTGGGCCAGCATTGGCTCCATGCTACTTGGGAGGGGAGGGGAGGGGATGGGACGGGCCCAGTCAGGCCAACACCAGGGAAGGAAAGCTGTGGCTGAGCCCCCTGAGGCTTGGGATGTGATGGGTCCTGCAGCACTGGAGGGGGCTGCACTGGTGAGGGGAGCTGGGCCTGAGCTGGCTTCTGCTGTGCTGTGGGGGGAAGCAGGGAACAGCCTGGGATTGGCCAGGTCATGCTGGTGCCAGTGAAGGGTGGGGGACGGGTTGGCCAGTTTTTACTGTGTGGGACCTGATGGGGTGGGCTTGTGGGATGTGTCTAGTGACCAGTGCTGGTAGGGGGAATGGAGGCTGGGCTAGCTTCTGCTGGCCTGCAAGTAGGGATGGCCTGAGCCGGATCCTGGACCACTGGTGAGGAGAAGGGCAGGCTGGGCTGGCTTCTGCTGCACTGTGGGATACCAGCCCCTACCTTGCAGCTAGGAACCCTTGCCGGGAGGGGATGGGCCTGGCCATGAGGTCCTGACTTTGTAGCTGGGAACCAGGTGCTGCCAGTCTGGCCCTGGCTGGCTCCTTGCCCCACATGCAGGTTCAAACTTGCAGCTGGCAACCGCCTGCTGCAGCCAGAACAGGACCGGCAGGGCTGGCTCCTTGCTTTGCTGTGCAGGTCCAGGCCTTGTAGTCAGGAACTGCTTGCCACTGGAGCCATGGACAGCCTGGGGTGGGGTGGGCCCTGGTAGGTAGGTACATTGGCCCAGTGCTCCTACTGCAGTTACTGGTACACCTACCAAGTTCCCCCAATCACCCGGGCAGTTGTTATAACAAGGACCTCTATGTAACCGTGTGATGAGGGCAGGGGATTCTGGAACAGATATGGCGAGCAGGGCAGTCTGGTGTTGAGTGGGTGGGTTTTATGACACAGACCATGTGACACAGTGTAACTTTTGGTTCTAAGGCCATCTTCCCTGAAGGAGTACTTTGGGGTGGTGAGGCAAGTGGAGGGACTTCCAGTGGCAAAGGTCAGGGCCTAGGGGGCAGGACTTCCGGTCCCAAGATGGCAACCAAGGGGTGGGGCAACTGCCAAGGGGCAGGTTTACCCATGTAGCCCTCAACAGCTCACCAAAACTTGTGAAGTGGCCCTCTGCCCAAAATAACTGCCTGCTTTGGTGTGTGGGGACCTTGTGTGTGTGTGTGTGGGGGGCTGTACAGGAGGGGTGGGTTCCCTGGCCCCCACAGGGTGCAGCTCCCCCCACATAGCACATGGACTGCCCCCCCCCCCTTACAGGGCCCTAGCTCCCCCCTGCAGGGCCACAGCCACTATCCCCTGCAGGTCCCAGCACCACCCCTCCAGGGTCCCAGGCACACTGCAGAGCCACAGCCCCCGACCCCCACAAGGTCCCAGCAACCCTACAGGGCCACAGCCCCTCCACACAGGGCCCATAACTTACCTCCTGCAGCAGCAGCAGCAGCAGAAGTGGGGCACTTTGAGCTTGCTGGTGCCAGCTCCCGCGCAGCGTGGAGTGGCCGGTGCTACTCACGAGGACCACGTGTTGCACCAAGCCAGGTCATGCCAGAACTGGGGCTGCTCGCACTGCAAGGCTGGGTCAGTCCCATGGCAGCAGGACCCAGCGCAGCATGCAGGGACAGCATGCTGAGCCAAGCCGGGTCCTGCTGCCATGTAACTGGTCTGGCCTGGCAGCACAAGTAGCCCCAATGCCTGCAGGACCCAGCTTGGTTTGGTGCGCTGTCCCTGCATGCCACACCAGGTTCTGCCTCTGGTGGCAGCACTGCCTGCCCTGCTGTGCCTGCAAGGAGGCAGTGTGTGGTGGGACCTAGCCTGGCCCAGCCTGGCATGGCTTCCTAATCTGGCTTTGCACTGGAGTGGGTTGCGTGGCTCCAGGAGGTAAGACTCCTGTGCAAACGCACACTAGCTGCGTGGCCTAGCCCCAGGCCACATTGAGTTGGGTTGGGCTGGACTGGATCAGGTTGGGTCGGGCCAGCAGGTTGCATTTTCCATAAGGCTCAGGCGTACCTCCCGAGTTGCCTTGCTCCGTTGTTTGGCAGAGCGGTTTTTTTTGACCCATGGATATCCAGGGGTCTAATTTTGTCCCATGCTGCAAACTTGCAGTGTAGGGAATGTTTTTTCGTTCCCGCACATGCCTCTTGCAGGATCTCAAAGGGGTTTGAGATGCTGCAAGATGCACGTGCACACTCATCTGGACACTCCCCATGAGTTTTAATGCTCATTAAATTAAATAGGTTTATAAAACTTAAACTTGTTTATTTTGGAGCATCACGTATGTGTTTACACGCACTACACTTTCAAACAAGTTAAGCCAGGTCCCTGGCTGGTGCAGCAGGAGAGCAGGACAGTCCAGCACTGCCCCCTGGCCCAAAGCTCCCCACCCACCCCATGTCCAGGCCCTGCTACGCAGCTGTGGAAGCAGGGAGCTGACAAACAAGGAAAAGAAAAAGAAAAAGCCACACGAGTTTAAAAAAAAAAAAAAGGAAGCAATTTGCAAGCAAAAGCAATTTGAAGGGGTGCAGTTCAAAAATGTTGCAGTGCTATCTACTGAACAAAGATTCTCATTACACATCTTTGAGTGCCTTTGTGTTTGCATACAATGAATCCATGGACACGACACTTTAATTCCTGGTGAGCCAAACTAAACTACATCCGAGGAGTTTTAGATTAATGCACAAGAAAGACTTTTAAGTGTTGGGAAATCCCACTTGTGCAAACAGACACGCAGTTGCAGGGCATGAAAGGGCAAAAATCGTGGCGTGTACATGGGAGCCCTAACTTTAGTTAGCAACAGGAGGAGTATCCCTGGGCCATTCCAAACAAAATCACCTCAAGATTATTTTTGCAAACTTTAATCCCACAGAACTTCCACCGACTATAATAACAGAGATTTTGCAAAAGTACTCTCTGGAGGATCAGCCATCAGTCTTTAGTTTAAAAGTTGCAAAACCAATTTCCTTTCCCCTCAGATTTTCTACAGACGTTTACAAAATGTTAAGGCATTTCATTTTAACCTATGTTAATATTCCCTCTTTTTAAAATATAAGTATCCTCTTTTTCTCTTGAAGAAAGAATAAATAGGGTGCTAGTGCCAGAGTGGATTTTTTTTCTGTGTAGATTATACACCTCTGTATTACGAAATGTCCTTGTTTTTGTTTTGCTCCCGCTCCCCCTGCCCCACCCCGCCCCCCTGGCAAGGCTTACTTAGGTTAATATTTCCGGCTTAGAAACTTTCTACTAATGTCTCTTCTCTTTTCTGCTGCATTTCTGTTGCAATAAGAGTATTGAAACATAATGCCTGTGTCAAAATGAAGGCAGAATAAAACTGGAGCGTGGAGAAAACTGTATATGGGCCAGTACATTGTCCACATAGCAGATACAAATTCTAGAATTTAAGCTTTTGACTTTTCAGAAAATGTAGTTTTTAGCCCGTGTGGCTGCAAAATTAATCTTCCAAATGTGAACAGAGTATAAACACAGATTACAGATACTCAAACTTGGATTCTAAAATCTGCAAAGCATTCTTTCCTTGAGAAGAACTCCCTATTTATGTATAGAGTTGAATTTTTACTCAAAAGTCACAGGAGACACTTGAAAGGTCAATATTAAATACTTTATTGCTGATATATTGTGATTGAATGAGAAACTGGCAGGGAGCCACTACAGGGGGAATTAGGAATTACTACAACTAAGGAAATGTTGAAAAAAAAGAGAGAAACAAAAAAGGTAAAGAGGGAGAAAAAAAAGATCGTGAAGGCAGAGAGAGCACAGAAATAGTGATGGTGCTAAACAGGAGCATGTTTTCCTGTGTGTGATACTGAAGGTGATGCTACACTTCTGTATAAACAATTACTTTAACAAAAATTTTCAGGACTCAGTCTTTCAATTTACAACAGGTGTCTGCTAAATTCCCTTTCAAAGCAATGCCCATTTGCCTGAGCCGCAAAGTCAGGGTTCCTCTAGACTGGTCTCTGCCTGGCCCCACACGTTCCCCTTTTAGCTGCCAAGTGCACCAGCTTCAACAAGACGGAGGATGCATTTAGCTCTGACTAGCTTATGGCCAGGTGGTGACAGAACTTTGTTTTGAATTGGGAGATACGGGTTCAACTTTCATTTGGGATGAGAAGGTCAAGAAGCTGCATCTCCCACTTCCTGGACAACTGCCCTAACCACACTCCCACTGGACTAACAGGTGCCCTCCTTTTTCTCCTCAACTATTGCCAAATGGTCATTCTCAGATCACACTTCCTGGGACTTGTATACAGGTATGTGGCTAGCTAGACAGAACAGGATCACCATAAAGTATACATGGCCATGCTCAAAAGGACAAAACTACCCAGAGAGGTGAAAATAGAATCTAAAATCTGCGTAACAGGCAAAAACGTCTCTTAGGCTCCTTCTACACATTACAGGTACTGTGCAATTACCTGGTTAACTGTGCAATTACCTTGAGACCAGCTACATGTGCAAAGTAGCTATCATATTATAAAAGCTCCAACCAGCTATCAAGTTACACCTCGAAAATGTGTATTAACTTTATAGCTGGTTGCTATCAAGCTTTATATTTGCATGTGCAGCAGGGTCTCCCTTGCAGCTGAGAACCCATCGTCTGACAGGGCTCCCAGACACAGAGGTGCAACCCCCAAGCCCTGTGAAACCCCCAGGCCCACATGGGACTTTTGGTCCCAGCTGTGTCTCATGCACAGCCAGGACCCTGAGACCCTGCAGCTGACATGGCTCTGGATCCAGGCAGCATCTCTTGTACAGCCCCTGCAGCTGTTTTGGGTCCCAGGTGTGATTGGGCCCCAGCCATGGGTGCCTGCTTCTTACCAATGCAAGGGGAAGCCCAGGACTGGGTTCCCCCTATAGTAGCAATAAGGCACAACTAGAACTCATGCACAGTCCCACAATCGTGCCTCCTGCCATGCACATGTGGATCACACATTAGATCCAATTGCGCCTTTAACTGCAGGTATAGTAGCAATGCAAGGCCCTTTCATTTAGATACATTAAGTAACACCTAGGTACCTTTAAGCAAAACAGGATTTGGGACTTCATCCTCCCATAAAAAGGATACAGGAGGATAATTTCACTAATGTCTGTGAAGTACTCAAGGAATAAAATGATGGGGCCTATGTAAATAAACAGTAGATGAGATATTGCAAGCATCATATGCTAGTAAAAGTATAAAGTGCATTTTTGTTCTTGCCTTACCTAAGAATAATACTCTAACACATAAAAAGCACACACAGTTCTCCTGCTTCCCAGAAACCAAAACCTATACATTCAAAAAGCAAAGAAATCTGATTTGACAGATATAAGTTGCTACCTTTCAAATTGCTGACTCTGGAACTAGCAGTAGATCTCAATGATAAGTCTGGTATACAAAAAGAAACTAACCAATGGAAAATTATAAACAGTAGAAAGGAATAATCTTTTTTACATCCATTAACTCCAACAATTACCAAGCTGCCACACAATGCTAGTTTGGAGGCACTGGCTAACCTTTCTATGTAGCCCATGAGTAGCCCAACTTAATCATTACCAAAGATCAGAGAGGTAACTTTTTAAAAATGGTAAAAAAGCTAGACTGAAACAGGTACTTCTTTCTTTTGAAGTTAATGTCAGTCACTGATAAATAACTATATCCAGATTTCCTATCTAGAAGTTTCTAAGGAGGTACCAAGTATGTTTTGCAGAAAACAAAAACAGAGTTCCTGTATTACTATGTATACGCACAAAGCATGCAGCTTGAGTAATTTCCCTTCCAACATTAGCTTCCTTCTAAATTTCTTTGCAGAAAAAGGTTCTGTTCTGCTCTGAAGATGAATAACAACTCAGTTTACAAATATGAATATGAACCTTGATAAATGTAGTGAATCCTTCCACAGTCCTCCTGAAATCTATGCTAGAAGAGAAACAGGTTGTCAGAGCCTGATCTAGGGAGCTGCTGAAAGCCCTAAATCAACCACTTAACTCCGTGGGGGCTCAGCCGTGCATAAGCTAGGAACACATTAGCACACAATATCAGTGTACTGTAACAGCAAAGTGCTTCTAGTTTGGACAAATCTATAAAGCTTCACTTCATACCAATACAATAGGATCACCCCCATTTGCAAAACAAATTCAGTAAAACTGCAGTCTTGCTGGTATGACTGCATCTACAGTAGGGGCTCCTGATAACACAAGATAGACATCTCCTTCACAGACTCCATCACACACTTGACTGATAACAGCTAGCCAACAGAAACCTGATTTGCAGGCATAACCCCAGCATCATTAAGAAGACATTCAGTATCTCAAAGGATTGGACACTTAGGTTATCAACATCCAAGCATACTTTCTTTGGTTTTAAAAATTAGGCCACTAAACCAGGTCACTTTAAATACACATCAGTTTGCAATGAAAATTCTGTAAAAGTTTCAGGGGAAAATCCCAAATAACTCTTGATCACAGTCATAATAGAAAAACAACAGGATTTTCCACCTATCACTGCTCCCCATAGCCTTGTTACAGTTAAATAGTTTAACTAATGTAACTATTTGACAAACAGTCCCTATATAGAAACAAAGTAACAACAGCTGGACTTAAAATGTTGGCATCTTGTTCTTCTTTTGCCCCTATAGTGTTATCATATGTCCAGTTTCAAAAAAAGAGGACACCTGTCCAGGGAGGGCAGGGAATAATATGATTGTGGGGAGGGGGCAGTGGTACGCCTGTGCCCTACCTGCGCCCTTGTCAGCAGCCCTGCTGCTGCCCCTCGCTCCTGAATCACAGTACTCCGGCCCCCAGACCATGCTGGTGCCCTCACTCCCAACCAGCAGCACTCCCTGCCACCCTGGTGCTGATACCCCTCACTCCTGACCTGCAAATATAATGAGAAGGAATAGTCCCTAAAATAATTACAATACTTAGGGCCCCTCCACACCTGCAGATATAGGTACAATGGGATTCTAATGTATGATCCACACAATCACACATTAGATCCTATCATGCCTTATTGCCAGTGCAGGGGGAGCACGATCTGGGGCTCCAGTGGTGCACGGAGCCCCCTGCAACTGGGAGACTGCATTTGTGCTCCATGACTGCTTGGATCCAGAGTCCTGCTGTTGCGGACAGTAGGTCCCAGTGCTGCAGGGTGCTGCCAGGACCCAGCATTCACAGCTGTGGGACTTTGGGTCCCAGCAGCCATGGGGTGCTGCCAGGACCCAGAGTTCACAACTACTGGGTGCTGCCGAAGCTGAGAGTCTCCTCAGTTACAGGACTCCCAGCCCTGCAGCTGGAAGCCCAGTCAGCTGATGGGGCTCCTAGCCACAGAAACAGACCCTGTTACACATACAAATTAAAGGTGGATAGCAACAAGCTATGAAGCTAGTATACATTTTTAAGGTCTAACTTTATAGCCAGTTGGGCCTTTTTTTGGCATGACAGGCACTTTGCATGCATAGCTGGTCTCAATTAACTGTACAATTAACCAGTTAATTGACTAATACTTGTACTGTGGAGAGGGAGCCTTACTTCTCCAGATACTTTCTCTAAGTCGTGTTCACTCTGATAGCTTAGCTATGATAAGCGTAAGCATGGACCACTGAGACTGCTATTTTGTACCTAAATACTGAAAATCCACTGCACTATGTCACCAATTTGAGTAATCTGTAAACATTTTTTAATTATGCACTAAAAACTAAGCATATATACATTTTTGTTGTTACACATAATATAAGGATCTATTCATTCATTGAAAAAATAAATGTTTAAAAAGTGTTTTTTCTTTCTGCAAATTTTGCCTGGTTAAAGATTAAACTAGACACGTTTTGGTAAATTCCCTTCTGTGGAAGTCAGTGATACAGAACTTCTAGGTGGTTTTTGTTTCTAACTTGCTCCTTTGGAATATATGATTTTTAAATGAATCTAATATATGGGTGTTTTCACTTCCCATAAAAAGGTGGGTAACAAATGAACACCAGGGCACCTCAAAACGTCAAGCATATGGAAAATACCTCCCCCTCCCCCCCATAAAAGGACTTATTCAACGTAATCATTCTTCAAAACAATGTTCAAACGGGGAACTTTCACAGTTCAGCTACACTGCCAAATACCATACTGCTCAGAGGATCTAAAAACCCACTGATATGTAAGTAAAGAAAAATAACTTGCTCTTTTCATTGAATAACAATACAAGTTTCCAGGAAGTTCATATCTTCTAGTAATATACTGAATTTTTTGATGTAGGAAGGATATGTTCCTTCTGGCTGGAAAATACAAATGTGAATTGAAAGAATTCTGTTTTATAGCAATATTTGACAAAAACAAGCAATAGTACCAGGGGATCTGTTTGTTTTGATTTCAGGAGCAGATTCATCTTTTGGCTCTAATAAACAGGCTGAAGTAAAAAAAAAATGTATAATGTTGCTTGCTGTAAAACAAAAAGTAATATTCACTACTCCATTAGATGGAGCAGTTTTTGTAAAAGGATTTACTCTGAATGTTAGCAATACAGAAGTAACTGGTATATAAGCCTTTTTTCAGCATATATTTAAGTATTCCAATATGCAAGTCATTAACTAAAGCCAGTAGAGATATAACAGTATATGACAAGTCCAGACAGCACAACTGTACAGTGGCAGCAAATGAGTAGCTTAGAATATCACATACATTTGTAAGCTATTAAATGATCTTTAGCTATTCTCATATTAAGTGTATTCATCCTTAAAAACCATGCAAAATGCAAAACTAGCAAAGTACATGAACATTTCTTTTTTTGCCTTCTGACATGCATTTTCACTCTAAAGCTTTTCTTTTGGTAAAGTCATTTCTTCCCCTTGGCCCGCTAAATCTTTTTAGGTGGAATCTTCTAATGAAACATTACAAGCTGTTTGATCTTTCAAAAATTCTGTATAAATAGGATGATAACTTTTAATACTTCAGTGGCAAAAAAAAAATACAGCTGTCCAGATTAAACGATTCATATTTTTCATTTAACTTAAAAAATAAAGATGACTTAAAAATCCTTGTGCACATGAATAGCAAAAGATTTAAGAGAAGAAGGTGAGCTTTGGCCAGAAAAAACCCATCTAATCTTTCACTTCTTATTCCTTGTCCCTGGGTCAGCTCTCTTTCAACCGAGAGATTAAGAACATTTCGTAATATAGAGTTCTATGGAAATATCAATTCATCTGTTTTGCACATCCCAATTATTATTATGCTTTTAATATCATACATAAAGTATTTAAATCAGTAATTGAAGATTCTACAGTACATATTTCCAAGAAAGCCAAATTCATGCCATGACTGCCCTAATTTTTCTGTTTTTAAAATTATTTTCATTCTGCAACACTCATATTTTCTTAATATAGGGTTTTTCATTTATTTTCTAGGTTAATTTTAAAGAAAACTAGTAAAAATAATCTACATAAATGTGCAGTCCTTAAATAAACAAGCACATATCTTATAATTATGGTGCTTATGCTTCATTTGTGTGTGTCCTTCTGCATCTTCACAATTAATAAATATATACTTCTAAAAAGACTATGTTTTAGCTGCCCTGACACATTGTTTCTAACATCTGATTTAGTGCGTCTATTAAAATAGTTGGCAGAATGGAGGGTGGATGGGGACTATCCTTGAAATTCTACAGAACACTATATGGATCACTGTGAACCTGCTTCCTGTTCCCAGGCAAATCAGTCATCAGTCAAAGATTTCAAATTTCATGGGATCTACACATTGTATTTTAGGGCACAATGGTCAATAACCTTTAATTAATATTTAATTTAATATAATGCATTAAAAATATAGGTTTGCGGCAATAGGAAGAAGCACGTTCTAAGATAAGCCTGCCACACCCAATCTGTTTTGAAGCCACGAGCTGACACACATCCATCTTGCTCCCAATGAATTCAACTTCTACATTAACAAAATATTCAACTATAGTCACTTTGAATACAAACTTTTAAAAGGTTCATAACTTTGTAATATATTGTTGTCAAAGGCAAGATGCTCATATTCTTCAGTCAGGTCTAATTATATGGTTACATAGAAATTCAGACAGCAAAAATATCTGATAAAAGAAAAAGTGATTAGAAGTTAAAGGAAAAAATAAAACTGAACAGATGCCATTGCTATATAATTACTATGCTCCTATCTTCCGCTGTCTCTTATGTTCAAATTGTGCAAGATTCACAACTTCCCAAAATAATATATGGGCTGCTTAGACAGTTTCTTTAGGGTATAGATAGATAACTAGAGGCTCATAGCAGGCATAATAGTTACATTGCAACAACTGGTGAAAACACCAGTTACCCTCCCCTTTCAAATCAATCTGTCCATGACTTGTCTGGTTAGCGGAAATAATAAAGAAAAAACCCTTTATATTAGTAAAGGTTAAAATTAACCCAAACCTGAAGCTACAACTCAAAATGTTTCTCTTGTAGCTGAGACCATCATTGTAAGAAAGTGATATATTATAACAATACTGAAATAACCTGGAGTGCCTAATCACGCTCTTTAATGAAAAAGGTCCCTTAACAATTCTCAAATTGCTAATCAATTGAGGAATTCCAGCAGAAAATGTTGTGCCCAACCCCCTTCCTTTTCCTCACACGTCATCTTTTCCTGATCCTCTTTTTCCTGTCACTGTTTTAAAACTGTTTATGTTTTTCAGCTAAAAAAGGAGTCTATTGTTCATTGCTTTTCTGCTAAAGAAATGCCACATGTTCAGTATTACAATGTATAAACAAAATTTCTATACAAAACAAGTAACATTGGTCTCCCTCCTTCCAGAGTACATACATTTAAAAATACATAGATGTATATTTTCATCTGATACTCCTTCTAAAGTATGGAGTTTATACGTAGCTGTAGCTCAGAATATATACCATTATCTGCAGTCATCCATTCTATGACAACAGTAAAGGAGGGAATAAAAGGCAAACTCAGTTATCTAGATTAGCAGGGGAGATACATCTTGCATCTCATCTCTTCTACACAAGCCAGATATACTCAAACTAAGACTTAGCCATTATATACGCTAATTAATCTTTTATATATTAATTGTTCCATTGCATTCAATGGGATACACCCTTTGCTCATGGCCCACAGTGCCCCTTGCTGCCCCTCCCCCCCCCAGGGGAGAGTGTCATTGGCTGGATTCTATTGTTTCAGCCAAGCAGGGAGCAGAACACATCCCATCCACAATCCCTACATCGTGCAGTGGGAGACACAGGCTGACCCTGAACAGTCTGGGTCAGCCAATCCAGGGCTGCCCAGTGCACTGTAGCCATCTGTCTCCAGGCAGAGTGGGGGAACTTGCAGAACATACTGAGATGCACAAATAGCAGCTCCCTGGTTGTGCAATGTCAACACTGAAAGCTCCCTGCTCTTTAAGGGCTCATCATTTGAATGTCTGTTCAGGTATCTCTGGGTAAGATTTTCTACCAGAAAAACAATCCTGGGAGCATTCTCCCAAATCATTTGAACATGTGCTACATGACAAATTATGCTAATCCAGCTAGAATTCAGTGATTAAGTTATTATTATGATAGTGTATGTACTAGAACTGGGGTAGACAATTATTTTGGCTAGAGGACCACTCAGGAAGTTTTGGTGAGCTGTTGTGGGCTGGGTCAAGTCTGCGCTGTCAGCATCCCATCATCCCGGCCTGACCCCCACACACCTGTCCTGCTTCAAGACACAGCTCCCCACCTTCGCACAGCCCCATACCATTTGCCCTGCTGAGTGCACCCTGTCCACAAGCATCCCAGGCCAGTCTCCACTGAGACCCCACCTGCTGTATCTGGTAACCCGGGCGGTGGGTGCAGGGCACATGGGCCAGGATGCCCAGGCAGAGGGAATAAGTCCAGCCACAGCAGTAACACTGGTAGCAGCAGCTGGAAGAAGCCACCGCTGCCAAGAAGAGGAGTCCTGCCACCATGCCTCCCAGCCCCACTGTGCACTCAGGGATAGTGGGACTGACTGCATACACCACATCCCAGGCTGACCCCCAAGCCTGGACCATTTAGAGCCAAGGGATCCATCATGGGCCAGATAAAATCCCTTGGAAGGCTGGATCTAGCCTGTGGGCCATATTTTGCCCACCTCTGCACTAGAGGTTAATTAAATTGTCTCACTTGAAATAAATCTAAAATTGAGGGAGAAGATAAGCATCTGAAATCTTCTATGTATTAATGGAAGGTGACTGATATAAATTTAAAAACAACTAATTCAAAATGTTTTAGTAGCTTGTTCCCTTTTTCTTCCTAAATCATTTTAATCCATTTTTCAAAAGCTAAAAATGTGTTTCAATGCCATATAGCAAAAATGCCTAAAAGGAGATAGATAATACCAAACAAATTATTTACCATTATATAAAAAAACAGCAGATGCCAGAAAAACCCTAGATGGTAATGTGGGCTTGATATCACATTAGCAGCCCATATTTCACCCCTTAACTTCTCCAATACCTTAACAAGAAAATAACTTGAATTAAAACCAAAGTTGTTTGAGTTAATTCCTATTTCAACCCAGGTTAAGATGACACATGCCATGCAGACATGACCAAATAGCTTCTATAGTTCATCTCTGCTGGCAAAGAAGCCTTTGCTTGTGGAAGAAGAAACAAACTACAGCAAATCAACAGGGAACAGGGCTTTATATTCCACCTGCTCTGCAGTAACTACCTGCTCTTAATCCATGGTGAGTGAAAGCTAAATCAGGGCACTGGAGCCCTCAGCAAAGCAGGGTTAATCTACCAAGATTCAGATTCCACTTAGTGTAGGCTAACAATGGGTACATGGACAGTTAGCACAGAGTAGCTGATGATCTGTGTAATCCTGCACACTGCAGACTAGCTATTTTTTGTCTGAACCCAAAGATTCCAAACTAGCTGAAACAGTCTCAGTTTCAAGCACAGACAGATCCTCATTGTGATAGTCAGTATTCTGAATAGCCTGAAGATTTCTGCAAATTCTGGGGGATATCAAACATATACATGAGAGACTACATGCATGCACAAATCATAGAAATTTAGGCTTGGAAAGGACCTCAGGAGGTCATCTAGTCCAACCCCCTGCTCAAAGCAGGACCAGCCCCAACTAAATCATCCCAGATAAGGCTTTGTCTAGCCTGGTCTTAAGAACTTACAAGGATGGAGACTCCACAACTGCTCTGGGTAACCTGTTCCAGTGCTTTACTACCCTCCTAGTGAGAAAGTATTTCCTAATATCTAACCTAAACTTCCCTTGCTGCAACTTGGGACCATTGCTCCTTGTTCTGTCATCTGCCATCACTGAGAACAGCTCCATTCTTTCTGTAACCACCATTCAGGTAGTTGAAGGCCACTATTATGTCCCCTTTCAGTCTCCCCATTTTTCCAGAGTAAATAAACCCAGTTCCTTCAGCCTCTCCTAAATCCATGTACAATATGAAGTTTCACAGGCCACTTAAGCCAACTTTTTTGTACTGGCAATAACCTCAAAAGTGCTAACCACAATGCAACAGTGTAAAAATTGCTTTAAAAAAAGAAAAGTTGAGTTGAGCTAAGATTATATTGCACTATGTAATCTCACTAAGTAATAACTAAATAGAAATATAATGCAAGTAGACAAATTTTGAAGGGCAGCATTACCAAGAAAAGAGAGCAATTTTTTATAGTTGACTAGGAAGATAGGAGGAAATAAACAACATTAAGAATAATCTATCAGGAATGTTCTCATGGAACAGGTCTGAGAGAGGTGGAAGCCTCACCGCTTGGAATATTAACAGTTAGCTTAAACAAGGCACTACCAAACGCACCACTGAGCATGCTTGCTGACCTTTGCAAGGTCAGAAAGTAGATGATGTCATAGATCTTTTCCATTTTGTAGGTCTTGTTGTATTACTTTGATATTTACAAGCCCCCAAAGAACGGATTTTGTAGATTCTGTAGGTCTCAAGGGCTGCCATGTCAGTTGGCTCTTTTAACTAATTTTTAATACATATATTCAAATCTACGTAAATATACTGTGTTGCCATTTAGTCAAAACAAATATTTTTTACATATATTACAGGTGCATTCCAAGAGCCACTGAAAAATGGATAACATGCTAATGTAAGTATGCCTTGTAAATCAATTGTACTTGATCTGTTTGGAAAAGTGCAATTTCATATGAGTTTGAATTATTTCAGTTCAAATACAATAAGTTGAAAAGATTTATTTTCTAGAAATCAGGTTAAATTCCCACAAGGTCAATATAGGGCAACTCAAATACTATTTAAGTCACGAATTTCATATAACTGCTAAATAAACCTTCACTTAAAAAAATACTTCCCTGACATTCACTGAAACAAATTCAAATACTGTATGTTTTATACTTGCTTAATTTCACATAATCATGTCTCATATAGAGTCCCCTTCCCCCAGGTTGCTTTAAAAGTTCTGTAGCATCAACTTTTTCTAATTTTGTATAAACTGTACTCCTCCAACCAGTGAGTTTCTGAGTTTACTAAAATTCAGTTTAGTGAGAAACTATTTTCTTTTATCAAAACAGAAGAACTGAACTTACCAAGAGACTTTAAAAAGTGTTTCATCATAAGCAAGTTTCATTTCAGGTTTTAAAATATTTGCCTTTTGCAACACCAGTTGGTTGCTGCTATGGGGAAGATCCATATCTGTGTTTATTAAAAGATGTTTCCTTTTGTTTTGTTCTTATTGCTAGATCTACTGAATTTCCTGCAGAGACACCAGTTGTGATAATGGGCACTGCCATCTCAGCATCTACAAGTCTGCTGATAAACACCTCCACCTGCGACCTATATGAACACGAAGATACAGCAAAGATCGTACTGCCTGTATTTTACAGTGTTATTTTAATGCTTGGAGTGGTTGGAAATGGACTTGCCCTCACTGTCATTTTTAAAAACAGAAAAAAGATCAACTCTACCACGTTATATTCAACAAATCTTGTCTTGTCGGACCTTCTTTTTACTACTTCTTTGCCTACAAGGATTGCATACTATGCACTAGGATTTGACTGGCCATTTGGAGAAACATTTTGTAGACTAACTGCTCTCATATTTTACATCAACACTTATGCAGGTGTTAATTTTATGACATGTTTAAGTATTGATAGGTTTTTTGCTGTAGTCCACCCATTCCGGTACCAAAAGCTTAGAAGAGTTCAGCATGCCAAGGGCATTTGTATATTTGTCTGGTTCCTTGTATTGAGTCAAACATTTCCATTACTCCTACAGTCCATGTCAAATAAGGAACAAGAAAGGATTACATGCATGGAATATCCAAACTTTGAAAAAATCCCAAATCTACCACTGATACTTCTTGCTGCCTGTTTAATAGGGTACCTCATTCCCCTTGGAATCATACTATTTTGTTATTCTCAAATTAGCTACAAACTTGTTCAAACTGCAAAAGCAAATCCATTAAGTGAAAAATCCGGGATAAACAAAAAAGCCATCAATACAATCATTTTTGTAATTGTTGTGTTTATCATCTGTTTTACCCCTTATCATGTTGCAATTATACAACACATGATTAAGAAGCTTTACAATCAAGACAAAACACCATGCAATGATCAACAAGTATTCCAGAAGTCTCTTCATTATACAGTGTTTCTTATGAATTTTAACTGCTGCTTGGATCCTTTCATTTATTTCTTTGCATGTAAAGGATATAAGAGGAGAATAATGAAAATACTGAGACGCCAAGTTAGTGTATCAGTTTCAAGTGCTGTGAGGTCACCTCATGAAGAAAGCTCACGTGACGTGGGAGAAACACAAATGATAGTACTGTCAAAATCTTCAAATGGAAAGTTATTGGAGAAATAAAGTTTTATTGACTTGCAAAAATGTAAGTTCAAAAACACTGGACCCATATAAAATATTATTTCCTTCCCGTACAACAAATTAAGTGGGATTCTCTTTCCCACCATCTCTGAAATCCAGGATGTTGTTTAAACACAAAAATGACCATCTGACAGTGAGAAAATTAGTAGGTTCCTAATTTTATCAATTTGACTACCTTTCATCTATTTTTTTGGGAAGTTTCCATCAGAGCACCTATGAAGTTTCCAGCCTGAACACATGCATTCTTGAATTTTAATTACCAGGCAAAGACCCAATTCACTTGTTTTTCTAAGAAAAGAAACTAAAAATAAACGCAAGTAGCTCACAAGTGGCTCATAATGACTAAAACAGAACATCTGAAAATGAGCAGACATCTAACGGATCTCCAATATTAGCATTCTTGAGTAATAAAGTATGTTGCATCTTTTTCCCTTGAGCTTTCATGCACACCACATAAGCAAAGGAACGAAATGTACAAGGATTTTATAAAATATATACAGTTTCATGAAATATTTGAAATAGTCTGTGGTACTATTTTAGAATCTTTTGGACCTGGAACTAGATTGTTCATATCTAAATTTAACACAGTTAACTTTGTGAAAATATAAGTGGGAAAAAAGCTAAGATACTGTCTCTGAAAAATTGAGATGTAAACATATTTAAGTAATAAGCATCATTTTCTTTGCCTAACCAGATATTTATATGGCCCTATTATTACAGCATCTGAGCACCTACCAGATACTAATCAATTTATCCCTCCTCTGAGGAAGGAAGTATTCTCTTTCTTTTACAAATAGGAAATGTTTATTTCTGGATTCTGTTGCGAAGAGACCTGTACTGTAAGGGTTCATCAGATACAAAAATACATTTCAGCCAACATGGACATTTGTTTACAAATGTAAGCATAAATCAAAACTAGCGACTGGTAAAAGATGAATGGTTTAAATTACAGGAATTGTGGTAAAGGATCATTTATGTTTCTGCAGTCACAGGTTCATGTAACAAACTGAAAAATTCTAAAAATGGGACTAATTTTTTTTTTAATTGGCAATTTTCATGGGAAGATATGACCACACTTCCTTGAACACTGTTTACCTAGAAGATTGGTGAATGAGGACAGGAAGGCAGATAGATACAAACTCTTGATATTGTGGCTGCCCAGAGCATCCCCCTAGGATCCACTTTGACATCACTCAGCCTTCATTACTGCAACCCTGAAAGTTGCCCTCACAAGACCCTGCCAGGGAACCAGATGACGTCACCACCCCCCACTGGAACTAGCTAACACCTGAACAGCATCCGGGATGTGAATCTGAGGTTCCTGCCATTGTCCCCTTCCTAATTTGTCATCTTCCTTCCCTAGCTTGTTTCTGTGTCTCAGCTAACTTTACAACACTGCTGTGAGCTTCTAACAAGAAAAGTAAGTGGAACATGTCGTAAAAAGTCCAGTGCAAGTAAAAGGACAACATGCTTCAGTAACATTAAGATGGATCATTTTGCCTATATTTCTCTCACTTTTTTGTGTCACCCTTGTTTTCCCTTAAAGAAGCAAGGATCACATGTGAACAGCAACAGCGGTGGAAGCTTATGACCCACTCAATTAGCCTTTTCTCCCATTGATACCACCTTTATACTACTGGAAAGAATTTAAAGTTTCCTAGCTGTAAGAGACACTATACAGTTAGAAGGATATCAAATAAAAAAAAAATATATATTTAAAATATTAACCAAGGATTTCATTTTAAGTTGTAAATATTGTAAAGGCTTTGTCTTTTTCTATCTTTCTAATAAAAGTTCAAAATATATTTATACTAATTGTTACAAGAGTAATCAAACAATAACTTGACACAAAACACTTCCGTCTGAGGTTATAATCATAAATACTGGTTGTGTGAACATTTCATCAACACATAGTTGTTCTATTACTTTTGTTTCTATGTTTCTGTTTACAGTATTACTTTGGTCTAATTTTAGATGATAAAGCTCTGAGAGCAAAAAAATGTTTAATATTTACCTGTAAAATACAATGCATGTAAACATTATAGCACTATGAGCAAATAATTTAAGTCTAAATATATATTTTTGCAAACAAAACAAAGCTAAACATCAGTATTAAAATATTAACTCCTCCATTATGCTCTCACTTATGTCACTCTTATTTTTAATCTAGGATTACTGCTGTAGTTTTCTTTTAAACTAACAATTAACTTTATGTCAGAATGCCAGTTTTACTCAAGTAAACACTGACAGCAGGGGTGCCAAACTCAAATCAGCTGGAGGGCTGCATCCCTTCATTTTCTGGTGCCTATGCGCTGTATCCAGGCTCTTGTACTGGCAGCCCTAGCAGCTCCACAGACAGAAGCTTCGACACCAGTAGAGAGGTTTTTCATGAGGGCAACCAGCACAACAACCCTGAAAAGACTGAATCAGAGATTCGCCAGGGACACCATGTCTGTGCAATAGTGGCCCTGCAGGGACCCCATATGGTGTGTATGACCTGCAGGGACACAAAGCATGACCCCATGCCACCATGGCCAGAGCCAGCATCCTGGGGATCTGGCTTCAGTGGCTGGTCTTCCCACAGCAGCAGCCCGGCCCACAATGAGAGCTAGGGGTCTGGCTGCCCCAGCAGCACTATGAGTTAAGTCCAGCCACAGCGGCTAGAGCCCCAGCTCTGCCCACAGTAGCTGGGCTTCCTGGTGACACCTGGGGTGCTGGCAACCCGAGAAACACTGAGAGCAGAAACTCTGCCACTGTGGCCAGAGCTGAGGCTCTGCTTAAAGTGGTAGGTCTCCTGGCAGCTGCCACTACCCCAGCTTTTGCTGGGGGATAGGCAGCCCCAGAAGCACGATGGTCAGAGGCTCCACCACTGCAGCCAGAGCTCACCACAGCTGTAACCAGACCCCAGGCCTTTGCAGGGGCACAGAAAACTCTACTGATACCAGAGATAAAAGGCCCTCCACTGTGACCAGAGCTGGGGCTCTGTCCATGTCAGAAGAGTTGCTGATCGTGGCGTTGTTCTCCCCAGGGAGCTGGCTGCCACTGTGCAAAATGCCACCACTGAGACCAGAGGCTGAGCAAAAGTTCACTGGCTAGATGACCCAGGTCAACAGACTGGATCCAGCCCATGGGGCTGTATACTGGACACTTCTGCCTTATAGCATTTTTCTAGTTAGGTACTGATTGTTTTAAAGATTTTTTTCCTACTACTTTTCCTCAAAGGTTTAAGAAACAACTTTCCTTAAAATAAAATCGTGGAGAACTAAACATCCACTTAAAGCTACATTTCCTGATGGCATCTTCCACAACAACTGATTGCTTTAGGCTACTTAAAAACATAACCACCACCACCACCAAACAATGGCACTTTACTTTAAACCCCATGGACCCCTGCACCAAGCCCAGCACTTGCCTGAAGAGGTATCACATCAGTTCGACCCAGCTCCCCAATGTTTTTATCGATCAGGAGTTTTAGCGGGGCTTTTTTGCCAGTTTTATCTAATAGCTGATTGAATCAGCTATTAGATGAAAGCACCAAAAAGACCTGCTCAAGTGCCTGATCTATTTAGACACTGGGGAGCTGGACTGAACTAATGCACTGCTTCTTCTGGGAAAGCATTTTTTTTCATGTCTGTCAGCAGCCTTGGTGATTTTGTTCATAAAACTGCAATGACTCATGTTAAAAGTGATTATAATTAGTTCTAACATACCCTAAATTGAGGGAAATACAAATACCAAACATGTAGCTATTGTAGTAAAATTAGACTATAATGCAGTCTCAGAACAAGATAGAAAAATCATCACATGATTTCTGTTCATTCAGGTTATTATCACTATAATACTGAGCACCTGCCAAAATAAACTAAAAGCAAGAATGAAGTCAATAGCTGTACTAGATTTTTTCACCTTTCTGAGAGCTTGCTAGAATTATTCTTAATGTTTGCATGTGTGTGAAACTTGGAACCATCTGCTTTCTTTTCCCCTCAGTTGCTGCTGACATAAGGCAAGCTAAAGGAGGCTCCTGTACTTAAAGCAGTGAGCTCTGTGGATATCCTTATCTCTTCCAGAAGGCAAAAGTCTTCGCACAGATATCATGAAAAGTATATTCTCCACTCACAAGCCAGTCTCATTGGTAATTTCATCTTTCCTCTGGAACGCAAATCAAAGGAAATTACAGCATCTTAGCCAGACATGCTTTTAGATAGCTAAGTTCAATATACAGAATGCTTTAAGATTTCAAGATAATACCTGTCAACCATCAGCATGGAAGTGAAGTACCACAGCAGAAAACCAGGCAGATTTGGACCAGCAGATGCTGTTGCTGAGGAGCTGGGTTGCCATATTTTATATAGGAAGGAGCTTTAATGTTAGCACACTCATTTCTAAATAGGGCAAGTTTTAGTAATCTAATCTGGAAGTTACAAAGACATAAAGCTACTGTCACTGCTACATTCCTTGTCAGTGACAGCAAGGGGTGCAGAGTTCCTGCCAGCTGCAGACAGAGGATCGTGTCTGTGGCACACATAGCAAAGTGCGTGTTCAGAAAAAGTTAGGAAAATTCTCAGACGATGAAGAAATTTGGCAATCTGAGACACTACTTTCTAGCTTTTCAAAATAATCCCCATTTCCAATAAAGCAATCTTCACCATGGCTTGATTTAAATTCAGCCAACCACCTCAGCCAAGCCCATGCTAATAGTAGCAAAGTACGAGGGCAGTTATTGGAAGGGAGATATCAAGCAGAGCATCACATGCATATTGGTAACATCTTGGAATACTGTCTTATGATCACCCTAATGGCTTTGCTATCAGCAAAGAACAAAATAAACATTAGTTAGAGAATGGTGAGAGATCTCTTAAAAGACAAGTTGCCCATTATTATTTGTAATACAGCTAGAAAGGAAGGATGTCAGCCAGTCAGTGTTTCCTCATTAAATCTTTCTGGGTGCATCCACATGAGCACACACGTAGCTCTTGCCCTGCCTCAAACCCCTTTAAGGCAGGGCAAGAAGCACATGCGGGAATGAAAAAATGAAAATTAGATCCCTGGATATCCAGAGGCCTAAAACAAAAACAAAAAAAAATAGGGCAGGACACAGCCCCGGAGCGTGCCCTGAGGCAACAGGAGGCTGAGTGCTCCAGGGAGATGCTCTGGATGCCAGAGCATCTCCATGGTTGGCCCCTCGCCTTGCCAGGGCTCCAGTGCCAGTGAGTTAGGGGTTGGGGGGGCTGGAGGAGGGGGAGGGGACCATGGGG
>NW_017728906.1:105755154-105772941 GCF_001723895.1 Crocodylus porosus
GACCCTGGGGCAGAGGAGTAGACTGTGGTCCTTCATGGTGCCTGGGACCCTGGGCAGCGGGGCTGGGGCCCTGTGGGGGATAGGGGCTGTGGCCCTCCAGTGGGGAGCTGGGGCCCTGTGTGGGGGAGCATTCCATGTGCTGTGGTGGGGGAGGGCTGCACCCTATGGGGCCAGGGGACCCACCCCTCCTGAGCAACGCCCCAACAAGGTCCCCCACACCCAGTCCCCACAGCAATCGCCCCACACATACTCACACACCAACCCCCATCACTCCACATACACCTACCTGCCTTTCCCCATACCCCTTCTCACCCCCTTCCTGCAAATACCACATCCCCCCATCACACACCCATCATGTGCAAAGGAAACCAGAAGTTCACATCAACACATATAGGTATTTAGAATTTATTTTATCATGATGATAGAGACACTGTTAGGTTTCCATATTGCTTTAACATTGTAAATATACCAATAAAGCATTGCCTGACTGATTGCTGTCTCTCTCTGTCCAGATATATATATATGTGCGTGTGCATGTGCACATGTGTAGAGTGGTCTTTTGTGTTAATTGTGGAAAAACATGGATTTGGGGATATTTTTAAAATGGATTTGGGATGCTACTGCAGCAGTCCAGCTGGTACAAGGAGTAGTGTCCCCAGGTACCAAGTGGCTGAGCCCCAGAAGTTCCGGAGAGCGAGTAGCCCTGAGCTGCTTGCCAGGGCAGGTTTTTGTACTGCTGGGGCCAGGACAGGACAGCTTTTTATACTGCTGGGGACAGCACAGGTGCTGGCTCCAGGCTCTAGCTCCTCCTGGCCGCAGATCCGGGAGGAGCCAGGGTTATTTTGCCCCAAGTGGCACAATTTGCTCCACAACAAAGTGCACGTCTGAGCACGCGCGCTGAGGCAAAAGCCCCGGCTCAAATTTGCACCACTTCTATTTGACTTGCTGCAAACACACATGCTTGCATGTGTTGACGCACCCGCTATGTCTACAAAGCAGAACAATGACATACTGTGACTAGAGTATCAATGCTAAAAAACAAAACTAATGTTATGAGAACTAGGCACTGCTCACTCTAACTTCCTCTGAACACTCTGGATTGAAAACTCGCTATGTCAATAAACTCAATTCCTAATTCACCTCTCACATGGTTGAGAATCAGGACTAATCCCATGTTTTCATAAATAAAAATGAGAGGAAAAACTCAAGCCATGAGAGTTTAATGGAAGAACATGTTTTTTGTTCAACTAACTTCATGCATTTAAGATATATCAACTTTAATCATCCTTTCCTATGCTGTGGAGCATAAATCAAGTTGCCAGTAATCAGAATTATAATTACAGCAAATGTTAATGAGTAATCATTTTTGTTACTAGTAAAAACAAGTATTGCAATCTATTTTGCCTATGATAACTATGTTCAAGCTTCATGTGGCCTTGAATCCACATCTTTAGAAAAATTATTCTCATAAATGCTCAGTTATAAATTTATATTCTAAACCTAAGGAGCCTTTCCTGGATGAGTTATCACCTTGGTAAGGTGGTATAATCTCACTGCACTAACACTGAGAAGTGGTTTGTATTCTGAAATTATTCTCAGAAGGCCGTGAATATCCAATTGTAAAAATGTCTTTCTTCACAAGGTGTTATTGCCTAGTAATAACCAAAAATGAGAAGTGTGTGCGCCTCCTAGACTGTACATATTTCATGAAAAATACTTGCTATTGCTTTTTTTCAGAACTTTACCTCAACTAGTTCTAACCTGTGAGACCTTCTTCCTTAGAAGTTTGGGCTATACAATTTTCTCCGTTTCTTCCATCTATGCAGCCACAGCTCTTGGCAGAACTTTTAGGAAAAAAGAAGTACAGAGTGAATTTCACACAGTGATAACAAAAAGCAGCAGGAGAACATTACAAACTGAGGATATGAGGAGAAACCGCAAAGACTGCTGAAAGTAATCTTTGATGGCACGTATCCTTTGTTTAGAATAGTCCTATTGAGGAATTTGAGGAGAGAGCAGGATTGGAGCAAACTATTTATTTCTAAGCATCTGAAAAGAAGATCAGAAGGAAAACCAAGTAGCCACGTTGCAAGGTGTGGGGATTAGACCCGTGAGCCATTCCAAAGCCTCAGAAAAGAGCAAGGAGCCAGCAAACTGAAACCTGGAAGAATTGTTGTTGCAAGAAAATGATGAAGGCCTGTCAGAATGGGATGATCTGGGAGCCATCTGGTCCAATCCCCTGCCCTGACACAGGATCATCCCTATCCAAACCATCCGATACAATCCATCTAACCTTTTAGTTACATTACCATTAACCCTGACACAAGACAAAACATAACAATCAAACCTGCACAAGTAAAACGCTGGGACCACAGAGGCCAACATCCTTCATCTGTAAAAAGCTGTTAATATGCACGTAAGAGATTCCACTTCAGAGAGGGGCAAAAACCCCCACAGCCAATACCAATCTGATCGTAGGGTAAAATTCTTTCTTAACTCCAAATATGGCCAATGAACTGACCCCAATTAAAGGGATTCTTTTAGAATCTCACTAATAAAAGGGATTCTTTTAGAGGTTTGGTTTGGTTTTATCTGCTATAATGTACGCTAGTATAAACAATACAATACTTTTACCTTCCCCCCCACAATGTGCTGCAGAAGAGCTAGCTACGGCAGAGCTAGCCAGCAAGCAGCACCCTTGTGCCCCAGCCAGCCCAATTAGCATCTACATGTGCGTTGTTATGCATTAAATATTCTGCTGCAGGACAGTACTTGCATTTACAAGTACCAACCAAACAAGTGGTGGAATTTATTAGTTTACTGCACTCTAATAAAGACATATGTAGATGCTGAGATATTTACTGTGGAGCTAATTAGGCAAATCTACAGTAAACATCTCATGCAGACACACCCCTCAATAGTATTTTCCTCCTAACTGCAAATAATTACTGATTAATTTATGCCTTAAAGCAGAGGTAAGCAATTATTTAGGCTGGTGGGCCACTTAAGTTTTGGTGAGCTGTGAAGGGTTGCACACATAAAATCTTTCAGAAGATACAATTTTTAACAAATTATAGATAAAAACAAATCACATACTAAAAATCAAACATCATATTTTAATTTTATTTCAAAAAATATTTTTTCTCCTGATTTACGTTTAAGTGCATAATAGCTCAAAATAAAGTCTTGCTCTTGTATACTGTGGGAAGGTGGGGGGGGATGTGTGGGGTGGTGGGGGTGGGAGAGTGTGCGCTATGTGTGGGAGAAGTGTGGGCGGGAGTGTGGGGGGAAGACTACCCACACATTAGGTCCCAGGAGCTGGCCAGGGTTTGGGGGGGCAGGGGGCAGGTGCAGCAGAACTCACCCCAGTGGTGCAGGTCCACCTTCCCCACATCTGGCTTGCACGTGGGGTCAAGCTCCACCTGCTCCCACCCCAAGCAGCCCATACCATTCTCCCTCCCACGCCTGGCCTGGGCTCGACAGACAGCACCACCCTGGGCCTGCCCCAGTCACCACATGCACCTTCCCAGTGGGGCTGCTGCCACAGCTGCCTGGTACAGCTTGGCTCCTCTACCTGCTACCTCCTCCTTTTTCTGCTGTGCTGCTCTAGACAGTGGGTAGCATGGGGAATCAACAGCAGCTGTGGGGACATGCTCCAGGTACCACATGCCCAGCCCCATGTGTCAGGGGGAAGCTACAGCCAGACAGCTCCTGCCCCGACACATCAGACTCCAGCTCTGGCTCCAGCTCCCAGCAGCCCTCCACCCATTTAGCTGGCTGCACGTGGCTGCTCATTGCACTGGGTAGGCAGAGAAGGTGGAAGCTGTCTGGGAGCTGCAGCCCTGTGTACTGGGGCAGGCATCACCCAGCTGCAGCTCCCCCTCTCCCCCCCGCCCTACCTTAAGTGGCACAGAAGGGGCAGGAGAAGGACGAGGAAGAGCCACTGGAGGAGGGGAAGCCAAACAGTACCTGGGCAACTGCAGCAGCAGCCCCACCAGGAAGCTATGCATGCTGCCTGAAGGCAGGGCCAGGGCAGTGCTGTCTGGCAGGCACAGGACAGCTATAGCCAGGAGTGCAACACAGGCTGCTGTCAGTGGGGCTCGGCCCCATGTGAACTGCCATGGGGGCAGCCATGCGCCAGATCCAATCAGTTGACAGGCCAGATCCAGCCCATGGGCCATATTTTGTCCACCTCTTCCCTAAAGCATAAGTGTTTATATAACTTAGGTGTTGTACTAGGGCTACAATGGTGCAGTCTTGATGGTCCACAAAACCTCTGAGATGCTTTATCTGAGATGTTTTATCTTTTACTGGACCAGCTGCAGAGTTGGAAGAGTTGCTGGACAAGTTTTCAGGCATCAAGTCCCTTCTTCAGGTCTGCATCCAAAAGCTTGTCAACAGCCCTCCCAAATATACAGTTAACTCAGTAAAAATTACCATAAAAATCCCTGCCTCTTGGCTGTAACTTGGACCTTCCATCCTATATAGATAGAACCTACCAGCTTCACTTATAACCCTACATAACTGCCTAAATTCATAAACTTTCTATACAGCACACATGTATTTTAAAAAATGGTACCCCAAAACCTGTTTAAAAATTAGACAAAATTTAGCTGAATTGGTACAGAGGTACATGAAGTTTATAATCCAAGTAAAGCATATTGGCTCCAATTAAACAATCCTGCTGCAGGATTGTCTACTTTCTTCTTCCTCCAACAAAATGCTTTCCTACTCTTCATAATTAGGTTTTATTTGAAACTTTCTAATAGAGACATGCTTGGAAGGAAGCAGGAAGGCTGAACTAGTGAGGGCTGCGATCAGGAATTTGAAAAGTGGCCATTTCAGTTCCCACCAAAGAAAATCTTTTACAGTCACGTCATCTTGTTTCCCAATTTCCTCAGCTCTCAAATTTATAAGAAATGCTCCACTATCTCCTCATCTCTCACATACACTGTTTCACTACTCTTTATTCAACTCTATAGCAAGTGTTGCACACTCACACCACAGGTGTAGCATCTCCAATTACTATTTTATTTCCCCATAAATAAAAGAATGCTGGGAACACTGGAAATTCCCTGCCTGTCCCCCCTCCCCCCACACACCTTCCAAAACAAACCCTCAATGAACCTACTGGAGGCCCAACATACTGTGAAACACCTGCTATCCATTTTCCAATGCAGACTTGTATGGTTATTTCAGTACTCCCTTGTACAGTGTCTACTGGACACACAGGTGTCATTATACTGTATTTTCTCACATATAACATAACCATATAATATGAATGAAGTTTTTGAAGTCATTATGAAGAACTTTTTTTCTAGAGATGTGGCTACAGAGAGAAGGGATAGAGCCTAGTCTTCAGATGATTCACCTTCCCCTTCCAGCTTAACTAAAACCCTACTTGCTGCTGAAGACTGACCTCTATGGGTGGACCTATGATCTTGAAAAGAGTTAAAGAGTTGTGAACCAGAAGAGACCAGGAGCCCTGGTAGACAGGAAAACTGCCCAAAGAAGGGTTAGCTTGATTAATGGGTTGATCATTAAAAAACAGAAATGATTCACAGCTGTGAAGTGAAGAATAATAGGCCATTTACTCAGTGAGCCATTAATGAGCCACTGACTCCCTCAGATGCCCAAACAGTACTACTAGAGCTGTTGCAGGGTGATTTTATCTTAGGGAAAAAAAAAAGGTTTCCCTTTTAATACATACACCTCAGTTTTAGGGGGGTTGAGTTAGGGGAAAAAGGTGTGCACTCTATGTGAGAAAATACAACAGTTACTTTAGGGCTCTAATATGAGTGGTTCACTTAATTTTTCTATTACATGTCACTTTGCCTTTTTCTCAGTATGTTTCATTTGAATATGCAGATTTAATTAACCTTGATTAAATTCTTCAATCTACTCTAAATAAATTTGTTATCTTCATATTCTGCTACTTCAGTGTTTACTTCCTTTTCCAGATAACTAATATATTTAGTAGCAATTGTCAGCATATAGTTTATTGGTGTAAAATGGTTAATATGGTGAAAAATAGACTATTTAGTCCCACTGTTTTCTGTCTCCTTGCTAATTTCACAATTATCTCAGCTCTACTTTTCACCCATGGTTATTTATTGTTCTTTCTAAATAGCCATACCATTGACTTTATCAAGTTTTATTTTTTATTTTGTAAATTCAACTACGTTTTTCTACAGATTCTGAGAGAAAAAAAGTTGGAGACATGATTTTTAAGGAAAGCCACACTGCTTTGTTTTCACTATATCGTAATTGTTATGTAGATACCTTCCACTCTGTTTAAGCTATTTTAATTGGATTGTTTCTATCACACCTGGCAAGGGATGTGCTTGGTCTCCACCCTTGGAATTAGTCTCTATTTCTAGTGCCAAGCCTTTAGAAAAGGGGTATTTTAGAGTTCTTAAGTTAGAATGGTAAATCAAATCTTGTTACAGTTACCTGTTCCTCTGTACCCCAACACCCAGGATTTCACCCTTCCCTCTCTGCTAGGGAGCCCAGTTCTTAAAATGGGGCTTTCTTGGTTGCCATGTGGGACCAGGAGGGAATTTTTTCCCCTCCTGCTGCTACACGTGTTAGAGTGTTTTTTAAGCCTTCCTCAGAAAGGTGTTGCAGCCAAAGCTGGGGATTTTGACTGGGATGTACCATTGCCCCTGCTGGGACTTAAGCCCAGAGGTTTCAGGCTAGAGGGTCTTGTTCCTCCACTAAGGGTCAGACCAACTGTCATATTTGGAGCCAGGAAGCAATTTGACTCCATGGTTAAATGAGGTGTGGGTTTCTGCTTTCCTCTGTAGAGGGGGATCAGTGAGGTTGGGGAGCTCTTCCTGGAATCTCTCAAGCCTTTTTTTTTTTTTTTTTTAACTAACCTTGGCAGCAGCAGGATGTTGTTTTACCTGCGGCAGATTAGGGTGTTACATCTTGTGTCAGGACTTACTGTATTATTTTTTCTAATAGATTATTAAACTATGGCTTTGTATATCATGGTTTGGATAGGGATCATCCTGCCACAGGCAAGGGGTTGGACTGGGTGACTTCTAGATGTCACTTCCAGCCCTACTTCTCTGACTCCTTGAACAAAGAACTCCATCTTTTAGGATCACAGGAAAGGACGGATGGAAGGGACTTCATAAGATCATCTAATCCAGTCCCCTGCTCAGGTAGGATCATCCCTGACTTAAACCATCCCAGCCAAGTGTCTTTATAATCTTCTCTTGAAAATTTTCAGGGATGGAAATGGAAGTCTACAACTTCTCTAAGTAGCCTATTCCAATGCTTGACCAACCTCAGAGTCAGAAAGTTCCTTTTTCTCCAAACTAAGTTTCCTTACCATTGCTCCTAGTCTAGTCCCCTACAGGCACAGAGAAAAGACTCTCTCAAAGCCTCTTTAAAATCACCCTTCAGATATTTAAAGATTGTTATCAATTCCCCCTTTAGTCTTCTCTTCTTCAAATTATATAACCATAGTACTTTCAGGCTCTCCTCAAAACTCATCGATCCAAGGCCTCTATCCATTTTTGTCATTCTCCACTGGACTCTGCCCACATCTTCCTTGAAGTGTGGGGCCCAAAACTGGACACAGCACTTCAGGTGCTGTGATATACCTTGACTTTAGTATGGCTTTTAACACTGTTTCCCATGACATTCTCATTAACAAGCTAATAAAATACAGACTAGAAAGTACTGTAAGGTGGATACAAAACAGGTTGGATCACTGTGTTCAGTGGGTGGTCATCAATGATCCAATGGTTAATGAGGATAAAGTATCAAATGCAGTTCCCCAGGGATCTGTTCTGGGTCCAGCATTGTTTAATTTCTGATTAATGATTTGGATGATAGGACTAGTACCTGTCAGATCTGTGTTCCTGAGGGAACCCTGGCACCCAGCTTGCTGGACTTACACACACACACACACACACACATACACACACACTCCTCATCTAACCAGAACTAAGCACAAGAAAAGTTTAATAGGCATCTCAGGCCATACGTTCCCCGGTCCCAGTATGGAAGGCCTATTTAAACTTGATTGACTGAAACTCGGTTGCCGGGTTAGGGAATGCTGAGGCAAGACACCGAGTCAGAAGAGCTACAGGCAACATTTGAACAATGGTTAAAGGATCATTACAACATCCAGCCTGTTACAGCCCAGACCACAAATGCTGTGGAAGTCCTCCCCACAAAGTTTATGAACACTCCAAGTAATCCCCCTTAAGTATGTTAAAAAACTACAGTAAGATCTGAAAGTCATGCTAAGCTGAGGCTTATTCACAATATGTAAAATACAAAACATTGATGTTGACTTCACAGTGCAAGCATAGCTAGGCCATCTGAGAAGAAATAATGTGGTATCCTTTTCAGTTTATTTTATATATTCATAATAATTTCAAGCCAGCTCCTACGTGTCTGGTTACTCCTTAAAACTTTGTGTTTTTCCTGGTTGTTAATCAGTTTCTTGAGATGTTCCAAACCAGATAACCCCTTGTCACTGAAAAAGGCAATTCATTTAAATTGAAACTGTTTCTACAACAGGATTTTCCCTGTCAATTACAGCTTGAGACCCTCTTCATTTACACAGTTAAAAGAATGCTTTGAAGAGGCTGGACTAAGGGTATAAGAAAGCTGTAAAGCAGCAAACAGTGCGCTTCAAGAGGTAGAAAGCTCTCTGACACCATCCACTGTTGTTCTCAGGAAATTGAGAAAAACAGACAGTCTCTTTTGGTTGCTTGTTTAACCTTCAACGATCGTGTTAGGAACTTTGCCTGTCAACAAACCACCCAAGTGCCTTGAAACGGTGAGATCCCAGCTCTCACTCTTTCTAGGTCTCATTCTCTCTCTTTTTCTCTCTAGGCATAGCTTTCATAACCTGAATGTTATTAGTTACGCTTGAGCTAGGTTTCCCCAAATACCATGAACCAGGGTAACATTGTAATTGTTTTTGTCTGTTTTTCCTTGCATGGCTGTTATTACTGGTACCATCATAAATTTCACATACTTAACAATAAATAACTCTTATAGTCAAACTGGTGGTAACCAGGTGCATTTTTCCTTGTCTACTTCCCCTTGCCCACTTGCTCTGCAGCAACGTTTCTTTTATCTAAGCCAAAGATCCCTGTAAAGCCCAAAAATACTGTGGGGTTTGCTCATCAAGTGGCTATCACTACTAGGACAGTTAGGGCAAAAGATTGGGAGGTGCTGAGTTTGAGACACATAAGGGGATCAGCTTGTACAGGCTGATTGACCCAGTTTGGCTCAGACGTCCCCTAATGAACTGAATGCTGGCCCATGAGGGTGTCAGCTGGACACCCAGCCTGATTCAGAGGTATTCTGTTCACCTGTGTGCTTGTGTCTTACTCCATTTTTACTGTTACCTTAATGAACTGGTTCCTAACATATGAGGGTGTCAGCCTATACATGCTGATCAACCCGGCCTGGTCAGGTGTGTCACATTAATCAATGTGTGTATGTATTTGACTGATTTGGTGGCTGGAGGAACCCAGCCCCATTGGAACCGAGTCCTGCAAGGTAGCTTCATTGGGGGTGAGGATTTGCAGAATGGAGAGATACAGCTCACTACAGAAACACAAGTAACACAAGCGTCACATTGATAGAATTATACAGACCCCAGAAATGTACCCCTAATAAATGAGTGCACCCCAAAGTGATAGGCAAATTTGGTAACAGAATAGGGTACACACTTAGCAAATTTGCAGATGACACCAAGTTGGTGAACATGCAGACACTCTGGAATGAATGGGTAGGATCCAAAATGTCCTAGATAAACTACAGAAATGGTCCACAATCAATCAGATGAGATTCAACAACGACAAGTGCAAATTTCTGCACTTGGGATGACATAATTGCATGCACACTGTTCACTCATATTCAGCTCTTGGTCTGCATAACCTTCAGCCTAGCCAATCATTGCCGTTTGTATTTGCACATGTGCAAGGTATGGCTTTGTGGTCCTTGGTTAAAGACCCTCTTCAAAGAAATCACTTGATGTTGCAAACCAATTAAGTGGTTTCTTTGTAAAATACTTCCCCCATAAAAGCCCACCCCAGAATCACTCTTCATAGTTAAGGATGAAAGTGTCTCAACACATTAGTGACTTAACAAAAAAAATGCACTTATTTTTCATTACAATAGAAACAGTGAGCTTAAAATAATATCAGGCCAAAAAATGAAGAAAATCAATGCTAAACAGGCTTGTTTTCATACACACATCCCAGGTCCACAAATTCCTTTCATCAGCAGTAGTTCAAAGTTCCTAGAGACAGCTTGCAGATTTCCTGGTAGTCTAATAAACCACCTAATTATTTTACTAGATTCTTACTTTTCACATTTTTAAATACCTTGTTATTTGTCTCTTGTCTTTAAAGCTCTGTTCCTGTGGAGTCCTGCTGAACTAACTGTTATTAAGTAGTTCCATCAATAGCTTTTCCTTAAATAAAATTCAGTCCATTATACAGGTAAGTTAAAAACGCTCACTCCTCCTGCATGCGCCGTAATTAACTGTTTCAAAACCTTATCTGTGAAGTCATTGAACTTAAGCATCCTATTTATTCCAATAGACTTCAGTCACACAGATACTAGACACTCTGTAAAGCAACCATGTTTATTACAAGGATTTGGTTGATATGAGCCGTGTCAACATGAGGCGCTACTGCAAAATGGTCACTGCACGTTTATTTAGTACTTGTTCATACAAGTACTAAATAAATGCACAGCAACCCAAGTTACTGTGCAGTGGTGCCAACAAATGCCTTTTTGTAATGTTACTGAGCAGTAGCTTAATACTACTGTGCAGTAGCATTGGGTCATGGTTTTTTTGGCATGCAATGCTACTACACAGTAGTATCAGGCTACTGCAGTCAGTATCTTGTGTAGACATGCCCACAGGAGCTGAAAGGGCAAATTATTATTCCTCCTGCTTTCTCCTTTGAGAACCTTCCCCCAAAATTAGGTACAAGTTAGGTACCTGGAGGTTAGATACCTAGCAGTGCCATGTAATTTGGAGGAGAGAGGGGAAAGCAGGAAGGCAATCTGTCATCAGCAGGGATCTGGGTTTCTCATTCTTCATGGGAAAATGGAGAAAACCAATGGAGAAGAGGAGAGATCTTGGAGTCATGACTGACTCCAGGATGAATATGAGTTGCCAATGCGACGAAGCAATAGGCAGAGCCAACCGCACCCTGTCATGCGTCAACAGGGGCATCACTAACAGGTCCAGAGAGGTCTTGCTCCCCCTCTATGAGGCACTGGTCAGGCCACAGCTGGAGTACTGTGTCCAGTTCTGGGCACCGCACTTCAAGAGGGACGTGGGGAACCTGGAGAGGGTCCAGAGGAGGGCCACTCATATGGCTGGGGGCCTCTATGGCCAGCCCTATGAGAAGAAGCTGAGGGACCTGAACCTCTTCCGTCTCCGCAAGAGGAGACTGAGGGGGTATCTTGTGGCTGCCTACAACCTTATCAGGGGCCAGAAGCAGGGACTCGGGGAAAGTCTGTTCACCAGGGCCCCTCTTGGAGTCACCAGGAACAATGGCCACAAGCTGAGGGAGGATAGGTTTAGGTTAGATATTAGGAAGAACTACTTCACAGTTAGGGTGGCCAGAGCCTGGAATAGGCTTCCCAGAGAGGTGGTGCTCTCACCTTCCCTGGAAATCTTCAAGAGGAGACTGGATAGGTATCTGGCTGGGATTTTATGACCCCTCCCACCAGTGCTCCTGCCTGCCCATAGCAGGGGGTCAGACTCGATGATCGGTCTAGGTCACTTCCGACTCATTGATTCTATGATTCTACGGACTTTCCCCTTTACAGGAGGAAAATGTGGATTTCTCATTTCACTAAAACCCACAGACCACTTTTGCAAAGAGCTCTCTGCAGGCTGGCAGAGTTCCAGCCTGCAAGAGGCTGGGAAGGAGCAGGAGGAGGGTGGTCAGGCAGGGGGTGCCCCACACATGTGGCCACCAAGCAGCCTGGAGAGCAGCTCCTACAGGTAAGGGGCAGGGGAGGAAACTGAGGCTCCCACAGGAAAAGAGGGAGGGAGGGAGGGAGTTAGTTGGGCAGGACTGGGGCAAAATGCATGGCCACAGGGCCTCGGCAGGGAGAAGGACGGGACCATGAGTGGCTTGTATGGGGGGCAGGGGAGTAGGACTCCCCATTGCTGCATGTATTCCCAGGGTGGCAGGGGGACCCAGGCTCCCCAGACCAGTGTTCGGGGTGAGGGGAGGCTACCTCACTGTTTCCTGCAGTGCTGGGTCGCACCCACTGAACTGCGGAGGACCCGGGGGAGTGCAGCAGGGTGGGAGTCCAAGCCCGCAGTGGGTAGCCCACCCCCATCCCATGCACAGATCTGGAGGGCACGGATCCCCTGTTGCCCCTGGGGAATGCATGTAGCAGCATGGAGATGCCCTGCCCGAGCATGCAGCAGGTAACAGGAGGGGGAGCCAGGCTCTGTGCTTTGCTCCACTACAGCAGACACCACCTCCTTCCACAGGCAGGGGACTGCAGACACGGGTCCCTGGCCCTGTAACCCTGGCAGCTGGGACCCCCTCCAATAGGGCTGGGGATGGCAAGAGGCTGTGCATGGGAGGCAAGGGGCACCAGCAGGGCCGGGGCAGCTGTGTGTGTGGGAGGCAGGGGAGGCTTTCATTTTAATCACAGATTTTGGGGGTTTTAATCAGAGATTTTGCGATTTTTTATATCAGGAAAAACTAGGATCCCTGGTCATCAGACCCAAATACAGTTAATTCTATGAGGACCAAGATGAAAGAGATTAGTTACTTCTTTCATGCAGATATATCAGATCCTAAAAAAAGACAGTAGATAGATTTTCAGCATTTACCAATACAAAACCCCTGTTAACATAGTGCAAATATTGACTTTGGCATGGCCTGTTGAAAATAACTTGCTATTTTTCTTCAGACAAAAAATGACATAGGTCACCATCATTAAGCCAAACTGCAAACAATAGCTGAAACTATCATTTGTTTGGTGTTGTTTAGCACAGTCTTTTTAAAGCAAACCACAGGATTTCCTCTGTATTTCAAATGCATTTCCACCTCCCCACCTTCTTCTACTCTGGTAAGGCAGAAGAAAGAAACAAGTAGCTGCAACTTCCCGACAGAGGAAGGGAAGAAAAAAAAAATCCTCATTCCTAGTTCTGTTGCCAGTAAAAATTGGAGACAAGCTAGCTCCCATTTGGGCTGAAAACTGTCTCTCCAACTCCAAGGGTGTAACAGGGGGTTTTCTCAGGGCCAGTCCACCCACCTGTTTTTGGGCCAACTGCCCGCCTCCTTGCTTAACAAGCCTTGTTGTTTCTTAATTGGTTCTAATAAGACAGGAGGCTGCCCATTCTTGCTCCACTGCCAGGGGGTGTTATTTGTGACTTTGTTCCTCCCCTACACCGCAGCCCAAGCCTCACAAATGGCATCCAGGTAACATAATGTTCCTGGCCTATGGCTGGACCAAGCTTAATCCACTGTCCATTGTCAGGCCTCAGACACGCACACATTCATACCTCCCTCCTCTCACTAGGGCCTCTCGCGCTCCATCCCCTCTCACAGGGTCTCTTTCACGCATCGACAACTTGTACCACCTTGCTCCCTCTCGAAGTGGCCCCCTTCAGCCACAGGCTTTACCTAGCACACACCTTGGGTGGCAGAAGTACCATCTTTTGGGCCTCTCCCGTGACCCTCACTGGGGTAGTGGCCAATTGCCACTGGAGCCAAGTTTGCTCCAGCCCCACCCAAGGCAACTCTATACACATTCACACACACATACTGGGCTTCAGCCCTCTGGTTTCCACCTTCACTGGAGCTCCACATCTCCACCCCCTCACTGGGGCCATGGGGCTTCCCTCCCCAGTGGGGGCTCAGGTGGCTGTAGCCGTGCCTGGCCCCCTTGCACTCACAGTGTTGTCGGGGCTAGGGGGTTAAGGCATCCTGACCCACCTTTCACCGGGGTAGTAACTGGCCTGGTATTTCCTGGGGGCTCCCATGCCATTGGGAGCCCCACCAAACCACCCACTCCCGGCAGGGTACAGTTTTAGGTCAAGCCCAGGACCAGGGGCCTCCAAACCATCTCCTTAAGGTCCTGCCCTTAACTCCAAAATGTTTCGTACCTGGCCTGCCAGCTGCAAACTGCTCTGTTTATATAGGTGGGCAGAGTTCTAAAATAGTCACCGTAATCAAGCACCTACTGACTGTTTGGCTCAGCCCTTAAAGTGGCAGGCACTAACAGTGTCCTACCACAAAGGGGAAAAAATTATGCTCTTGATACCTTTTCCCAAAATGTATCTTGTCCAATCCATTTCCTTCTCTTTCAGAGACTCAATTTATCACAAAGTTTTTACCAAAGCCAAAACAAATAAAACCCTAAACATGTTGCATGTCACTGTTGTGTTCACTTCAGTATACCTTACCTTGACACAACGATAGTAACAGACATCTAGCCATCCAAAAAGTTTGACAGAAATAGTTCAAGCACTTGGGAGCCTGGAGCAGGGAGGAGAGGAGTGATCCACACGCATATGTGCCCCCTTACCTGACCTGAGGCAGAGGCGGACGCAGCAGCAGCGGAGCCAGCAGCAGGGGCGGCAGCAGCTGATCTCCCTAAGGTAAGTGGGCAGAAGGACCGGACGCAGCTGAGCTGGATCTGGAGGGGAAGCCCCCCAGATCCCTCTTAGCTGAGCTGGTAGGGAGCCGCGCTCCTGAGCCGCGCCGCGTGAACAGAGCGCGCCAGCATTTGCATCGGCATTTGTGCCAGCGGGCGAGTAGGAAGGGCTAGGAGGGAGACTCCTGCTAGGGCAGGGTGAAAGCACTGCACTAAGCACTAAATAAGCAGCAACTCCTACAATGGTGTCGACACAGAGTGCTGCCAGGCCCCCTGCCAGGGGGACACAGCCTACCCGGGGCTTGTCTGAGGCCTCCACCCAGACAGAGCAACGGGGGGGCTGATGTCCTCCCACCCCCTGGCCTATGGGACTTACCCAGCAAGGCCCGGGGGGGGCAGGGTTTGGGGACCCCAACATCTGTCCTGCAGGCGCCTGCCTTAGGGCCCTGGAGGAGCAGGTAAAGGAGCTCCAGGAGGAGGTCAGCAGGCTGAGGGGAATCAGGGAGGTGGAGGACAAAATTGACAGCTATTTCCCTTCCCTGCAGGGCCACACAACCAAGGAAGAAGCACCTCGGGAAGTGCCCTCTCCACTGCAGAGTGGCAAATGGTCACCTCCAGAACCAGGGCTGCTTGCAACACAACAGTACCACTTCCTCCAGTCCAGCTGGATAACAGGTACGAGGCCCTGGCAACTCTGAAGGAGAAGGAAGGAGAGGAGGACAACCGGAAAGGAGGCAACTCCACGCTCTCCACGACCCGAGCAGGTCGAAGGAGCTAAGCAGTCCCGGAGGAAAAAGCATCAAGTGATCGTCATAGGCAACTCCATCCTGAGCGGTACAGAGGGCCCCATCTGTCGCCAGGAGCCCTTGACACACGAGGTCTACTACCTACCCAAAGCAAAGATTCAGGATGTAAAGGGGATGATCCAGGCCATGATCCAGCCCACCGATTACTACCCCATGGTCCTAATCCATGTGGGTACTAATGATGTGGCCAGAAGCCCTGATCACCTGATGGCGCACTACCACGCTCTGGGGGGCGTGCTGAAAGAGGTAGGTGCACAGGTGGTTTTCTCTTCTGTGCTATAAGTGAGCGGACATGGAAGATGGCATGCGACATGCATCGCAAAGACCAACTGGCGGCTTTGGGAATGGTACCTCAAGATGGGCTTTGGCTTCCTCAACAACGACCCGCACATCATGATAAGAGACATGTTCAGATGGGATGGGCTCCACCTTTCCCCTAAAGGTAGGCGTGTTTTCTTCTAGGTTGGTGGATCTCCTCCGGTGGGCTTTAAACTAGGCTCGTTGGGGGAAGGGGAAGATGAGGGCAGAGGAAGCCTTGGACCGCTAAACCAAGCAGCACCCACAAGTACAGCCCAACCTAGACCGACGAGCGGAACATATACACCAGGTAAGCAACAGAGGCCAGGGCAATGCTGAAAGTAGGGGGCCAGTGCACACATCCTCAGGAGGCCTCAAATGCTTCTATACAAATGCTCATAGTATGGGAAACAAGCAAGAGGAACTTACCCTCCTGCTAGCTGACACCAACCCAGACATAGTGGGGCTCACTGAAATGTGGTGGGACCCAACGCATGACTGGGTGGTGAATATCAAGGGCTATAGGCTGTACAGGAGGGATAGGACAGCGAGGAAAGGTGGGGGCGTGGCAATCTACAGTAAGGAGGAATACACATCCTCATCAATTATCAAAGAGTCAGAGGAGGGGGCACTCTGAAGTGCTCTGGGTTAGAATGCAAGGCAGTCGAGGGGAAAGAGACTTAACGGTAGGGGTCTACTACAGACCACCCAACCAAGGGGAAGAGCTAGACCAGGAATTCTTAAGTCAGCTCATGGAGGTAGTTACGTCAAAGGACGTGGTCATCATGGGTGACCTGAACTTTCCAGACATCTGCTGGGAAGAGCAGTCAGCCAGGTCTGACTGCTCACGTAGGTTCCTAGCCAGAATGCAGGATCTCCATCTAACTCAGGAGGTCCACAGCCCCACCAAGGGAGACGCCTTGTTGGACCTGGTGCTGGCCACTGGCGAGAACCTGGTGAGGGGGCTGCAGGTTCTTGACCACCAGGGCAACAGCGATCATCGCTTGCTGGAATTCACCATCCAGCGCAAGGTGGCAAAGGCCTACAGCAAGGCAGCAGCCCTAGATTCAGGAGGGGGGGCTTCAATGAGCTAAGGAGAATAGGCAGGGAGGCACCGAGGTCCCAGAAGGGAGGGGAGCCAGGTGTCCAAGAAGAGTGGTCACTCCTTAAGGAGACAATCCTCCAAGCCCAAAGGGAAATAATCCCAACAGAGATCAAAGGGGGCAGGAGAGCACAACAGCCCCAATGGCTCACCAAAAGCATCCAGGAATGTCTCCTAGCTAAAAGGGAGGCGCACAACCAATGGAAGGGAGGGGCCATCACCAGGGAGGATTTTACTGCGGTTACTCAGGGATGCAGGGGGGCAGTCAGGAAGGCCAAGGTGGAGATGAAACTGGGACTAGCTTCCCAGATCAAGGACAATAAGTCCTTTTTTAAATACATAGGGGGCAAAAAGAAGGTTCCAGGTAACGTGGGGCCCCTGCAGGACATGCTTGGAAATTTGGTCATCACACCAGATGACAAAGCTAACCTATTTAACGATTTCTTTAACTCCATTTTCCTGAGCAGGGACCAGAACAGCCACACCCACTCTGGGCCCCGCTTAGACCCCAGGGGAGGTGCACTTAGGCCAAGGGTTAGTGAGGAACTAGTTAGGGAACTTCTAGAGGAACTGGATGTATTCAAATCAGCTGGTCTGGACGATCTCCACCCTAGAGTACTGAGGGAATTAGCTGAGGTCATTGCAGGACCCCTGGCATGGCTTTACGAGCACTCGTGGTGCTCTGGTATGGTGCCAAAGGACTGGAAGAGGGCCAGTGTGGTTCCCATTTTCAAAAAGGGGAGGAAGGAGGACCCGGGAAACTATAGGCCGGTTAGTCTTACCTTGATCCTAGGTAAGTTTTTTGAGAGAATTATCTTGGCACATGTCCACAAGGGGCCAACAGGGGAGATTATATTTAGGGGCAACCAACATGGGTTTATTAGAGGCAGGTCCTGTCAGACCAACCTGGTGGCCTTCTATGACCAGGTCACCAAATCCTTAGATGCAGGGGTAGCA
>NW_017728906.1:105774176-105818541 GCF_001723895.1 Crocodylus porosus
CGAGGAGAGGCTATGGGACCTGAACCTGTTCAGCCTCCACAAGAGAAGGCTGAGGGGGGATCTAGTGGCCTGTTACAAAGTAGTCAGAGGGGACCAGCAGGCATTGGGGGAGTCCCTGTTCCCGCAAGCACTACCAGGAGTGACTATTTAAGGATGAGCTGCTCAGCTACTTGCTATGGCTTTTATTTCAAATGGCATCACTTCTTTAAGATCAACCATCAGATGTCCCAAACCTGTGACTTTAAGCTGAGATGGCAATAACCAGAGTTGCACACCAGGTGGCAGTGCCTGCTTAAGAAACATGAAGCAAGCATCTGACAAGCCAGTATTACATCATAATACTCACTTAATTTTTTTTACTAATCTTTGCATTACAATATTTGTAAACAGTGCTGAATTGTCTGTTTAACATTTTAAAAGCTTGTTATCATTGTTTAGTACAAATGCTACATAGGAATTTTTTTGCCTAGTATACAATGCATCTTTGTACATACAGTATTTTTAAAAATTGAATAATTTATTTAACCTTAAATTAATTGCCATCTTCTTTTGTTTAGCAGAAATAGATCTATTTAGCAGGAAGTCTCATCCATGAGTCAAAGCAGGAACTTTTGCTTCAGGAATACCATCTGCGAAGGCTTGAACCACTAGAAAAAACAATACTGGCTCTCTAAGGAATATAAGGAGAAACCTCATTATCCTGTTCTTTCTCAACCTCTTTTCCAGATGCATCATTGTTAGATCTACTGACCCTTCTGTAGAGTCCTCAATAGTCAATGTTTCCAATGCTGCAAGTTTGTTTTCATCTTGGACAAACTCCTTAAGCATAACATTCCTAACAGCAATTCTAGACCACCATCCATCCATAATAGGCGCCACGTGCATACTGCCTACATCAACTGCCTCTTGATAGGTTAATGTTACATTTGTTGACTAGCTGAAACACGCTTTGCAGAAGCAATTAGCAACAGTGGCAGAAATGATGTCATTTAGGTTGTGACGGTTGATGCCTAATCTCCTGGAGTCCGGTCATTATCTCTTGCTAGGATCAGGTGTTCTCTTAGACCTCACCTGCCACGACTTTGATGTAAAAGGAGGATTAAAGATAGCAATGATCCTAGCAGACCAGATGGCTGTTACTGACTAAGGGTTATTGGCTCCTCTTCACAGGGCTCCACCATCCCCATCCCCTGCCCAATCCACACCAGGTGTTCTACACTTACAAATTACCAGTATTCTTCTCTGGGGCTCCAGCTCCCCGGTTACCAAGTCTCAGTTCTCTACACCCTCTCTTTGTCCTGGCCACTTGCCCCATTCTTTGCTGCCAGCCACCCCGGCTCGAATCCCACCTGGGGCTCTCAGGGCTGGGCCCAGGGATTCCTCCCTGGCTTACTTTAATATCTTCTTTGCTGTCCTTGTTTTCTAGGTTCCCGGAGTAGTTCACTGCACTCTCCAGGCTCCGACTCATCGACAGGGACATCATCGATGCTTCTTCCCCCAACTTCCGCAGGTAAGTGGGCTGCCAGGGCTCTTCCTTGAGCCCTGGGGTCAATCCCTCTGTCGTTGTCTCTCCCCCTTCTCTCCGTCTCCTCTTCCGAGTTTTCTCTCTCAGGATTGCCACCGCCTGCCTTGTCAGTATCCTTTAAATTCCCTGCACCCCCCCAGCTGGGTTCCTCCCAGCAGCTCGCGATTCACCACTTTTCCCATGCCTCCAGCTGATGGTGCTGATTGCCGCTGGCATGGTGTCTCTCCCTCTCGGGATCACTGCGCTCCCCTCCTCAGTCTGGGATCAGCCTGGTAAGTTTTTCTTTGTCTCTGTACCTTTTCCATTCTTGTGGCAGGCCATGTGAGTTGCCCTGTCACATAGGCCATATGCATATATTGAATGATGAGTTTCACAGCACTATCTCTGGACATCTACTTTGTGGCATGGGGGAATGTAATGGCCAATTCTCTTCTGATACTGCCGTCTGAATGTGTTGATTATATTTTGATCACAAGACTGATGCATACGAATTTGGTTTGGCAGAAACAGAATTAGCTTTGTTGCATGTTGTAAACTGGAAAATTATTAACAAACAAAAGGATTTCCATTTTCTTGTTGAGTGTTACAGTTCTCTTTTCAAACATCTCTTCTATCATCCGCCTATAGCTCTTAGCCTTGTAAGGCACAAGATGGCTTTTTATGTTCTAGACAATGTGGCTTTTGAGACTGCTCTATAAAAAGCAGTAGCCATTTTTCACTGCCAGTAATACCAGTAAAGAAGATAACTGTCAAACATAGGAAAGAACAGAAGACTGTAAAGGGCTTTCTGAGCTACTGAGTTCAGTCACCTGCATTCACAAGCTAAACAACTTTTTGTTTACTTACCACTTCTCATTTTTACAACAGAACATTGTCAGGAAGGAATCTGAAGGATAATCTGGTTTCACTCACACTGAATATGTGTCATCAGGCACACAGCAGTCCATTTGGTAATTTTAAAATCCATGTATCTACTGCATTATAAACAACAATAGCAGCTTCTCCTGCAGTGACCTTCTTGATGTTTCTTGAACCACTCAAGAGAGCCACTCAAACATTTTTAATCCAACATTTTTAATTTCTTAGCCAGTGTTTCTGCCATTTCTGATAGCAGCAGCCCATTTATTAGAAAGTGAGGTGAACAGATTTGCTTAAACCACTTCAGCTGTTGCCTCCTCCAAATTCACACAGGTGCTAATTCTCAAGCCTTTCCAAGTCATCACAGAGGTTGAGCAATAGTATTTTTATTATGTGCCCTCGTTTGCTAATATTTTTTTAAACTACTGATCTATCTACTCTGAGCTTCTCAGCAATATCTTTGCATTGGCAGCTATTGCTAACTATTTTTGGAAAATCCATTTTAGAATACACCATATATATTTGTTCATCACCGGCAGATCTCTGGGACTGAGCAATACAATTACTTCAGCAATTACGTCAGCCTGATAACTGTTTTCATCACAATTAATTGGCTCTAAAAAGGCTCTAAAGAGGAACACAGGAAGCTACAGGCCAGTGAACCTCACTTCTGTTCCTGGGAAGCTGTTAGAAACAATAATTAAAAAAGAATGAATTGTTCACCACAAGGATGAATATACTTGCTGGGGAGGAATCAACACGGACTTGTCAAAGGGAAATCATGCCTCACCAGACTGCTACACATCTGGCATGACTGATCAAATAGGCAACTAAATGGCAGATGAAGTTCAAATTAGGTAAGTATAACGTGATGCACATAGGCAAAAATAACCCAAAGAATATCTGAGATGGTCTCCTCTACATTAGCTGTTAGCACAGAGGAAAGAGATGGAGATATAGAACTAGAGAAGGTACAGAGAAGGGCAACAAGGATAATTAGTGGTATATGGAGAAGCTTCCAGAAGGACAAACGAAAAAGGACAGGCTAATTCAGTTTAGGAAACACATTTGAGGGAGGACATAATAAGGGTTTACACAAATACTAAATGGTGAAGAGAAAGTAAGTAATGAATACCTATTATTTCTCACAATATAAGAACTAGGGGTCACAAAATGAAACTAGTAGGTAGTAAGTTTAAATCTAATGTTCACACCACATTAATTAAAAGTGTGGAAATTATTGCCATCAGATGCTGAGGAAGCTGACAGATTAGCCAGATTCAAAAATTCTTGGAGGGACAGAGCTACTGATTACAGAAATTAGGGATACAGCCTGTGAATTACAACTTTCAAGACCTTAAATGCTGGAGCATGCAAGTGAGAGGGGAACAGTGGAAAAAACCCTGGTCGTACCCAATTCACTCTCTTTTCCAGCATCCAGTCCCTGCCATCGTGTGACACAGGATAGGGGGCAGTGGGACACAGGATACTGGGCTAGATGGACCTTGGTCCAACCAAGTAAATGGCAATTCTCATGTTCCTATGTTTTAGTGAAATTTACCTACGTGAGATTATGAATTCATTGATATAAGTGATCTGTGATAAAGTCCATAGTGACAATACATAAAATATTTTTATAATGTATAGAAGTTTGTCATTGTGATAATAGAAGTGTGATATAAAAAAGGAGTGATATTAACTATATTTATGTTACTGCAGCACCTAGAAGCCCTAGTTATGGGCAAGAAGCACTTTGTACTATGCTATATTCTAGTAGGAGCAGTATTCATACTACACATAATAGCTTTAAAATTGGTAGTAATAATTGCAATTAAATTCTCATTAATGTTTCATATAGTTCAGCTATTTTGGGAGGAGAGGAGGTGTGTACACACGCGCGTGCACGCATACACACACACACACACAAAGAGAAAGAGACTTATTTTGCTGAGCCAGGTACAGGTATACAGTACCCCAAAATTTACTATAGAGTGCAGAAATATGGATAAACATACTTTTTAGGTGGTTTAAAGGGAGAAGAGAAGCTGCTCAACAGCATACATCAGCTACTATGATCTAACTTGCATCTAATGACTTATATTCTGTAAGGATGTAAATTAACTAAATCACCCTAACTTTGCCACTGAATGAAGCCGAGTTAAAGTTGCAGGGATTTTGCTACTTGTGTATCACTACAGAATCCCAGAGATGTAACATTTGCATCCCAGCAACTTGTAACAGCATCTTTGATTGGTAATATCATTATTACATCTGGCTATCTGCAGGGCAGAGCCTTGTACCTTTCTAACACAGATGTGTTTCTAACATAAAACACACCTATATTTAAACTTCTGAAAACCGGGAGATACAGGCAAGCAGCATCTTTTACACCATACCTCCATGACATCTTTTACACCATACCTCCATGAACCCTTAACTTTGCATCATCTAGGGCCCCTCTACATATGCAGGTAAAGATGCAACTGGATTTAATGCATGATCCACACAATTGCGCCTCCTGCCATGCCCCATGTTGGCAAGAAAGAGGCACCCACAGCTCAGAGCACCTTTCCTGACAGGGCTCCCAGCAGCCAGGACCCTGAGCCCCAGCAGCTGCGGGACCCACCGAAAACCATATGTAGGCCCAGAAGTTTCACTCACCCCCAACCCTTGGGTATTACAGCAGCAGTTATCTCCATGGCTCGGGGGTTGCACCCCCTGTGGCTAGGAGCCCTGCTACATTTGCAAATTAAAGCTTGACAGCAACCAGCTATAAAGTCAGTACACATTTTTGAGGTCTAACTTCATGGCTGGTTGGAACTTATAATTTTATGATAGTTATTTTGCAGGTGTAACTGGTCTCAAGTTAATTGTGCGATACCTGTAATGTGTAGAGGGAGTCCTAGAGGTGACAAATAGGCAGAAGGACCAAACCTGACTAATCCTTAATGATCTGGCAAATTATCTGTTGTGTTCAACCCAGTACCATAACATTATTCAGCTTCATACACTCCTTTAAGTGTTCAATGTACAAGGTGTACACGTAATGCTCCCAACCATGCAGTTGATCTAATACTAAGTACCGCCTACAAAAATCCTTGCCTTAATGGTTATGTAGATTTCAAGGTTATTGTTTTTTTGGGTTTTGTTTCTGTTTTTAAGAAGTGAGTCAGTGAAAGGGAATAAAGCAGTGCAGAGACTTAACCAGCTTATTGAGCGCCTGGGGCAGGAACATAGATGCGTGGGGGTGAGGGGAAGCAAATGCTTACCTTCCCAGGCTACTACTGCGGCTGCTGTAACAGCATAAGCTCCACTTGACAGCAGCAGCCCTGTAGCTGAGCTCCCTGAGAGCTGACCCTGGTGCCCCTTTGTACCCTTCCCCCCGTCCTGCTCATAGTGTGTGCAGGGCTGTGCCTGCTCTGGCAAAGGTTCCCAGGTGGGGGCAGCACCGTTCCACTTGCCCTCCCCCCTGCTCCTACAGCTGGGCAGGGGCAGCGCAGGATTGTCCCTTCTGTGGCAAAGACTCCCAGGATGGGTGATTCTGGTGCCCCCAGAGCCTGGGACTGACGCCCTGCCCTAGTTATGCTGAGGTAGAGTTAAGGCAAGGAGAAAATAGGGGTCTTTCTGGGAACCCTTAACTGTCATTCAAAGACCAGCTCTGTGATCCTTCTTTGGCACTTTAAGGAGTCAGTAAGGCTTCCTCTTTCCCCTTTTTCATTACTTAGGGGCTTGTTCCACACTTTGAGCATACCAGCCTTCCTCCCATCACAATGAAGTACGCTGAGTGAATACAATCAAGCACATCTACTCACATAGTGCTCTGCACTGAACCAGTCAAGTCATGCCTAGTACTGCCTGGCAAGACTCAAGCTTACTTTTTCTGGCAGAGAACAAAAGTTCTCCTGGGTAAACCTCTCGTGTCAGCCTCTCTGATGTCATCTTTTTAGAACATTTTGACATATTTTCAAGAGAAAGCTCTTTTTTCACAGAAAAAATTTCAAAAGAAACCTCTCTCCAATACAGGTAGAGAAGAAACATACACAAGGATTCCTAGAAACCTGCCATGGGCAGCAACTATAGCTCAGGTTCCAGGAAATTATTCTGAACTATTCCTGAACTCTGTCCTGTTGTGTCATTTTCTCTGACCCATCACTAATAATCAAGGCATTTTGGAGATAAAGCTAGCACTTCAAATAATTCTGAAATACTACTTTCTCTAAGGGGCAATACGGATTGGACAACAGTTGAATGAAGCCCAGTGGGGCAATATAGAATCATAAAACACCCCTGGCCTGGAAGTGACCTCAAGTGGTCATCTAATCAATTCCTTTGCCCCAATGCAGAACATTTAAACTATTCCTCGCAGGTTTGTCTAATCTAGTTTGAAAAAAACCACTGATAGAGAATCCACAACATTCTTAGGTAATCTACTCTTATCCTTGACTACCTTTACAGTTAGGAAGATTTTTCTAATGCCTAACCTTGCTGCAAGTAAAGCCCATTACTTCATGTCTTATGCTTAGTAAACATGAAAAATAATTTGTACCCTTCCGCTTTGCACTAACCTTTTCCTAAGACTATAATGTCTTCTCAAAACTAAACAAAACCAGTTCTTTCGATCTGTTCTTTTAGGTTTTATCTTCTGAACGTCTCATCATTTTTGTTACTCTCCTCTGTAGTCTCTCCAGTCAGTCCACATCTCTCTTGAAATGTGGTTTCCAAAAAGGACACAATAGTTCAGTTAAGATGTCACAAGTTAGAAGGACTGCTTCAAAGCTAACATTTGATAGCCTTCTTTGCACATTTCAGTATGGCATTAGCCTTCTTTCACAACAATATAACACTGCTGACTTGCATTCTTACTGCTATTCACTATAAACCTGCAATCCTTTTTCTGAATAACAGCTCTAGGAGTCTTTTTCTATTTTGCATTTGTTCAGTTAATGATTCCTACTTAAGTACAGGACTTTGTAGTTTCCCCTCACTGAATTTCCTCACATTTATTTCAGATAATTTCACCAATTTGTCAAGAAAAATTAAATTCTACCAGTAACTCTGCCCTCTAAAATGCTTAAAAACGCACAGCCATGTGGTATGCTTTCCCAATTTAGTATGGGTACCCTCTATCCCAGGGGTGTTCAACCTCTGGCCCATGGACTCTCCATGGGTTGGGAAATTTGGCAGCTGAAGAACAGTGGCAATACTGCTGCCCTCCCCTGCTTCCAAATTCCCAAGCCCTACCCACACTTGGACAATGCAATAGAGCAGTGCTGTCCAACCCTTTTCCATGGCAAGCCAGATGAGCAGTGCCTGGTCCATCTGTGGACCAGATCTGTCTGGTGACCCCGATCTGGTAGCCAAGGCAGGGATGGCAGAGCCCCATCCAGCTACACGGAGGAGGCAGGAGGCAGCTCAGTCCCAATATGACCACATGGTGGGGTGGGGGCATGGCTCAGTCCTGACCTGGCCCTATGGGGGAGTGAGGGGGCATGGCCCATCTGGCTGTGTGAGGTGGAGGGGCTGACTCCCATATAGGGATACAACATGCGGTAGTATGAAAAGCCACAGTAAAATCCAGATTTATTACATTTACTGTTTCTTCCCTGGCCACAAACCATGTTGCCTTGTCATAGAACAGGACTATCATGACATGTTTTTGACAAATCCACTTTGGCTGTTACATATTACTCTGTCCTTTTCTAGGTGCTTACAGATGATACTTTCAGGAAATGAGTCTGGTGTGCATAACTGCAAAAGCTTGAGCCCCAGTCATATGCAATACGAAAGTTAAGAGAACTGAAAAATGTCGGTGTTGGGACTGTTTTCAGGGGCACTGTATGTCTTGAAACCCAGGCTCAAACATTAAATTCCAGTCACTAAACCTAACCCAAACCTCAATAAGGCAGATTTCAAGCTGATACGAGTACAAATAAATGTGGATTTAAGCACCTAGAAAAAAACCTGACTATTAAATACTGATCTAGCTTCTATCATAACGATAATAATACTACCAGCTCATAATGTTGGATACACAGAATTTTAAAAAAACAGCTAATTCAAAAATTAAAATCTTGAAAATCTCGACCAATGCAGGCGTATGAATTTACTACAACAGCAGGTTGTTAACATATTGTTAACATATTGAAATAGAGATGCAACTGCTCCTGCACAGTTGAAATACCGGCCTGAGAAAGATACTGTACCCTGAAAGATACTCTGTGCCCTTTCTGTAGTGGCACAGAGCTCATGGAGCGTCTGAGGAAGGAGTGGGAGGGCGGTGGCAAGAGTATGCCAACTACAGTACATGGAGCTGCAGAACGGGATGCACGTTGGCATGGGTGAGGGGAAGGGAACTCTTACCTTCCTGGGCTCTGCTGCTCCCACTGCTTAGTGTCAGTGTCAGCTCCCCCATGGCTGGGCTTTCTCAGACCAGATCCCGGTGCCCCATTTACTCTCTGCCCCCCATACATATATACTGGGAGCAGGGTTGCACCTGCTTTAGCAAAGGCTCCCTGAGGATGGAGCACATTCTGCTTCCCCCAATCACCTCCCCCTGCCTCCCAGATACACTGATTGGTACATAGCTGTGCTGCCTGGTTCCTATGGCTGCCAGAGACAGTGTAGGTCTTCCCCTGCCATGGCAAAACCCCCTAGCAGGGGAGATCCCAGCACCTCCTCACAGTTCACACTCATTTAATGCTACTGCTTTTCTGTCTGATAGTCATCACGCGGAGCGCTTGTAAGTTAAAAGGGAGAAGGAAAAATGTCAAAATGTGGCTTACTTCCTACCATGCTGAAGCTGTGTTTAATTCCTCCCCATCTTCAGATGCAGGGCTCCTTATCCCCTCCCCTGGAAAGATCACATGGTATAAAGTAAATGGGTTGGGTGAAACACTTCTCCTTTTCTATTTTAGGAGTACACAGGTGATACAAAGCAAGAGAAACTAAGTATTACTTGTTACTGCCCAGGAGGAGTGACAACATGTCACACAATAATCCGATAACACTACTGTCACAGTGACAAGAGAAACAGACAGCAGTAGGCATTTATTCTTATGAAAATGGGAGTGATAAAAGGACCCACATTGTAAATACATCCAGAAGAAGACAGGGCAGCAAGAGAATACAGGATCCAGAGATTTCTAAAACAGAACCAGGAGAATGAAGGCTAAACCTGACCACTCTTCTCCCCATTTAAGGTAGGCCTGCACTGCAGTTACTTGAGTGAGAACCCTGTTGTAACAAAGTGCAAAAATTACACCCAGGTTATTTTGTCATCACTAGGGCTTCTGTAGACCCATTTTATGTTTTTATATGCTGCAATAATCTGAGATTTTATTTCTTTTAGCCAGTGAACTGTGCACCAACCTGTCTGTTCTGAGTACATAGGAAGGCCCAGAACACTATCAGGAGTCAGGTGGTTTTGTTCCTGTACTGCAAAATGGGGTGGTTAACAACCTCACTGAAAACAGCATTCAAGCTTTAGCCAACTCCGTAGAATAACCCAAAGGGCTGAATGAAAGCATCTCTAAACTCAGGTCACAGATATTACGGACAACAACTCAGGTAAGGCTGAGGGTGATCGGCAATGAAGATAAATCCTAAGTCTATGGACAGAAGTTAAACATAAACGTGAGCAGTCAGAAAACCTGATGACCTTAACCTGCAACAGAACAGAAGTTCAGAGCACTTAAGCACTCTCCAAATGGGAAAAACTCGTTTAAGATGAATATGGATGGATGTAGTATCAGACTTAACTGATTTATGGAACTTCTGTCCCAGCTCACTTCCAATGCACCAACAGTGTGCTCCTGTTGCCAAGAAGGCTAGCAGCATACTGGGCTGCATTGGTAGGAGTGTTCCCAGCAGATCAAGTGAAGTAATTATTCCCCTCTGTTCACCTCTGGTGAGGCCATATCTGGAGTACTGTGTCCAATTTTGGGACCCCCACTACAGAAAGGATGTAGATAAATTAGAGACAGTCCAGCATAGGGCAACAAAAATGGTTAGGGGCCTAGGGCACATGACTGTGATGAGAGAGGCTAAGGGAACTGAACTTATTTAGTTTAGAGAAAAGAAGATTGAGAGGGGATTTAACAGCAGCCTTCAACTACCTGAAGGGGGTTTGAAAGAGGATGGAGCTAGACTGTTCTCAGTGGTGGAAGATGACAGAGACAAAGAGCAATAGTTTCAAAGTGAAGGAAGGGAAGTTTAGGTAAAATATTAGGGAGAATTTTCTCGCTAGTTTAGTAAAACACTGGAACAGGTTACCCAGAAAGGTTGTAGAATCTCCATCCTTGGAGGTTTTCAAGGCCCAGCTGGACAAAGCCTTGGCTGGGATGACCTTGTTGGGGTCCCTCCTGAGGTCCCTTCCAACCTCCTGAGGTCCCTTCCAACCCTAATTTTCTATGATTCCCATTTCAAGTTAACTCACAGTCCCCCAGCATCCCAGGATGCTTTGCAGCCGGGGCCATACTGCCTGCTCCAGTGGAGCAGGGCTGGCCCTGCCTCCAGCTATCATACCAGCCTGCTTCCTGCCTGTCAGCCTGGTGGAACGGAGCTGAGGGGAAAGAAAGGAAACAGACCCCACAGGATTCCCTAGCCGCAGTCAGTAAAGGAGAGGAAAAGTCCTGGCAGGGAGGGGGCTTTCTTCTCCCCTGTGCTGTAGCCTAGCAAGCCAGGCTGGGATCGACTTAGACTTGCTTCTTCCTCAGCTGTCCTTCTCTGAGAGGAGTGGTGGGAGGTGAGAATGCACCCTCTGGCCCGGCACGGGAACCCCAGCTGGGGTCTGCAAGGCATGGGGCCAGGGGGAGGAAGCCACATAAAGGGTCTTTTCACACCCCACCCTGCAGCTGGGAGCTGAGCTGAAATTCCCCCCTTGGAGATGGAGGGCTGGGGTGATCTAAGACCAGCTGTGGGCAGGCAGGGTGGGGGATGAGGAGAAACCCCTCGCCCAGTGGTGGTTTTTCCCATGGTGTGCAGACTCCGACTGGTGGGGGTTACATTTCCCATCCCCAAAGGTAAGGACTGGGGAGAGATTGGATGCTGGACACCTCCCCCCCCCCCATCTCTTATCAGCAGCAGAGAGTACAACCAGCAGACAATCAGGCCTGGGCTATTGCTGAGCTGGGTTCAGCAGCCTTAAAAGCGCCCCCAGGCCTGGCCTGGGCCAATGCAGGCTTCTGCCTATCTTGGCCACCCAAACACAGACTGTCAAATCATTTTGTTATCAGTTTAATCTACACAGTTTAAAAAAATCTGCAGAGATTGAATTGATTCTGCCTCAGGGCTTTTGAACATCTGTACTTAGCCTAAGGGAGGAATCCTAACCCAAGTGTCAGACACTTCCCTCCAACAGAGTCAGTGCCTCTACCAAATCATTGCAGCCTTTGTTTGGCACATCAGCACAGATGATTAAGGAAACCTTTGGCGAGGTTTCCATTAATTTTGAAGGCAAGTATATGGTAGTTCAGTCCTGACTGCCTGCTCATCTGAAGAAAATAACACCAGATATTTTTTTCTATGTGAACAGCAATCCAAGACAATTCTTTGAACAGAAACCCTCCAGTTCCATAGTCAGTAACTGGTTGCTTTCAAACTAGAAATTAATTAAATGTGTACTGTATCACAGAGATTTTCAACCTTTTTTTAATAAGTGTACCCCTGGCAGCTGGACACAGAGCAAAGGGGGGGATGATGCATGGCTGGATGTGGAATTGGGTGTGGGGGTGCACAGCTGGATGTGGAGCGGTGGTAGCACAGGGTGGTGGCAGCCACATGCCAGCTCCCCCCACCCGGTCTGGCCAGGCAGGTGGCGCCTGTGAGGCCCACAGAGGGACACCACTGCCTTCCCCCGCCCCCTGCTCCTGGGAGGTGGTGGTGCAGAGTGGTTGGTGGCAGTGCTCCATCCCCACCTGCCCAAACATACCCTCTAGGTCCTTCCAAAGTACTCCTGGGGGTATACATACTCCTGGTTGACAACCTCTGCTGTAACAGGGTGCTTGGCATGCACCTGTCACTTTAAGAGGACAGGCTGCATGAAAACCAGTCTGCAAGTGCAGCAGGGGCTGATTGGGGAGTTACCTAACCACAAGGGGGCTGGGACTGAGACATATAAGCTCAGGGCTTGAGCCAGTCAGACAATCTAGTCCCAGGAGCCACAGGGAGGTGAGCAGACCTATAGCAGGGCTCCTGCCTTAACATCAAAGCTGGGGGTAAACTCTGGAGGTTGGGGAAGGGACTAAGGGTGGAGGAGGTCCCTAGGGGCTCAGTAAGGTGTCTGGGAGCCCAAATAGGGGCTGAGAGTGGGACCAGAGGGTCCAGGAGCCCAGAGCAGGGCTGAGAGTGAGACCAGAGGCCCAGAAGGGGCAGAGTATGCAACTCCAGGCAGGAAGGCAGCACTCAGGAGTAGCTGAGAGAGGCAAAGTGCCTGGGAGAAGCAAGCCACACTGGAGATTGAATGAACATCAGTGAGTTATAACACCTGGGAGGCATGGGGCGTGATGTGGGGGCAGATGGAGCCGTGCAATTGGCCCTTAAGGCAAGATCAGACTTGGGAAGCCCTGAGGCAGCCTCCCATTTCCTAGAGATTAATACCAACAAGGCATAGCAGGTGAGGGAAAGGGAGTTTTGCCTGAGAGGCAGCAAGACCAAGGACTAAGACGGTAATCCAAGGGCAGGACGGCCACCCCTTGAGCAAAGACCCTGTTACAGATAGCTTTTAAGTAATATACTTCCTAACAAAACTTAACTATTTACTTGTACATATGTATGGCACTTGTCAAATAAAGTTTTCTTTCGGATGGGGAGGAGTGACAGCTGAACAGCCTAATCATATCTTTAAGTCTTGTGAATGAGTCAAAGGGGCATAACAAGCACTCTGCTCCCGACAAAACATGTAACACTGCATTTCAGTGAATTTTTACCTGCACTGAAAGCATTGTACAAATGATTCACAGCACTATAGAGATTCCAGGGTTTTAATGCTAATGGACTACAACACTGACAACCACCTTATAATTCTTAAAATGTAGCAGTCTTTAGGATTAAGCAGTGTTTGGAAAAGTTATGTTTTACAAACAAATACTTGCAGTGAAATTTTTAAAACTAAACCCCCAGGAGCACTTATCCTGGAGAGCTAGAATGCTTTGGCTGTTGAGGGCAAGGGGAGGTAGATTTAATACTCATTATATCTGCAAGGGCTTTGAAAATATCATATATATTGTTTGAGTTTAGGTACCCTACAACACAAAAATCTAATACTAATGTAACAATCTGAAGTAAGCTATATATTAACATACAGTTTTTAAAACCCATCTCTTCTCTGACTAGACAACTTCACACACTGAGGTAGGCAATGTAAACATCTATGCACTTCAATTTAAGTCTGATTACACTAGAAAGTTTTGCCAGTATAGCTATGTTGGCTACAGGTATCTGCCAGCAAAGCCCCTCCAATTTGGATGCAACTATGGTAACCATAAGAGGCGTTTGCTGGCTGACAATAAGAGGGCTTCTGCTCATGTCAATTGGGGAGGTGGTATAAATATGATAGCAGGAAAAAAACCCTTCTGATGATATAGATCATGTATCCACAAGGAGGCTGTGTCAATACAACTAATAGGGCAGCAGTTCTTAAAGTAGATATACTTTTTGACTAATGCCACAAAGCTATTTTGCAGAGACAAGGGTCTCTACTAAACTACAATAATGCAGTTTAGAGCTTTCATCCCATTTTACTAAAGACCAAATCCTGCAAATATTATTTGACCCTACTCTTCCAAAACTCCTATTGACCTTATTGGGAGTTTTCAAAAGTAAAATTAAACAAGAAGTTTCCCCTACACATTGAATTACATTACGCTACACAAGATTTTCCCCTACACAGTAAAGTTCACTATAATACCTGAAATATCTTTTCAATAAAATGGAGATTTTTCTTTCCACATTTTTAATTATTTGGCCCTGAGAAAGTAATTTTTTATGGCATAATAAAAAGCTTGAATATAACATTTCAGAGAAAACCATTTCATGTTTCAGGTAAAATTAAGTACTTATTTTCCCATTATGTGAAAAAAATACATTTATAATACTGCATTCAGTTTATCTGATGAACACTCAGAAAAGGCATAGTTAGCATCATTTTCTAAAAAAAAGTAAAGCATTACAGAATTACTATTTTTCCAATATGATCATATAAATATAGCTGAAAAACAAGCTAAGCATGTGAGTGACTTAAACTTCCTATTTCAAATGCAGTGCATTTTTCTCACTTTCAAACTGACTACCAGCTCAATGCAATGAAAACACAATGGGGATTTCCACAAGAGTAAATACAGTCTGTGCAGAACACATTTAATTCATATTTAATAAAAACTTCCTTTTTTACCATAATTTGGTTGTTATGCAAGTACTTTGTTTCACATTTTTGATGTTCCCAAAATACACACACACATACACATGTGCATGTGTGTGCACATGCACACACACACACAATTCTGAAACAAGAAACATTATAAAAGCACACCCACTGAAAGAGGCTAGAACTGTCAGCTGACAGTACAGAAAGGTCAAAAGAAGAGTTATCCTGTGTGATACATCATTAACAATTTTTTAAAATTAATATAACCAATAAATTAAGTCGGAACTAGCTACATTGTTTCATCATTTCCTGCCCGTAAAGGAGGGCTTCTATTTTAAGACAGTGAAGCGAACAGAGAAGGAAGTCTAAACATTTTTGCAGATCTGAGGTTAAAAAATGAGCATCTCTGAAGTAATTTTATAGCGTGCAGAAGGTAAGTAATGTTTGATCAATTATTTTCAAACTGAGTATAATGGTAATTTAGATGTCTATATAAATTACTAAGACTGACTTCTGCCTTTAAAAATATGAATTTAACAATGCTATGCTTTCTAGAACTAGTAAAAGGAAATGCACTTACCACCACAATTCAACTTTTTAAATACAGTTCTACTGTGCAACTTTACATTTAAGCAAAAAAATTGTTTTTCAAGAATACATGCAGTCACATAAGCTTCTTGTTCTGTATGTTAAAAGTAAGTAGTTGCTAAAAGTAACATCCATCCTAAATAGTTTATAACTATATAGTAAAATTATTTGCTCTCATTGAATTACATTTGGACAGATTTTACTGATAACCTTAAATAAGCCCAAACTAACACAATTCTTTGAGGACATTTTAGGAAAGAAGAGGGGTGGTTAAGAGATAGCAGTTACATAGTTGCAAGCACTAAAACAGTAAGTGGTTTAGCTCTATATACAAACAAGAGAACTAACTCTAACTCTCAGTCAAAACCAGGAGGCAAAAAACCAATTCTGAGCTTGTCCTCTAAGTCTCATATGTAGCACCCAGTTGAAACTCTACCCTCTTTATTAAATGTACACACAAACAACAAAAATTAAATTAAATTAAAAAAGAGCAACAAATATGAATTGTTCAGGGAAATCTTTTCATTAGATTAGATTAAATTAAGAACTCCACTAATTATTAAAATATGACAAATTAAAATATTTGGAAAAAATGACCCCTTTAAGATCTTATAAATCACTTTATTCAACTTAACCAGTTAAACATTAAACATTTCTATCACTAAACAATGTCTGGGACAAAACACTCAGCTCAGGTGCACACGAAGATCTATGCGTGCTGATCTTCCAAATATCAAATGCGAATACTGTGCAAGCAGCAATGTCTGCAATCCAATAATAAACACATGTATGCACATACAAGAATAAATATTCAGATTTTTTAATCTACTTATTTCTTACCTATGTAGTGTTTAAATGTCAGATTTCTAACTTTTATATTTAGAATGGACTTGTGATTACAGGACTAACATTAATTTTAACCATGGACAGTTGGTTAAGTTAAAGAATGTCTTCAACAATAAAAAAACTCTGCAGGTAGATCTTAAAATACTACACTATATAGATTGAAAAGACCTCCAAGTAAGCCACAGGTCACAAGTAATATCAAGTGTAAATGAGCAGACTAGTATATATTACTGTTGAACAACATAATCTCTACAGTTATATAATTGGCCCCAAATCTCAAGATAAAAGTACAACATTAACAGCACACAATCTAAAACTATAATGAGAATGAAAAAACAAAGTTTATGAGAATACTCACTACCCTAAATGTTTTCTCTTTATGTAGAAAAATGACTGTATTCTTAGTAATGTTATTTTTCTGACTGTTTTGATCATTTAATTTGACCAATAATACTTCATCGTTATACTTACAGAATTGTCTTAATGATATTTGAATAAGAATTTCTTATGAAAAAGTGATTTAAACCAGATAGTCTTATAGATCAAATATCACCATATTACCAGGAGTCCTCTTCAGGAGCTTTTGTTATGCTTTGGTATCTGGACATTTTATTTTTAGTTTACCCACATATTGCATGACTACTTCAAAAGGCATTTCTTAAACCCACTCCAAACCTCTTTCCTCGTCAATACACCGTACATTTTTTCCATCTGAGGTGTGAATTCCATTTTACTTTATGGCCCTCACACTAACATTTTTCCTTTAGTGACCTAATCTTCTTCAGACCAATCAGCAACATTTTCATTACCACAAAAAGCATCACTGAGACCGAGTTCAGCCTTAGGCATTAATATATAATTACATATATAATACTAATTACAAGATATATTACAGTTTTAATATAGAGAACCAAAAATAAAACTAATAAATAAAACATATTTCCAAAGCAAAACATAATCATTAACTTAAAGGACTTTGGAAGACATGTCCTATGTAGGTATGTTACATCGTAACTGTTCAGGATGGGAGTACCCCTCCTTGAAAACATCTGGTACTGCGTGTTGTCAGACAAGGACAATGGTCTACACAGACCACTGCTGTGATCTTCGAGGGAAACTTTTATGTTCTTAAATTATATGCATGATTAACAATGCATTGATGTATAATATACAAAAAGTACATCATAAGAGTGAGATATGCTGCTATTAAAATGCATCTTTCATTTCCAAGACTAAAACAAACAGACTACTGATAACCTTACAAAAATTGCATTCTCCTGCTGTTAGGAAAACTGTTAGCAGCATCAGGTATTAACTTTTGTCAAAGAGATTTCAACCCCCTCCAAAATGAAAAAATAGAAGGGAAAAAAGGAGGACGAAGAGAAGAATACAGAAGAAGAGAAACTCTCTTTGAAGAAGTGTTGGGAGGCTAAGTCAAGGGTCAAGCGAAGTGGACCATGCCATCTGCAAAATCGGTAGAAGACTAAGGTCCTGGATAGACATAACATTTGAACCACTTCAAAATGCAAGCAGACAGACATATGTGCACTAGGAAGTGCTTTGAAAATGGCCAAAGCACTTTAAAAAAAACCCAAACAAACCCTGGATGAACTATTTTGAAGTGCCTCATTTTGAACCTTTTCCAATTACATCTGCACACATTACAAAGTATGGCAGGGGTTTGCTCAGGCTTCCAGCATCTTACGGTGCTCCACCCTTCCCTCCCCTCCGTGGTAGGAGGCAGAACAGGACAGCTAGCCAATGAGCACTTTCCTGTGCCCTCAGCCACCCACAGGGCAGACATCAAGAATGCCTAAAAGCTCTTTGCCTCTAGTCTTCAAGTTCCAGAAGTGGGGAGGCAGGGGGTAGGGCCTCCCAGGTCCATTGAGGGGCTGCATGTTTCTCCACCATTGAAGCACTCCATATTTTAGTGGTATGTCTGCCCAAGGCCTAAGAAAAGACTACAATAGATTTATTCTTCCCTGCTAGCAGTCTCTAAGTAGACTAAAGAAAGAAGGACACCTCCTTTTTCCTGTCAGCAGATGAGCAAGTGCACTGACACTTCCAATTCAAGGCACTTATCACCAAGAGACTGAGATAGGAGAGAGACAGCAAGCACCTCATTTTAGGACAGCATGTTGCTAGGAGTCTCAGCATACCCACTCTTCCCAGCAGCTAACCTGCTCAGAAGGTCATCACTTTGAGGTTCTATTCATGGTTCATTCCTCATCCCAATTTTTTTAAAACAAAATAGCTCTAAGATTAATCCTCTCTTTCATATATGTCCAGTACATTTTAAAGCCTGGGAAATGAATACTGTATTTAGAACCCAAAATATCATTTTTAGATACATATTTTTCTTCTTCCTTTTACACACTATATATTAGTTATACTTCTTTAACAGAAATTATTCTTTTTTGAATTATTAAATATCATATCATTCCATCCAGAAGTCTGATATATGTAATCTTCTTGGGACAGAGACTGCCATTAATAGATAAAAGTCGGTAGCACAGTGTAGGTGATTATTCCTCAACCATATGAGGTTCTTACTCCTTAACCACAATTACTTTTAAAAATAAAAAGGTTTCTATGTGGAGCTTTAAGTCCCTTTGATGGCAATTTCACTTTTCATACTTCATTTTATTTGCTTTTAGGAAAAGTGTACGAGGAAAAAAAGACAATGAATGGATATAACCAAAACATTATGCCAGGAAGTCAACACCCCGAAGAATACCGGATCGCGTCCCTGGTCTTCTATATCTTTGTATTCACCATTGGATTACTAGTAAATATCACAGCACTATGGGTTTTCAGCTGCACTACCAAAAAAAGAACAACTATAACTGTCTACATGATGAATGTTGCTTTCCTCGACTTAATTTTTATATTATCCTTGCCCTTCCGGATAACCTACTATGGGAAAGGAATTTGGCCTTTTGGAGATCTGTTTTGTCGGATTGTCAGCGCTTTCACTGTGTTTTATCCAAGCATTGCTCTGTGGTTGCTTGCTTTTATAAGCGTAGATAGATTTATGGCTATTGTCCAGCCAAAACATGTGAAAGAACTTAAAAATACAAGCAAAGCTTTGATAGCCTGCATTGGCATCTGGATAATGACCCTTGCATCAACTTCCCCTCTGTTGTTTTTAAATTCAGATCCAGATAAAGCCTCAAATTTTACCACCTGCATAAAGATGCTTGACATTATTCACCTAAAGGAAGTCAATATGTTAAACTATTCTCGCTTGATTTTCTTTTTCTTGATTCCCCTGTTCATCATGATTGGATGCTACCTTGTTATTATTTACAATTTCATCCATGGCAGGACTTCTAAACTGAAACCCAAGGCCAAGGAGAGATCTATAAGAATTATAGTTACTTTGATTGTGCAAGTGCTTGTCTGCTTTGTACCCTTCCACATTTGTTTTGCATTCCTGATGTTGCAAGACGAAAACAAGAGCTACAATCCATGGGCAGCATTCACCACCTTCCTCATGAACCTCAGTACCTGCCTAGACATTATTCTGTACTATATTGTTTCTAAACAATTTCAGGCTAGAGTCATCAGCGTTATGCTTTATCGCAATTATCTGCGAAGCGTACGTAGGAAGAGTTTTCGATCTGGGAGTTTACGATCACTAAATAATATAAACAGCGAGATGATATAATACGCAAGACACATTTGTAATGCAACACAGTGATGCTTACTAAGGTCCATTTTTCAAGCCACACTGGAAAATGTTCTATGGTCAGCAATACTGGGACCTTTTATATACGCTATAATATAACTGTTAAACAAGCAGTATACCATATAGTGAAAACGTGAATATTGCATCTACCTGTTCTAAAGGAATATGTAAATCTGAGATGAACTTGGATATTGAAAAATCTATCTTCTGAGTGAAGAAGACACACAAATACGTTGTCAATTAAATACATATTTCAAGCTGTGAAAAAGGTGACAATGTCTATGCTAAATAAAGCAGACAGATCTGCAGTATTTTGCTATAACCACTGGCTAGCCTACTTGAACAGGTGTGGGGTTTTGTTGTATTGACATGTCTAATTGAACAAAAAGCAAGAATAAGTTCAGCTTTTTCCGAAACAAAATCATGCACATAGAAAAAGAAACCTGACATTTATTTCTTTACCCAAAATCTCTTTGATTCAACAGCACTTTAACACCCTAAAATTAATGACATTCTATAATCAACTAAAAAGATAGTAAGCAGTATAAAAGATAAATAAGTTAAAATGTCCATTATTTTAGCATGGTATAGTGTACCTTACCCCTAGCCTCTGCTATACTCCCAACCTTACACTTACAATCTGTTTATCAGAATAAGGTGTTTAATCAGAATAATTAAAATGAATTAAATATGTTAATTTATATAAATAGTGTCTCACCAATATCTTTCAAAGCAGTGAACTTCATATATTAATCTCCAATCCCTGTGAAGACTGATATGCACCAACACACTTAACAGCTAGTTTAGAATGTCTAACACATGCTTTTTTATTATGTTAACTTCCATATGCCCTAGTCACTGTGACTAGGGCAGGGTGAGCAGGGCACAATCCTCAGATGGCAACTCTTATGGGGCACAAGATTCTCCCCCTTCCCCCTACTCCATGAGCAGTGCATCTGGGGAACAGAGTGAGTCCTGTAAAATTGACTACAGTAATGTTAGTTGTGGGATTTTAACACTGACTTTGCTACTGAAAAAAGTGTGCAAAATTAATAAAATCATGTGGGAATACTGTACTAGGTAGAAAAGATGCCAATATTTAGCTATATATTGCAGTGCAACTCCTTTCAAAAGAGTGTGGCAGAATTCAAAGTAACCATGGAAAAATAATATCGAAAGTACTACTATACATAAGTAGTAGCATCATATTTGGAAAATAATTGTTATAAAAATAGTGTTTGGTCCAAGAACATTTACACTGCACTTTAAAAAGGCTTAACTGTATTTGAAAGGTTTCATTAGGAAGTCATTCCTTAAATCTGTAATACTTAATCTCTTGAAAGCAAATTTAAAATGATTAGAAATAAACAAGCCCATTAAGAGCTACTTACAATCCAGAGGGCAAGCTGCTGATAGTGATGCCAAAGACATACTGCACAACTTCTACAAGAAGAAGATCAAACAAAGCTGAAAGCATCCAGGAGCCCAGTAAAAAGGACTGAAAAATAAAAAAATAAAATGGGTCCCAAACACAGATTGGTTTACATAATTAGATTTAGTTCAACAGTATTCATGGTGTTATTTCCATTAAACATATGGATCTCATATCTAAATATGCCAAAAAGTCCATTTCAGGTCTTCAATTAAAGACAAACATACATTAATATCAGACTAGACTTTTGATATTAAGCAATGAAAAAGAATTAGATTGGTAAATAAAATTCAATTCCATGGGCCCACTAAAACGTGTTGACAGAACCCTTGTTTATTAAATACAAAATTTAAATGGTCTTGAGTAGGTGAGTAGGGCTTGTAAGCCAGTCAATTAACTGGACAATTGATTGCATATTTTTAACCAAAGTTTACAGCAGTTTTACAAAAAAAAACCCAACACTACCTCTTTTTGTAATTTTCTAGATAGAAATATGATTTTTATTGTTTTTTAACACATAGCTTAATGAAAAATTTGTGGATTGGGGGGTGGGGTTGTTGTTTGTCTGTTTTTAACAAATTTTGACTGATAGTTGACTAGTCAATTGACCAGACTTTATTTGACCAGTCAAATTCCCAACCCTCGTCTTGATCTTATAATGCTAAACAGGAATTTTAAATCTGATTCATGTAACTAAATCTCCAATTAAGAATATATCTTAACATTAACACTATTTTTAAAAACAGCATGCAATTGTAAAAAGCATTTTTCAGCAGAGAGTGCACCAATAAAAACTGCAATACCATATTTACTCAAATATAAAGACAAGGTTCCTCACCCCCTTCCATCAACTCAAATATAAAAAGATAAGTTCCCCCTCATCAACACTGAGGAAACCGCTCGTCTTACACTTGTATACAAGGAAACGGCATTAAATACATCATCTATCTTTGTACTGATGCTAAATGCAGCATGTGCTCAGTAGTGGAAATCAACTACGAAGTTGATTAAATCCAGCTGACACTGAGCATGACTGCAAAGTACATAGCCCATATGGGGCAAACATACTGATGGGAACCTACCACAAAGATAGGTTCGTGTAACCCATCTGAATATGACATATGATAAGACACTGAGCACAGTCCCCTTCAGCACCAACTCTTTACATCTCAACTTCCTCTTTACATGCACAGCTTAGCTGCGGGGGGTTTTTCCCCCATTTCCAGTTATTGCTGTTTCTTCACCGGCCTTAAACATCTGACAAACATTACAAAACAGGGCACCAAGCAGTTCACTCAGAATCCCTTTTGCCCCTCACTCAGTCTGGCACATATAATCAGTGGGGCCCTGTCCTCCATGAGGTGAAGTCAGACCAGGCTGCCCTGCCCCTCATCTGCAGACACATTTCTGGATGGTCCTACGACTCATGACAGGAACACCCAGTTCCAGTTATGAGTGGGGAGCTAATCAGCACATGGGTCCTTTGTGGGAGGTATCTGGAGTACAGACACATGCTGCGCAGTGCTGAGCTGTGGGGTCACCATGCCTTGAAACGCTGTTGACTCTGATGGGGCCTAATCAATGAAGTACATGGTAAATCATGAGTCTTTTGGCTTTGGACTAATATTATACATAGTTTGTTCTCTATATAAGTAGATGCTAAACTGCTACTTACAAGTGTGTTTATAGAATACCTGTGCTAAAACTTGCAGCAGTTTCAAAAAAGGTAAAATGCATAATTTCTGGGTGAACTAAGTCTATGGATACTATATGCAAATTGCTATGTTTATTCAAGGTTAAGTTTTTTTCAAATTTGTTCCTCACTTCCATGTGCTCAGGGAGAGCAGGGCCTGTAATAGTAAGGAGGAGGGATGAGCCTGCAGAGAGAAATGTGGCAGAGCACAGGTTGTGTCTGCCACTTTATAGGGTTTCAGGCAGGCTCTGAGTAACCAGCAGGAGCAGTCTGGCCTAATTAAATAGTCACATGACAGAAGGGGGCCAGTGGATTGGAGGAGGGCTGGGCCACCTTAGTATAAACCCAAGCCCTAGGAGCAGAGCTTACACCTAGGGAGCCAGAAGAGCAACATGATTCAGCCTGCAGTTCCCAAAACTGCAGGTAGGATAGAAACTATAGGGAAGGAGGAGGTTCCTGGTCCTGGGTAAGACCTGAAACCTACATCCTGTTGGGGCTTGAAGGTGTGGCAGGGCTGCCCCCAGGAAATGCCACACCTGTGCCCTTCCAGTGAAATGCAAGGATGGTGCACCAGAAAGCCTCAGCCCCCATGCCCTGGTGGGTTACGCCATTAAGGGGGTAGGTTTGGGATACAGGCATGTCAACAGACATCCGAGTGGGCCATAGGCTGAGTTTGGGCTGCCTGAGGCCAGAAAAGGCCAGGGGACAGAGTCAGCCCAGGGTGTGGGACAGTAGGCCTACTGCCCTATTGTACAGTAGGGCCTGAATTGGGTGGTCTGAAGGTCTATGAGGGACCAGGACCATCAAAGGCATGGCAGGTGAGTCAGCTGGGCAGGCCAGTGACTGGACTGACACAGGAAGACGTTTGAGGGGGGTGGGGGGTGCAGAGGGCAAAGGTGCTTCCTGAACCCCCAGATTGGTTTTCCCTGTTGTAGCAGTAGGAGGTCAACAAATCCAAAACAAACCTCCAGTGCAGGATTAGATTCTATGCTTGGAAAATTATAGCAAACGTATACATTTTTCATCTACAGAATCTAATGATTGGGCGAGTTATCTTACAATCACGATAGTCTTATATTCAAGGAAATGCAATACATCTGAGACAGAAGATTTTAATGTGATTAGCAATTACTGTATTGAAAAATATATAAATGTAACTTACTGAAAATTTTCTGCTGCCATATCTTCTTTCAAATATTCTAAAGCTGTAAATGAGCAAGCTGCTGCAGAATGTGTCTTTTAGATCAAGACATACCGTTCTTCCACATACAAGTCTCCAAATCTAGAAGATTTAAAAAAAGCACCAGGATCTTTAATTCTCATTCCCAATGGAAGTTCTTCCAGGGATGTGTATTCAGATAAAGCATATTACAAAAGAGGAAATATTTAATGAGAACAGCCTTAGTAAATAAAGTGGTCCATTTTTTTCTGTAACAGTTGGTCACAATTCAGTAGTATATTTTAGTAAATCTTGTTTAAAAATAAAAATATTTTCCAGTAAACTTTATTTTTTTAAGTGCCATACATGTCAGACAACATTTACTTCATGTTTGCAAATATTAATTGTTAAACAACCCTAGTAAAGTTCTATCTGTTGGACATACAACTACACTGCTATATTCAGGTCCCAACACTTGGCCTGTGAACTTCAAGCTTCTCAGGGCCAAAAGTACTGACTACAATCTATTGACCCAAGCTTTTCTGGCGCAATAACTGAGTATCCTAACTTTTATGGAAGGGTGCCTAACAGGGAAACTATTTTAAGCCTCCAAGGCCAGTGCTGACTCCCCAAGATAACCCAATAATTTAAATATACCTAAAACTCCAACCTGTGGGCACACTGTGTTTACAATTCACCACTTCAGAGAGATGCAATAATTGAAGCAAACAGACACAAGGATTTTGTAGGGGTTCCAAGACGCAATCTCTTTTCACTTTAGCTATCAGAAAAATCAGAAATATCTAGACAAAACAATAAATGCCATTCATCTGGGGAGATGCCCATGACAAAGGCATTTATTGAGAGATTCATCAAGGCTGAACAACCTACCATTGTCCCTGGTCTGAGAAGCATGCAGAATAGTCTTAACAACGTGTATAGACACTAAATCAGTGATGCTCAACTATGGCCATTCAGCCCACAGAGCTGTGTCATTAGACCCATGAGATCTGGAAACGTGGCAATGGGAGAGTGCTGGCAGTGTTGTCACACCCTTACCGCTAAATTTCTGGACCCCTGAACCCCACTGGCTAGATGATGTTGCCCTGTGTATTACATTATGCCAACATGTGGGGTTGCTACAGGTGTGGTGGAATCTGGATATGAGGGTTGGACCAGCACAAATGGGATCCAGAAGTGTGGGACCAGGCTGGCACATGGTGTAACTGCACCTAGGGACTAAGGGTGCACCAATAAAGATTTTTTTGGCCAATACCGGTGGCCAATTATTAAGCAGCCATATCAGCCATATCAATCCAAAAGCCAACAGGCAGCCCGGCAGCTTGGAGAGCAACATCCTGCCAGTAAGTTTGTGGAGGAGAAGGGGAATGGCATTGGGAACAACATGGGTGGGGGTGCAGATTGAGAACCCCTTGGTGAAGGATAGAGTTGGACTGGGGTGGGGCAGAGGCAGGTGCTGCCCAGCCAGGATGGGGCATAAGACTGAGCTGCAGGTGGCTTGTCCAGGGAGTATGGGGGTGGGGGAGGGGTGTGCGGCTTCCACCACTCCATGCACCCTGGGGGAGGCATGGGGGGCATGGGACCCCCGGATTTGTGTGTGAAGCAAGGGTGGGCTGCCTGATGTGGTCTCGGGGCCAGGTGCTGTGCCAGCCTTTTCCCGGCAGGGGTGCAGGGCTGGGGCTTTGTTCGGGGTGAGTGGCAGTGACACTGGGAGGGAGGAGCTACAGTGAATTTTAGGGTGCCCATAGCCCACCCCGTAGCCCCCCCTCCCAGCACCACTGCTAACCACCCTGCCCAGCCCCAGCCCAGCCCCCTTGCCAAGAGACTGACACAGCCCAAGACCACATGCCCTTGCCCCATGCACAAATCCAGGGAGCACATGCCCCCATGCCTCCCCCTGGGGTGTGCGCAGCAGCTGGGTGATGCCCCATCACCACCCCACGAGCCCCAGATGAGCTGCCTGCAGCTCCGTCCTGTGCCCCATACCACCCCGGCTGGGCAGTGCCTGCCCTGCCTCTGCCCCAGCCCCACACCATCCATCAACATGGGGGCCTCAATCTGCATCCACCCAAGCCCCTTCCCTCCTCTATGCCCCTCCCCCACCACAGACTTACTAGCCAGACCCTGCACTCCAAACTACCAGGCTGCATTCCTAGCCACCTGCATGTTACAGCTGTGTGCATGAGGCATTTATTGTGACATTAATTGGCTACACTGGCCAAAAAAAGCCAATTGGTGATAACATCAATTTTCCTTTTATCGGTGCAGATCCAATATGGAGTGATATATCAGTGTACCTCTACTAGGGACTGAACCCACACCACTCATGTGGCCTGCAGGGACAGATGACTGAGCAACACTACACCAATTTCCTAGGATTAAACAGAATTAAGAAATACATATATATAAACTCCCTAAATTATTCCCTAATAGGCTTTCCTGAGATACTTGTATATAGTAGTGTTGCTAATGAAGAAAGGATTACTACTTCCAACATGACTTGCTATTGCTAAGTATTTTTCAACATTATAAAGCAAATTAAGGGATTATAGGATCCTCTTAAGGATAACTTGAAAAAAAGAAAATGATTAATAATACTGAAAAATGTGCATTTCCTCAAACAGTTTTTTCCTTATTTGCTTTTCCAGTCTGTTTCTACATTTTGATATACCAAAAATATCAGGAATTCAGCAAAAGAAAGAAATTAATGTTAACAAGATATCTGAAAATGATAAATGCTAACAGTACATCAAAATGTAATCTGAACTATTAAAATGAAATCCGCACCCCTCACAAATGAACATATGGAGTCAGTAATAGTCAATGGAATATTGTCAGCTTCCCCTCGTGTCCACAGTGAAAGCTAATGGCAAGGGAGAAAGAAGTTGCAACTTCATGCTTTTTCACTATTCTGAGACTCTCAGACCTTTGCCAAACTTCCAGCAAGAAAAGAGAAAATTACAGTTTATTTCTAACTTTAAAAATATAAACAAAGAAATACAAGCAGAAAATATCTTGTAAGTACACAATACAAAACAAATACACAAATATATTCTTTACCTAGCAAAAATAGTCAGTTAAAAGCCAAACTTTTCTGACTCTTTAATTTACCTTTTCAGACTTAAAGACAAAAAAAGTTGTTCTACACTGCCCCTGTTCTGAGAAGCATGAACTGCCCACTTAGTACATGCCACAAAACTGAAATTATTCTAGGCGCAACTTTGAACAGCCCTGAGTATTTTCCTCATCACACTGTGCCGGGCAACTCTTAACTGATTATACTGCATAATTTTCAGGCTTTTGTCTGTGCTGAGCAGAAGCAAGTAGGTTAGGCGTTGTCTCTGTGGCTGTCTCAGACTCAGCTTGGAAATGGTATAGAAATAACCTAAGGCCCAGATCTTCAAGATATTAAAATGCTCAAGCCTAAAATACTAAGGAAGATAGTAACAAAGCCACTTGTTAACTCTTCTCTTCTGAACAGACAGTGCGGTTTCAAAAAAATATATTGTCACTTAACACTGACAGTAGAAGGTTCTTTAATTAAAGAAACCAATACCTTGCAGGATCTAATGCTTAGGACAGTGATTCAGGTTGCCACAAGACCCTTTTAAGGGGGTTATGGAATGCCATACAATATTAACAGTCAGGCATGCAAACAACATACATGATTCATAAGATAAACCCAGAGATTTCAAATAGGAATTCAGTGTGAAAAATATTCTGGCTTGTTGTAGTCTGAGTTCTTTGCAACAGAATAATTGCTCTTTTTCCATAGTAAAAAATGAGTGAAAGCTGTCATTTTCCAAGGACTGCCTTGTGTCTCAAGAGGTGTCTTGAGTCTCAAAAGGTTGAGAACCACTAGCCTACGAGATGTTGGAGATTAAAGAGTTGGATCAAGACAACAGGCAAAGAAAACTATGCGAGTATTAGAATGGAGAGTTGCAGATAAACTGACACTTACCTGAAAATCCTCTTTTACAGCTTGTAGATTATACACGAAGAACTTCTGATAATGTTGGAAGAGCAGAGTCAACAGAATCGACAGGCCACTGGGAACTAATAAGAGACTCTTTGACAGAGGTGCTTTATCTTTAAAAAAAAAAAAAAAGAACAAAAACCTTCTCAGACTTAGCAACTGAATAAAACAAGTAGATGAAGACTAAAACATCACTAGAACTGGCTTGTTTTTTGACTGGACTTCAGGACATCCCTTGATAAATGACAGAGATAAGAGAGAAAACATAGGTGCTCCGTGAGGGAAACTTTTTGTAGGTATAAATGGCAGCTGGATGCTTAATACTCTCCCTAGGCCAAATAAGCTGTTTGAAACATATTAAAACAAGAGTTGTGGGTCTACAACAATCATCCCATTCTATGCATGCTTCCCACAGTCCTGGAACTCAGCAGGAGTCACATTTGGGTCATCACAATTGGGCCTGCATGTTCTTAACTTTCTTGTTCTGAGTACCTTCCTTGGCCTCCGACTCACTTCCTGGGCACTGGCTCTTTGTACTGTCTTCACAGAAATGGGACCTCAAAGTCCAGCTAGCCCCCTCCCCACCAAGACAGCTACTCCAACCCCCCCAATAACTTAAACAAGCCCACTCTCAAGGCTCCAATCTATTTAGAAATACAAAGCAGCAAAAGCAAACAGATGTACAAGGTCTGTAAGGGGTCCAAGAAACCAAGCACTCCTTACTTTAGCAAGTACAAAAATATGCAGGTCTACTCAAAGCAATAAACGCCTACGTGAAGGTCCCCATCTCCGATTCCATACAAATCTTAAACAGTCTTTAGGTTCAAGTTTTTAAGGTCCACTGTAAATCCCAGATACTTTAGGCTCTTGTGTGGGACATTTCTACTTTTCAAACCCTACCTCTATCTTACTGTCCAAAGTGACTTCTGTTTGAATGGGAACCTTCAGCTTGTGACCCAACATTGTCCTAGGTCTGGGAGAGGTATAACATACCCCTAACAGCATAAAGAGTCATAGGAAAATTGGGCTGGCGAGAGTCTTCAGGAGATTATCAAACCCTTGTTTAAAGGTAGGATTATCCCCATCTAAATCATCCTGGACAAACATTTATCAGACCTGCATTTTAATGTCTCTAATGATAAGCAGGGATCCAGGTTCTCTCTTCTGATTTCTCATTTTGAGGAGAAAAACACAGGAACTGGTGGGTTTCCCCCTGCAGGCTGGCAGAGCTCCAGCCTGCAAGAGGCTGGGGGGAGTAGGAAGAGGGTGCTCAGGCAGGGGGCATCACGTTCATGTACACACATACACACGCATATAATCGCCAGGCAGCCTAGAGAGCAGCTCCCGCAGGTAAGTAGAGCAGAGGCGGGAGAGGAAGGGGATTGAGGCCCCCATAGTGAGGGAGGGAGGGAGTTGGGCAAGGGCTGGGGCTGCACCCAGCTGGAGTGGTGCACAGGGTTGGGGCCTGGGGCTGGAATGCACGGTTGCAGGGTCTGGGTGGGAAGCAGCATGGAGCCACTGGTAGCTCATTTGGGGGGTAGGGGCAAGGGATGGCCTAGCTCCCAGAGGGCATGGGGGGGCACGTGCCCCACAGATTTGTGCACGGGGCGGAGGTGTGCTGCCCGTTGTAGGCTGAGGGCTGTCCACCCTGCTGCCCTCCCCCTGGAGGCCTCTGCAATCGGATAGGCAGCACCTGATGTGGAAGGGCACAGCAGGGCAGGGAAGCTCACTGCCACAGCTGGGAGCCCCATGCTGCCATAATGAGGTGCCACCTGCCTATGCAGCAGCAGCAGAACTGGGGGCATGGAGTTGTGCCCCACGCTGCTGCTGGGTGGGCAGGGAGCACCTCACCATGGCAGCAGGAAGATCCCAGTGGCAGCAACAAGCTTCCCCCCCAGCCCCGCTCTGCCCTGCCACTTTGGGTCCCACCTGCTGGGCTACGGAGGCCCTGGTGGGAGGGCAGCAGGGAGGGGAGCCTGAGCCCGCAGTGGGCAGCCCACTTCTGCTCCCCCAACAGGCTCTGCTGTGGTTGTGCCATCCACAGGGGAAGGGGAGCCAGGCTCTGTGCTCCACTCTGCCACAGCAGATTCTGCCTCTTGCAGCCAGCAGGCAGAGCTCAGGAGGTTTTGCAGGAGGGAGGGAGCTGCACACCCAGGTCCCAGGCCCCATAGCCCTGGCAGCTGGGGGGCCCCTCTGGCAAGGTGGGGGGGGAGGCGGGGCAGAGGGCTGTGGATAAGGAGTGAGGGGCAATGGCCTGGGCAAGGCACTGGCATATCAGGGCTGTTCAGTGCCACAAAGCAATGGAGGAGGGACAGCCACAGCTGGACCTGCATCCTGATGAGACAAGGGGGCAGGGACAGTTCTGATTTTCCACAATAAAACCCCCAAAAGCAAACACCAAAATGTATATGCATTTAGAATTTATTTTATTATAATGACTGAGGCACTGGTAGGCTTCCAAATTTCTTTAAAATTGTAAATATCAACAAAACATTGTCTTCAACTGATACCTATATATATACAGTAGCATTTCATTTTAATCATGGAAAAATGTGGATTATGGGGGTTTTAAATCAGAGAATTTGCTATTTTTAAACAGAGAAAACCAGAATCCCTGATGATAAGCAATCTCCTTAGGTTACCTGTTCCAGTTTATAATCACCTGTACAGTTACATGTCCCTCTATTCCTAGTAAAAGCATGCAACTTCACAACATATTTAATCAAGCGCTTCCTTTCCAACACATGCAGCGCCTAGTCTGGATCGTGTCAATTTGTGGATTATTGACAGTCTTCAAGGCACCAAAATAACTGAAGTGGGGTGAAAGGGGCACTAGTCCCAGGTGCCAAATAAGAGAGGAAATTGGTTTGGCCCCTTCACCCAGGAGTCATTCCCAAAGCAGGTACAGCTGGGCAGGGGCAGCACCATGCCTACCAGGGCATCTGGAGTGGGAGAAGGGTGGCTTCCCACCCCAAGAAGCTTTTCCATGGGAGGTGCAGCCCTCCTCCAGGGATGAGGGGTGAATGGGGCATCAGGAGATGCTTCTGCCCGACCTACCCACTTACAAATTGCCACCCACTTGCAAATAGGTAGTAGTAGCCCAAGCTAATGACACTAGGAGACAAGCAGTAGCAACAGCAGCTGGCACTCACCTGAGAGCTCCAGGAGGTAACACTCTATTCCCTCTCCTCACTCCCTCCAGTGATCAGCACTATTCCTGCCCCCTGGATCAGAAAGAGAATCTTACGCCTCTGCTATGAGGTCTACAGGTCTTTGACTTGTCCTCAACCTTAGATGTCAAAAGAAATGGCCAACCCCCTTCAAAGCACCAAGCAATAGAGAAAAATGGAGCTTAACACACTAACCTGAACAACAACTAGCATGTAAAAGGTAGATCTTGTGTGACAGTATCCCAAGTTACAACACCTGCATTAAAGGTGACTTGCTAGAAAAGGAATTTAGTGTTATAGGTGGAAGGGTAGCACAGCATGATCCATTTAGGTAGGCACAAGAAGAGTTGTAAAAATCAGCTTTAAGGAATGAAAGAAAGAAGTTACTTATGAGTAACTGGAGTTCTTCCAGATGCATTGTCCAAATGCACATTCCCAATGAGTTTGTACAACCCCAATTAGAGCTGCATCAATATATCAGTCCATATCAGATTGGCACCGATAAAAGGAAACTTGACATTATCGGCAATCGGCTTTTTTTGGCCAGCATAGCTGACACTGTCATCGATAAATACCATGTGCATGCATGCAGCTGCAGCACACATGCAGCCAAAAATGTAGTCCAGCAGCTTAAAAAGCAGCATCCAGCTGGTAAGTCTGTCGGGGGAAGGGGTTTTGGGGAGAGAAGGGGCATGGGGGGTGCAGAGTGAAGCCCCCATAGTGAGAGAGGGAGTGAGGTTGGAGCAGGGGAAGGCACTGCCCAGCTGGGGTGGGGCGGGGCATGGGACAGAGCCAAGGGATGGGGCTGCGCACACCTCCAGGGAAGGCATGGAGGGATGTGCCCCCAGGATCTGTGCATGGGCTGTACCGGCCTCTTCCAGGTTGGGGGACTAGGCCAGGGTGGGCAGCAGCAGTGCTGGAAGGGGAAGCTACAGCATGGGCTATGGGGAATTTTGGAGTAGCTGTAGACCACCCCGTAGCTCCCGCACCCAGCATCTGCCTGCCCCAAGTGCAGCCTCAGCCCTGTCTGCTGCTGGCAAGCCTTTTCCCGGTAGCAGGGTCTGCCTGGCCAGGGGAGAGCTGCAGAAGCTGGGGCTGGCAGATCCTGGCTGTGGTCCCCTGGGGTGAGAGAGGACAGAGTGGGGAATAAACCCTATGCCTGCCCCATTCACCTCAGAGGGACATGCTGGGACGACATCTGGCCATGCCCCTGCCCCTGCCACTGCAGCAGCAAAGAGGCGGAGCAGACCCTGACATATGCTGTTCCTCCCTGGCCAGGCAGACCCTGGCTTGCATCTGTGCCAGCAGGACAGGGCAGGGAGGGGAGAATTAAACCCTCTCCCTCCCACATTTGCTTGAGGCTACTACCAGGCTGACCATGCCCCCTGCCACTCCAGCGGCAAGGGTGGGGGTGGGAAATACCTGGCAGGGGCTGTTTCTCCCTTCCCCCTCCAGGCGCACCCCAGCTGGGGTCCTTGCAGGCCAGTGTGGAGGTTTAAACCCCTCCCCATACTCAGCCCACTGGGGCACAGCCATGCTCTACCTTTACCACAGCTTCTCTGTAGCCAAGGGCTCACTCTAGCACCCCTGCCCTCCCTCTGGTTTCCAGCCTGAGCCACTGCAGGTGGCTGCATTTCTGGAATCAAAAGTGAATGTCTATTCACTTGCAAATGGTTCAATCCATGCAGGTTAACCTAACCTGAAAAGACTGAATCAATTCAGGCTTGGGCTTTTCGTATATCTTCACCTAACCTGTGGTGCTGCATTTGGATCCCCGGTGAAGTTAGGGAAGCTCACTAAGATATAGTCCAGGGCCAGGAGACTATCCTAGCTGAGCGATGAGGGAAAGTTTACCCTCTTAAAGGGGCAGAGGGCTGTTGTTATAGCCCAGGGGCTTATGTTGTATTTACATCGGTGGTTTGGGTTGGAACTATAAGGGTATGCCTGAAGAGTTGACTTGGACCCTGAAGAGCACATGATCACCTTGAGCCCTGCCAGAGGCAGGCTTAAGCTCAAGAGACTGTTGAGCACAGATTGGGCGGAGTGCAAGACCACAGAGCCAAACAGAGGGGCCCAGGGGCCCAGCACCCGAGAGGGCCATGACCAGACAGGGGCCAGGGGCCCAGTGCCCAAGACAGGTACAGCAACACAGGAGCCAGGGGTCCAGTGACCAAAAGGAACAAACCAGAGCTAGTGCCTCAAAGCCCAGGTCTGACACAGTGGGCCAGGGGTAAAAGGCCTAGCCAGAGTAAAAGGGTAGAGGCCGAGGAGGCCAAAGCCCCAACAGGAGGGAACAAAGATATTGTAACAACCGTGAGACTTGGGATGTGGTGTAGGGAAGGATTGGAGCCATGTATCTAGCCCCTAAGGCTTTACATGCCCAGCAGGGCAGAGTCAACTAGAGAGGCCCAGCAAGAGTCCTGGAAACCCCAGTGGGGATCCAGTTGCACCACGGCCACATGAAAGTCCCTGGGCAGCCTCCCTATTATTATTGGTAGCTTTACATCAAGGCATGGTAGGCAAGAAGGGACAGTGCTTTAGACACACAGCAGAGCACAGTCGCAGAGCCACCAGCAGGCATCACAGCCACCCCTGAGACCCCAACCTGCTACACAGTAGTACTCCTTGACTCCTACACAGAAGGGCTCCCAGCTTAGTAATGGCCTGAGATCTCGCAATAGCCAAAAGAAATGCTACAAGGACACACGAAAGCCATACCTTAAAAAAAAAACAGATGCTGGCAACAAGTGTTTGGAGGAGCTGGCTGCCAACCAACTCAAATGGCACTGCCACTTCAACCAAGCAGCAGCCTGTTCCAAGGTAAAACATCTTGCCCTTGAACCAGAGAAGAGAGAAAGTAGAAACAGGAAAAGGGAAGGAATCCCAGCCTGCAACTTATTCTCCCCTGCAGAAAGACCTGCAACTTCTGTGGATCAAGGATCGTGGACAAGTTTGAGAGTCCAAAGAGCCACCCATATGATCTGAGTTTTCCAATGTCCCTTCCAGCCTTACAATCTATGAATCTAGGACTGGACTCTTGAGTCACCTCAAGGCCCATCAGTGAACCATGGTAAAAAAAATCCTCATATTGAGGGATTGCCAGTGAGAACACAAAAGGTGAGAAGGACCAAGGGCAATATGAAAATAATCTCCTAGAAGGGCAAGCAATCTAAACAAATCCCTTATTCTAGTGATGAGATAACAGAGGCTAATGTCACCATCTTGAACTTTAACTCCTGTATCTTGGAGGTCAGATCCAGGGAGCACTTTAGATCTGAAGAGCCAGAGCCAGAGGACTGTGAAGGGTGGGGGGGGGGGTGTGAAGCTTCTGGACAGAGTCTAGGGGCCTTGTTACACATTACACTGAGCTGCTCAAATGCTGATTGGTGTTAGTGCCAGCTTGAGTTTAAAGCAATCACATGTTCAGGCCAGCAAGGACCCAGACAACTGAAAGGTAAGAATCCCTCCACCCCCATTCCAGACTTCCCCCATCCCCTGCCTCCCCCACCACCCCTGAGCTCTCCCAGGTCCCCCAGCCTACTTGTGGCTGCCTGTGCTCACTACCCCCAGGCCCCACCTCTCCACTTACTTGTAGCTGCCTGTGCTGGCTGTCCCAGGCATTCTTGTCAGGCAGTCAAGGTAACCCTTCCCTCCCTGCTCCCCTGGGATAAGACAGTACAGGTAGCCACAAGTGGGGGGGAGGCAGGAAACAGGGAAGGGACGGGGGAAGAGAGCAGTGTGTACACTACAGTGTGGCGTAGAGCAGCTACACCTTGGTATGACACAAGCAGGGCAACACAGATCAGAATTTATTTTTTTTTAATACAGATCAGAAATAATCCTGCCTTGGAGTGGTGTAACCTTAACCAGCCTAAGGAGTGCTTAAAACTAGTTTCAGGTGTTAATGTGTGGGCAATCCAGATGTTAAGAGCTCCCAAAATTACTGTGTAACAAGGCCGACTACAGAAATGCCTTTCTGAGCCAAGACAGTTGAAACTGAGGAGTAGGAACAGTGCAGTGTGCACTACCATGTATGCCCTCAGGATGGAACAAAATGAAATGCAGGGTATACACCTGTCCTGTACAGACGCTTGTAGGGCCAATGTCCTTGAGACTGAGAGGAAACTGGAGTGGGAAGCATATACTGTCCTTTATTGCCCACAGAGCACCAAATACCAAACGTACCAAATGTAACTAAGAGGTTCTTCATGTGCCTTTGGACAAAAATTTGAAAAAGAAGCCCAAAGCATACGGTCTGTTCCAATGCACTACATAGCTTTGACTACCATCAATAACATGGTTCTTCCAGTCATATCATCTTCTTACACCCATTGTTATTAGCCCCCTGTAGACCCAACTATGCATTTGACATTTGCTTTCTTTCAAGATGACTTAATTTTAATTTTGTAATGTATATAAACATAGGCACCCAGCTCTGCCTTTCAACGAAACAAAACTTCAAAATGTGGGTGAAAATACTTGCAATGCCTCATTAGCAGGGCAGTGGAGGACAACCTTTTTGATAGGGATGCCATAACTTGGTCTCATGCCCTCCCTAAGTGCCACTCAGACCTCTTACCCTATGTGCTGCTCTGCTTTCTGCTCCTGGTCCTGTGCTAAGCTGCTGCTCTGCTTTCTGTTTCCTTCCATGTGCTCTGTCTGATATGATGCTCTGCTGTCTGCTCCCTGCCCATTCTGCCACTGTGCTGCCTGTCCTTTCCCCGATCTGTCACATACCACCCACACAAGCTACCCATATGACCCCCTTTATTAAAGTATTCACATACACTTATATAGATGTACAAGAGGCCAAATGTTCTTTAGAAAATATTATTCAGGGAGGTAACAGTGATATCTGATATAAAAACTTCTGTTAGGACAGTGATCTTCATTGCCTCCAAGTATCAGTCAATTGGTGCCATCAGTAAAGATGTTTATAAACATAACCAGGACTTCTGTCAGCTTGCTAATAGTTTCTGATGACCAAAATTTGAGGTTCTTTTAGATCAAATGTTAGACCATGCCAAAGGTTGCAAACCTACAGGCTGAATCTAGGCCATGGAGGTTCTATCCAGCCTGCTGGGCTATCAGGAGGCCACTGAAAGGGGCATGGTCGCCACAGAATTTGGCCCCTTTTGGCCATAGCCACTGGCAACAAATTTGGCTCACTGCTACTGTTGCTGGACCCCTTCCCAAGCATCCTTCACTTTTACTGCCAGACCCCTTACCATCTCCGAACCCACTACTGCTGGACACCCTCCGCTGTCTCTGGACTTGCTGCTGCCACCACCATCATGGTCACAGTGGCTGCCCGATACAGCCTGTGAGAAGCCCTGTGGTTCAGATACAGCCCAGGGCACCAGGTGAGTTCAACACCTCTGAACTATGCTATTCATTATACTGTACTACTGGAAGCAATCTTTCTCATTGTGTGCATTCTGGTGTGTAGCTGGATTTAAAAGTACTCTTTCAGCTGTCAATCATCTCTGAATTAATAAACTTGGGACTCTTTCCTTACGTTCATATGGAAGGGGCATGTCATTACCTCTGGATAATGGTTCATTTGTAGATGTTATACAAGAAGCTTCCATTAGACAGTAATATGGGCTGGCTACCTTCTGCCCACAAACACTAAATGTCATCATTAGATGCTCCTTGCACTATACATCATGAAGCCTGACTGAAACATGAAGATCTCTTCTGTTCTTCATCTACTTTTGGCCAGGAAATCTAGGTTTGGCAAGCTCTTGACTTCTTAAAAGATCTTTTGTTTTTATTCCAGCTTTTCATGATGGTTTGCAATGCCAAACAATATAACACCCTATAGGCAAGTGTAATAACACAGAGCAGTGGGAAAAAAGAACAAAAGTTAATGTATACAATATCGTATTAGAAATCCTGCCAAATCTTTCCTAGATTAGTCTAGTGTCTTCACCATAAAGATGCAAAAACTTTTATTTTTCAATATATTGTCTCTTTCTCCATGACTCTGGCAAACCACATAAAGCAGATTAAGCTTTTGATCTGCAGGTAAATGTTATCTCTCTGCACTCATGGTTTTCAAGTTATTTTGATGCGTCTACATTATTTTCATATCAAGCAAACCCCTAATAAAAGTTTGTTCACCAAGTTTCACAATTTTAAATCACTTTTACAAATAAGCATCCTCTTCTTTAAGAGTTCTTTCTTGTAGTCTAGTGACTATACTCTTGCAGGCTATTTATACTGGCTTAAGGTAAAACCTTCCAGTAATTCAGCCCTTGTTCACCTTTCATCAGAGATTCCAAGGACACAATATTCAAATGTAAATTATTCCACTAAAGTAATTTACTGAATAACAAATTTGACTTCCTATCATATTAATATCAATTCATACTAGCTTTTTCCATTATGAGCCCATCTGAAACACATCCTTCCCTACCATTCATTTTAATTTGGGAAGAGAGGAGTAAAATAGTAAAAAATAGTATGCAAAAGATCATCAGAAACTGGTCTTTAGGGAAACAGAGGGTTTTTTTAGTTTAAAAGTCAACTTCACATCCTTAAAAGTCAATTAAATTCCAAGATACAAACTAAACCTATACAACCCCAGTGGTCACAATAAAATATATTCCTTAGCCATTTCCAATAACACCCACCTGTTACCAGGATGTCAGTGAATTAAATATATAAATATGTACTTTAATTTGTAAGTTTTAAAAGAACTCACCCTATCAATTCCCAAAACTCTGTGGAATTTGCAGTTAACTATAACTGTACTAAAAATATGGTAAGAACTTCACCTGGTTGATGATTAAAGAAGGTCTTCCATTGTGATTAAAACATTTCTGTAAAGGTCTGGTATCTGCCTTTTGAATTTTGATCATTTTATCTGTTGAGAGAAAATCTTTCACATTCCTTTTATGGTACTATAACATGTAGTACAGAGAGGGAGCTGAAATTCTCAGGGGAAAGTCATTTTTTATTTTGAATCTGTGTTTGTTAAGAGTATTTTGCCAATAACTGTTCCATAGAAAGATATTTAAAAAACCCACAGTTAGAACTGCATTTATTCTCTGCATAAAACACAAACTTATTTTCATGAGTAGTAACCTGTGCATTTAGGCTTTAGTTTAAATATTTTAAACCTACCATAGAGGAAACAAGCATTTGGTTATTTTTGTATACTGTATGTCACTAAGCAAAAAAAAAAAACCACAGTTGCAGCTAGCCGGTAAATGTGACAGGCACCCACAGGGAAAGTCACATGAATAACAGTAACCTCAGTTGTCTGTAAAGTCTTAAAATATCATAATTGTTCACAAGATTCCTTCCTTGTCTTGCTTTGTGAACTTTGAAGAAAGAAATACTTCTTGGTCAACCATTTAGAGGTCAGGAAAGCAGACCTTCTGATGAGAGACTGAGAGCCATGGGACTCTTCAGCCTGGAAAAATGCAGGCTCAGGGGTGATCTGGTGGCTACCTATAAGTTTATCACGGGTGCTTACCAGCATCTGGGGGAACATCTGTTCACCAGAGTGCCCCAAGGGATGACAAGATCAAACGGTCACAAACTCCTCCATGACTGTTTCAGGCTCGATATAAGGAAGAACTTCTTTACTGTCTGAGCCCCCAAGGTTTGAAATAGACTGCCGCCAGAGATGGTTCAAGCACCTACTTTGAATGCCTTCAAAAGACATCTGGATGTTTATCTTGCTGGGATCCTATGATCCCTGCTGACTTCCTGCCCCTGGGGCAGGGGGCTGGACTCGATGATCTTCCAAGGTCCCTTCCAGCCCTAATGTCTATGAATTTATAAATTTACTGAAAATGCAAGATAGATCATCTGGAAAGAGAAGGTGCATTTCTTTGACTTTTGGTAGCATGTGGATTCCTAATCAAGTCTTCAATGACAACTCCTTAGAAAACTACTGCTGCTGCTATGAAGTGTCATTCTTTTCACCCTATAAACCTACCAATTAGCAGTAACATCCTTTACTGCTAAATCATGTATTTTGGCCTCCAGGTCATCAGAAGAGAAAAAAATCAAGGGAGCTAAAGGCTGAAAATTAAAACCACAAACAAATCTAAACCAGTGGCCTTACAACTCTATAAAGAATGCTACAGAACAACCTCAGTACAACAAACTGCCAGGGGACACTATGAAAAGCCTAGTAAAAGTGTGTGTTTATTATAATACAGTATTGTTAGTCAATTTGCTGCAGCATAATAAAAAATAAGTTCCTGCTTTTTGGATTGTTAAAAACATGGATTTGTTATAGTGAGGTAATTAAATAAATAAGCATATCTAGGACCCAGCATCTTCCACTAGATAGTGAAGAAAGAGGGTAAGGTAGGGTAGCACCTTATATGACTCATAGCATCTACCAATGTAGGTTGTTACCTTCAAAAGTTTATGCCTTTCTGAATGAGTTAGCCTCAAAGGTCTAACATCCCTGCTTTCTGCCTGACCTCACATTAACACAGCTAACTACCTTCCTCTACTAGACAGTGAAGTCAGAAATAGCATTATAGTTAATGTACAAAGAAAAGAGAGTGCAATGTTTTTTAGGCATGTGAAAATCCAGGATGTAAAGAAAAAGCTCAGTTTGATCCTGAAGGGAGCAGCCCCATTATTGATGATCCACAAATATACTAAAGCATGATAGGGCTCCCATAATTCCAGAGGACAACGAGACTGAGAAGATGCTCCAGAATGGACTTCTCTTGGAGTGCTTCACTTCCGGTTATCACTGTTTTGGGCCCAAGAAAAAGCTGGTAGGAGAGGATTCTGCTATAGACCTTGGGGTATCAACAGCACCTACAGAAATTCAGACTGCCCAAGCACATGTTACCAGAGATCTGTGGTGAGACAGAGATGCAGCAAATCAGCATGAGAACCCCTTTGTCCATTCAAGAGCAAGTTCCCATTAATGTCTGGCATAACACCGCCCTGTTAGTTGTAAACTGTTTGAGAATGGATGTCTCAACCACTAGGGATGCAGTAACCAAGTATACTGCCATTAAAAAGGTTCTGTTGCCATCATTTGCCAATACTCAGGAAGTTACTAATGGCTCTGCATGCACAGCATTCTCTAATTACATTGGTGCAATGAATAGAAATCAGATTCCCATTCTTTCTCTCCCACACTAAGCTGCAGAGTTCATAAACATAAGTTATGCTCCAAGGCCTCATCAACTACCATAGCAGGTTCACTAACATCACCAGTGTCTGGGCTGGAAACTTTCATAATGCTAACATTTTCTGGAACCCTCACTTGCTTTTTCCACTAATGAAAAAAAGCAGTTTCCCAGTGCAGCAAGCAAATGGCACCAATCTTAACAATGTAAGTATCCTTCCTTTTATCCCTGAGAATCCCACTTATCCTCTAATGCAGGGGTGGGCAAAATACGGCCCGGATCTGTGAGGTTTGCTATGAGTGCTTCACATATTTTCCCGGATTTTAAGCATTTTGTACCTTCACTTCTTAGTATACAGGGTTGATGGACACCCAGACTTACTCAGACTCATTGGCCATTTAGGACCCTAGGTGTGCAAGCTTTCTGAAACATGACTGTAAAGCACTTTGCATTTTTAGTGAATGACCATACACAGGTCAACCTTGCACATTTTCTATGCATTCATGAATTTTAGATATCATACCTTTGTGTTATAGGTTACAGTCTATGAATGCCTAGCATGCTAACTAAGATGAACTTATTTAATGTGTGAGTGGGCTTATGATCATTACAATTAACAGTTGCTTGAATGACAGGAGAACACCATTTCCTTTTAAATAAGAAAAAACAGACTTTATTTGTAGTTTATAAAAAAAAACCCCAAGAAGTGCAAACTCACCAAAAAAAAAATCAAACATTGCAAATGGGGGCAGGGGAGATACTTGCAACTTACTAGGAACTAAGAGTTCTGTGAGGGATGGAGAACTTTTTACTCCCACCCTGCTGGGACCCTGGGGGGTTGCAGTGCCATAGTAACAGGCCAATATGTGGGTCAGCAGAAATAAATGAGCTAGTTTCCCATAGCAAAGTGTTTGCCTTATCAGCCAGGAGAAAGCTGAGGATGGAAGGCCTGATGGCAAACACCAAGGCTAGGGACAGAAGTTACACATAAGTGACCAGAAACTTGTTTAAACCTGTAATACAACAGAAGTTCAGTGCATATAAACCGCTTTCAAAATAGCCAAAACTGGTTTAAGATAAACCTGGCTGGATGTAGTATCAGACTTAACTGATTTAGGTCAAACCAGTTAATGGAACTTCTGTCCCAGATCCCTTCCTGGTTCAAGTTAACTTAGTCCCCCAGCATCCCAGGATGCTTTGTAGCCCTGGGCTATGCTGTTTGCTCCAATGGAACAGGGTCTGCCTCACCCTACTACTCATTAGCCTGCTTCCTGCCTTCATCTGCCAGCTTATAGGGACAGAGGGTGGCAGGGGAACAGACGCCCCAGACTCCCCTAGCCAGGCTCTACACAGCATGTGGGGGGAAAGAAAACCTCTGTAGCAGGGGCCTTTTGATCCTTGGCAGCTCTTCCTCCCTCCCCCTTCCCAGCTGCTGATTGTTTCAGCAGCTGCCACAGAAGGGAGGGAGGGAGAAGTCTTCCCAGGTGGGCACCTGCCCCTGCAGCCCAGCATGGAGAGTAAGCCCCTGCCCTGGGGGGCTTCCCCCACACCAGCCCAGGGTCCCGCAGCCTGGGGCAGCCCCGGGAAACTGAGGGAATTCTTCCCTTCCTGAACCTCAGAGCAGCTTGCTTTGGGCAGGCACCTGGTCTGGAGGACTCCTTCTTCCTCCCTCCTGTGCAGTGGCTGAAGCAGTCAGCAGCTGAGAAGGGGGAAGGGGGAAAGTGGGGGGAGAATCCCCTCAGCTCCCCAGGGCTAGGCTAGAGAATGCAGGCTGGGGGAAAGCCCCTTAAGTGGAGGCTCCCCTAAGGTAGGCCAGCACTCTGACAGGGACTCCTTAACCCCCTGTGGGGGGAGATCAGGGGGTTGGGGATACATTTGGATGGGCTGGCAATGGCCAGCAGGCTGGGAGACATGCTTCAGAGCAGTGTTTCCCAACCTTTTCCAGCCCAAAGCACTTACATTAATAAAAATTTTCTGCAGCACACCTGCATTCCCCATCCTCATACCTATTGTAGTTCATTGTAGTTCACTGCCATGGCAAAATTCCATGGCACACCTGTTCATTTCTGACGGCACACTTTTGTGCCGTGGCACACTGGTTGGGAAACACTGATTTAGAGTCCCTTGCCTACTGGCCTGGGTCAGTACAGGCCTCCCCCTGCCTTTCCCAATTGAAAACTGAACGTCAGTGCAGTTGTTATCAGTTCAATCTACATAGCTTAGAGGAAGTTGTCTAGATTGAATCGATTCAGCCTTAGGCTTTTTGACTCTCTGTATGTACTTAGCCCTGGTCCTGATAGGCAGAATTCTCCAGCAGTTCCAGGACTATTGTTGACAGATCTTCTTGCTGCATTTGCTGTGGCATGCCAAAGGAGGATAAGACACATCTGATACATTCCATCAATGACCTGCCACCGAATTTCTAGTTCCACTGTTCTCTCCCTTACAGTCAGGTTCCACTTGTTAAAATCAAACTTCTTTCCTCCAGTCCCAAGTTCAACTGAACCCCTTTGCCGCTAGCTCTGCAGTAACAGATGTGCCTTTCTACTTGTCCTGCTTCAGAAAATTCCTCCATTCTACTGCAGCCCTCCCACACTTGGCTATGACCTATACAAAGTATACATGTATCTGCTTTTTGCTGGGCCCTCAATTTCACATTTTCCATACTTCATGCCACTGGCTTTATGAGTCCTGTGGAGAGGTAGTTGGCTCAATCAGAACAAACAGAGAGGGTATCAGGAAATAAGGAAGCATTTTTGTCAATTACTGTCAACATAGTCTGAACGCATGGAAGGAGGCTCTATTTAGGGGAAAGGGGAACCAGAAAGCAAAAATGTATTTACTTATATCAGACTGTGGTGGTAGTATCCATGACTAGCAACAAAAGACTAAGGTCAGTTGATTTTAGGGGTTTATGCAAATACAATCATGCTTCTTGTTCTCCCTGGTCATGCTGCTGGAAGCCTGAGTGGGGAGTGATGGGCTGGCTAGCAATATGCTCAGGGGACTAGTGGCCAGGCTGAACTTATCCAGTCAGTCAGGCTCCTACAATACAAATAGCTTCTGGGTATAAGGTCCATTCTCCTACAAGGATTCCTCTGCATCACTCAGACGACTCTGTGTCAGCCACAAGGAGTGACTCATTACTGATATCCCCTACCAAAACCCTGTCCAACACATTTTGTAGGGTGGACTGAGGACTCAGACCTGGGTCCTATCCTTAAAACTCTTCTAGGCCAACTTTGCATTAGGACAACACTATACAGTGTCACATTGTCTGTTCCTGTAGCAGGGCACTGGACTGCTTGCAGGTGGCAGTGGGGAGCTCATGAGCAGGGATCCTGGTTTTCTCCGATAAAGAAAAAAATCCCCAATTTTCAGATTAAAAAAAGTAACCCAAAATCCACATTTTCCATGATCAAAAAGAAATGCCACTAATAAAAATAAATACATACATAAATACACATACATATACAATGGTGTTTCATGTTAATCATAGAAAAAAATGGATTTTGGGTTACTTTTTTTCAATCTGAAAATTGGGGATTTTTTTTTTTTTAATCAGAAAAAAACAGGATCCCTGCTCATGAGGGACTCACCTGACCAGAAGAGGGCTTAAGCAAGAACTATAAAAGCCCAGAGGCTGCACAGGACAATCAGTCTCTCCCCAGCAACTATGAAGTGAGGAGCTCCTGGCTGCAGGCCTCCTAAAAGGATCTGGATTTAGTTAAACAACTCTGTAGGCCCGGGAGCAGAGGCAGGTTCCCTGGACAGAGAAAGACTGGGTTTACAGGCATGTTAGAAATGCAGTATTGTTAGAAATACACAGCTTGTATCTTGCACCCGATAAGAAAGAAACACTGCCAAGGACTTTGTTCCTTTCCCAGCCTTGCCACAGCTTTTCTTATACTAAATCGCAGACTCTC
>NW_017728906.1:105925247-105966897 GCF_001723895.1 Crocodylus porosus
AGCATGGGTCTGTGGGGAAAGTAGGTCAACAATGATTGACAGCTCCGCAGGTCACCCAGGGGGCAAGGACTGGGTGAGCCTTGGAAATTTCCACTCACAGCTTCAAACCGCACATGTCAGTTTAACCTCTTCTGTACTGGCAGCACATACTCAAAAATTTCCATGACACAGCCTTGCACTATCACAGCCTAGCTGGGGCAGGGGTATCCATGGAGACCAGCCCTAGCCATGTGGGCAGAGGCTGCTGGGAAATGGAGTCCATTGCCGGCCAGATCCAGTCCATGGGCTGGACTTTGCCTGCCCATGGTATAGTCTCCTTTCCATTGCTTTGTTGATACAAAATGATGATAAACCTAACTTAATCTGTTATGCTGTGACAGCATTGTGTAGCTGCTACTGGGCTTAAAGCTGCTAGACCATATTTGGAACTCCCTGACTTTCAGTGACAGATTCACAAAACTTAGTTCAGTACAGTAACACCAGGGATGTTACTGATCTGGGCCAACAAAAAGTAAAATAATCTGTTCAAGCATGTGGTTAAATCTCTGGGATTGCTACAGGGCAAAATTGGGGTTGTTTGGGTGTCAATATGTTTTTTGGATTTTTTAAAATTCAACTTTAACTCTGAATTTTCTACATTTTATAATACTTGTCTTTCAACAATTATAACAATTGTAAATTTATCCTAAACGTCTGTGACTCTATCTTAATAAACTATTTATTTGGAGTATATATTTTTATGTATTATATGCAAGAGAGAATTTTTTTATTATATTGTCAAGCATCTAAACCCAATATTTTAATTTTTTAATGCTGTTTTAACACTTTTTTTGCACTTAAGTATTTTTATATATTTCAATACCATGCCAACATTTTGTGTATAAATATGTATCAAATATAAATATTACTCTTTATTTCTAATGTAACGTCTTTCCAAGTCCTTACTTTTCCTTAAGCTTCTCCTGCTGAAGAATGTCTCTGAAATTTTTGATTTCTCAGCATTAAAAAAGTTGTGACATATTACACCTTTATAAAGTAACACTTTTTATTTTAAATTTTTCAGGCTATGGCCATTCAGATGCAGATGTTCTTCACCAATCTTTACTTGAAGCCAATATTGCCACTGAAGTTTGCCTTACGATTCTGGAGACTTTATCTTTATTCACAATGGCTTTTAAGGTTTGTCCTTGAATTGATTTTGACGTGTCAAAAATACTTGCTGGGAAATGTATTTTAAAAATATCCCATAGGGTGACACTAATCATGTTTATATTTACGTACATACAGAAGATAGTTCATAATAGTGGTCTAGAAGAGCTAATAATAAACTTGACTATTAAATATAAAGCTCCATTTGCTGATATCAGTGATCAGATGTCATGCAGTCTGTAACACAACTACCATTCAAGTTGGTAAGAATATTGGTGGAGTAAGGAGTATAAAACCAAATTGAAGCTTTATAAATTCAAAGAGAAAATCTCCAGTAACTGGTTTTGTTTAAATGTAAACAGCCTTCATTTTTACATCACCCTGATATCAGCTGCTGTATGTAGGTAGGTTGAGAGAGACTCATTAGCATGCAGCATTTTAGTGGGATCTGTTCCCCATGCTACCCAGAAAGCCTATTGTTCAGTTGCTATAAACTTTCATTTAAAACAGAACCACTGCAGTCAGGCCTTATTGCTCATTTTGGAGTCCACCAGGTTTTTATACCTTTCCCACACTCCTCAAATCTAAATCATTAAATTTATACAATGATAAACTAACAGCAAAATGTATGTTATTCTTCTAGTGTCATAGAGTCATAGAATCATAGAAAGCTTGGGGTTGGAAGGGTTGGAGCTCCTTTTCAACCCCCTGGTCTAAGCAGGACTATCCCCAACTATATTATTCCAGCCAAGGCGTTGTCTAGCCTGGACTTTAAAATCTCCAAGGATGGAGATTCCACAACCTCTCTGGGTATCCTATTCCAGTATTTTACTACCCTTCTCACAACAAAGTCTTTCCTAATATCTAGCCTAAACTTCTCTTGCTACAACTTGAGACCGTTGCTCCTTGTTCTGTCATCTGCAACCACTGAGAACAGTCTAGCTCTGTCCACTTTCCAATCACCCTTCACGTAGTTGAAGGCTGCTATTAAATCCCCTCTTAGTTTTCTCTTCTCTGGACTAAGTAAGACCAGGTCCTTTAGTCTTTCCTCGTAAATCCATGTGCCCCAGCCCCCTAACCGTTTTCATTGTCCTCCACTGGACTCTCTTTAATTTGTCCACATCTTTTTTGTAGTGAGGTCCACAAAAATGGATGCAGTACTCCACTTGTTTCCTCACCAGTGCCGAGTAAGAGGGGAAGAATCACTTCCCCTCAGTATGCTGACAGTGTTCCTACTAATGCAGCCCAGTACACCATTAGGCATCTTCACAACAAGGGCACACCCTTAGCTCATATTCAGGTTGCTCACTATAACCCCCATGTCCGTTTCTGCACAGCTTCTGCTTAGTCAGTCGGTCTGTAGCCTGCACCAGTACATGGAATTGTTCCTTCCTAAGCGCAGGACTTTGCACATGTACTTATTGAACATCATAAGATTTCTTTTGGCCCAATCCTCCAATTTATGGAGGTCTTTCTGAATCCTAGCACCACCCTCCAGTGTATCTACTACTTCCCCCATCTTGGTGTCATCTGCAAACTTGCTGAGGGTGCACTCCATCCAATCTTCCAGTTAATTGATGAAGGAAGATATTGAACAAAACCGGCTCCAGGACTGATCCCTGTGGCACTCTACTTAAGACCAGCTGCCAACTGACATTAAGCTGTTGATTACTACCCCTTGAGCCCAATGATCCAGCCAACCTTCTATCCACCTTACAGTCCATTCATACAACACGTACTTCCTTAGCTTGCTTGTGAGAATGTTGTAGAAAGCCATTTCAAAAGCCCTTGCTAAAGTCAAATTATATCATGTCCATGGCTCTCCCTGCATCCAAAGAGCTAGTCATTTCATCATAAAAGCAATCGGGTTGGTCAGGAATGACTTACCCTTGGTGAATCCATGCTGACTCTTCCTAATCATCTTCTTCCCCTCCAAGTGTTTCATAGTTGGTAGGAGGGTCGGAAGGGACCTGAGCAGATCATCAAGTCCAACCCACTACCATGGGTAAGAAAGAATGATGGGGTCAAACGACCACGGCAAGGTGTCTGTCTAGCCTCCTTTTAAAGACCCCCAGAGTAAAAGCAAGCACCACTTCCCTTGGAAGTTGGTTCCAGATCCTAGCCACCCTGACTGTGAAGTAGTGCCTCCTGATATCTACCCTGAATCTACTCTCCGTCAACTTACAGCCGTTATTCCTTGTTACTCCCAGTAGCGCTCAGGAGAACAGGGACTCCTCTTCCATTGCCAGCTGGTCTCCCTTGGCCAGTTTATAGACGGCCACCAGATCCCTTCTCAGCCTTCTCTTGTAGAGGCTGAACAGGTTCAGGTCTCATAGCCTCTCTTCATAGAGCCTGCCCTGCTGCCCCCTGATCATGCGAGTGGCCCTCCTCTGGACCCTCTCCATGTTGTCCACATCCCTCCTGAAGTGCGGCACCCAGAACTGGACGCAGTACTCCAACTGCGGCCTGACCAGTGCCACATAGAGGGGGAGGATCACCTCCTTGGACTTGCTCGTGATGCATCCGTGGATGCATGACAAGGTGCGGTTAGCCTTCCTGACTGCGTCCCCACATTGGTGGCCCATGTTCATCTTGGAGTCTATAATGACTCCAAGATCCTTTTCTGCCTGTGCGCTGGCGAGAAATGGAGTTCCTCAGCCTGTAGGTATGCTGCTGGTTCTTCCTCCCTAGGTGCAGTACTTTGCACTTGCCAGTGTTGAATCCCATCCTATTCTCATCCGCCCACCCCTGTAACCTGTCCAGATCCAATTTTAGCCTGTCCCTCCCTTCTAGCATGCCCACATTCTCCCCACATCTTAGTGTCATCTGCAGATTTGAACAGGGCGCTTTTTATCCCCTCGTCCAAGTCGCTGATGAAGATGTTGAACAGTGTGGGCCCAAGGACCGAGCCCTGGGGGACCCCACTGCCCACATCCCTCCAGGTTGAAAATGACCCATCTACTACCACTCTCTGGGTGTGGCCCTCCAGCCAATTGGCAACCCATCTAATTGTGTAGGCATCGACACCACAATCTCCTAATTTTTTAATGAGAATGGGTTGAGAGACTGTGTTAGAGGCCTTCCTAAAGTCCAGAAAGACTATGTCCACCATGACACCTATGTCCAAGGATTTGGTGACCTGGTCATAGAAGGCCACCAGGTTGGTCTGACAGGACCTGCCCCTAATGAACCCATGATGGTTGCCCATAAGCATACACTCCCCTTCTTGCCCCTTGCAGATGTATACCTGGATAATTTTCTCAAAGAGCTTCCCCAGGACCAAGGTAAGACTAACAGACCTATAATTTCCTGGGTCCTCCTTCCTCCCCTTTTTGAACATGGGGACCACATTGGACCTTTTCCAGTCCTCTGGCACCTTGCCAGAGCACCATGAGTGCTCGTAAAGCTGTGCCAGGGTCCTTTAATGACCTCTACTAATTCCCTCAGCACTCTGGCGTGGAGATCGTCAGGACCTGCTGATTTGAACATGTCCAGTCCCTCCAGAAGTTCCCTGACTAGGTCCTCTCTGACCATGGGCCTGGCTGTGCCTCCCCTGGGATCCTGGTGTGGGGAAAGACCTGGTTCCTGCTCAGAAAAATGGAGGCAAAGAAGTTGTTAAATAGGTTAGCTTTGTCGTCTGGTGAGACCACCAGATTTCCTAGTGTGTCCTGCAGAGGCCGGACGTTACCAGGAACCTTCTTTTTCCCCCGTAAGTCTTTAAAAAAGGATTTCTTGTTATCCTTGATCCAAGTCACTAGTTCCAGTTCCATCTCTGCCTTGGCCTTCCTAACAGTGTCCCTACAATCCTGAGCAATGGAGGTATAGTCCTCCCTAGTGGTGGTCCCTCCCTTCCATTGTGTGTATGCCTCCTTTTTAGCTTTGAGACGTTCCTGGATGCTTTTGGTTAGCCATAGGGGCTTTTGAGCACTCTTGCCCCCTTTGATCCATGTTGGGATTGCCATCCTTTGAGCTTGGAGGATCGTTTCGTTCAGGAACATCCACTCTTCTTGGACTCCCAACTCCCCACCCCTCCAGGACTTCATTGCATCCCCGACTAGTCTCCTTAGTTAAGTGAAATCTGCCCTCCTGAAGTGCTTAGCAATAGATTTTTTTGAGGACCTGCTCCATGATTTTTCCAAGGACTGAGGTGACTCTGGCTGGTCTGCAGATGGGCACTATATTTGCCTTTTTCTAGTCATCCAGGACCAGTCCTAACCACCATGAGTTTTCAAAGACAATGGCCAGCAGCTCTGCTGTCACATCTGCCAACTCCCTCAGCACCATTGGGTGCATTGCAAGGAATTGTACACATCCAGCTTTTCTAATTAGTCCATAACCTGTTCTTTTGCCACTGTTGGCTGCTCACCTCCTCCCCAAACTGTGCTGCCAGGTGAGTAGTCTGGGAGCTACCTTGCCTGTGAAGACCCAGGTAAAAAAGGCATTGAGTACTTCAGCCTTTTCCACATCACATGTCACTAGGTTGCCTCTGTCATTTAGTAAGGGACCTCCCTTTACCAGATCTTTGTCTTGTTCCTGACATACATGTAGAAACCCTTCTTGTTACCTTTCACAGTTCTAGCTAGCTTCAACTCTAGTTGCACTTTGGCCTTCCTGATTTCATCAGTGCATGTATAAGCAGTACTTTTATACTCTTCCCTAGTTGTTTGTCTAGGTTTCTACTTGTAAACTTCCTTTTTGTGTTTTAGTTCACTGAAGAGTTCCCTGCTAAGGCAAGCTGGCCTTCTACTAAGCTTGCTGTTTTCCTGTGCATTGGGATGGTTCATTCCTGTGCCCTCAGTAAAGTTTATTTAAACTACAACCAGCTCTCCTGGACAGCTTTTCCCCTTAGACTGGCCTCCCAGCAGATCCTACCCATCAGTTTCCTGAGTTTGTCAAAGTCCACTTTTCTGAAGTACAGGGTCCTTACTCTGCTGCTCTTTTTCCTTCCTTTCTTCAGGATCCTGAACTCAGTCATTTTGTGGTTGTTGCTGCCCAAGTTGCCATCCACTACTATATTCCCCACCAATTCTTCCCAGTTTGTAAACAACAGGTCAGGAACAGCACAGCCTGTGGTTGGCCTTTACAACACTTGCACCAGGAAATTGTCCCCAACATGCTTCAAGAATTTCCTGGATTGTCTGTGATTGCCCTCCCAACAGATGTCATGGTGACTGAAGTCCTTCATAAGAACCAGGGCCTGTTTGAAAAAAGCTTCATTCTACTGGTCTGGTGATCTATAGCGCACACCCATCACGACATTGTGTTTGTTGCTCTCCCCTCCAACCCTAACCCAGAAACTTTCAAGAGGCCTGTCTCCAGTTTCATACTGAAGCTTTGAGCAATCATAGAGCTCTTTTACATAAAGAGCAACTTCTCCTCCTCTACTTCTATGCCTGTCCTTCCTGAACAGTTTATACCCATCCATGACAATGTTCCAGTCATGTAAGCTATCCCACCAAGTCTCTGTTATTCCAGTCACATGACATTTCCCTCACTGTGCAAGGACTTCCAGTTCTTCCTGCTTGTTTTTCGGGTTCCGTGCATTTGTGTACAGACACCTAAGGTGAGTAGCTGACTACCTAACTTTTTCAAAAAGAATGAGAGCGCTGCCTCTGTTGCCCCCTCCTGCTTGTGCTTCCTCCCGGTTACCTACTTCCCCACTTACCTCAGGGCTTTGGTCTCTGTCCTTTGGCAAACATAGTTTGAAGCCCAGGTTAGTGAGCCTGTCTGTGAAGATGCTGTTTCCCTCTCTTTGTTAAATGGATCCCATCGCTTCTTAGCAATGTTTCTTCTTGGAACAATATCCCATGGTTGAAGAAGCCAAACCACTGCTGGCAACACCATCTGCACAGCCATGCATTGATCTGCAGAGTGAATCCACTCCTTCCTGGGTCTTCCCTTTTACTGGAAGGATTGTGGAGAACACCACCTGTCTGCCCCCTTCATCCTTGCACCCAGAGCCATGTTTTCAGTCAATGGTTTATGTTAGTATAGCTCCTACAGTGAAATCTTTGGTATAGGAGTGCCATACAAACCTGGGCTCCCTTTGTTATCATTAACAATCATGCCAGAGGTGGAACTATAAAATGACGTCTTGTGCTTTTAGCCAGCACACTTCCCTCTGACTACAGTAGCAAATAGAGATGAGCTCCTTTGAATCCTTTACATCTGGGGTCCTCAAGATAAATTTTAAGTCTTGGATACCTTTGTTAGTATTATAGCTAGGGTAGAATTAACTAGTTATTTGGAATATGTTTTTTATGGTAGTATAATTGCAAGAAACTGTTTTATGTACTGGTTATGTAGCAGAGCTAAGAGATCTGCATAGTTTCTGGTCTTCCATGTGATGCAAAAAGCGGTTCGTTTCTTTGGAGGCTCGCAAAGAATTTCAGACACACACTTATTAGCAGCACAAAAGGTGTATTTGCATATAGGGTCGGAGCAGAGTCAAAGGACTCAGATTACTCTGCTCCCTGAGGAAATTCTTAGTTGGCTTTTATTTCTTCTCTCTTGGGCACGTGTGCAGAAACAGGAACTCTTATAGCTTATTTCCGGTTCATATAAACATGTATGTGATCACGTCACTTCATTCGTCGCATGTATATTATAATTAACTACTAAAGTATGTGGGGCGGTAGGCAAATATGCATCAGCTAATTGCGCACGCTCAGAAAGTTCTCTAGGTCACCAAGAGTTGAAATCCCCCCCCCTTTCAAGGACACAGTCAGTTGAATTCTAGCTTCTGTAATCTGCATGTGAAAGCTGGAGGAGGGAGTGATTTAGCATAAGAAACAAGGCTGGCCAAGGAAAAAAGTCCTTGGCAGTGTTTTTTTCTTATCAGGTACGAGATGCAAACTGTGCAGTTCTAACAACACTCCATTTTTAATTATATTCTAACAATACTCCATTTACTGTGCATTTCTAACACATGAATAAAACATTTGTGTCAGTTCTTTGTAAGGACTCTGTCCTTTAAGACATTCTTTCTATACCATATTTGGTAAGAGTAGGTAAGAAGTGTCAGAATAGACTGGGGGCCTTTTTACCTTCTGAAGCTCTGTTTATGAAACTGCCGAGATATAACAATGCTAATACCCCTTCTACGTGTGCAGGTAAAAGTGTGATTGGATCTAATGTGTGATCCACACAGTTGTGCTTCCTGCTGTGCCACACATGCATGGCAGGAAGCACAATTGCAGGATCGCACATTAGATCCAATAGCTCCAATGGATTATTGCTGGTGTAGAGGGAGCCCAATCGTGGGCTCCCCCTGCATTGGCAAGAAGTAGGCACCCATGGCTTGGAGCCCTCTTTGCTGAGGGAGATCCCAGCCATGGGGGCCATGTGCAGCCAGGACTGAGAATCCCCACAGCTGACAGTGCTCTGAGTCCCACCTGTTCATGAGATGCAGCCGGGACCCAGACCCCCATCAGCTGTGCGGTCTCTGTGTCCTGGTTGCCTGTTAGGTGTAGTCAGGACCCAGAGCCCTGTCAGCTGAAGGGCTCTGGGTCCTGGCTGTTCGTGAGCTGCAGCTGGAACCCAGAGCCCTGTCAGCTGTGGGACTCTTGGTCCCAACTGTGGATGAGGCACACCCAGGATCAAGAGCCCTGTATGGGCCCAAGGATTTAATGCACTCCTGAGACTTGGGGATCATGGCAGCCATGATCCCCAGGGCTCAGGGGTTCCACTCCTGTGTCTGGGAGCCCTATTAGCTGATGGGTCTCCCAGCCACAGGGGAGACCCTGGTATATGTGCAAATTAAAGCTCAATAGCAACCAGCTATAAAGTTGGTACACATTTTAAAGGTGTAACTTTATAGGTGGTTGGAGCTGTTTATCATGTGATGGCTACTTTACACGTGTAGCTGGTCTCAGGTTAATTATGCCGTTGACCAGTTAACTGTGTGATATCTGTAACGTGTAGAAGGAGCCTAAGAGGCTAAATACAAGACCAAGATTTGTATTGCTCTGGTCATATTGGAGGTCTGTACATATATTTGGGGGGGGGTCATATTGGCTGTCTGTACATGTACTCTGGAGTAGGTGGGGGGAGCTGACTGCTCTAATGAAAGCAGCCAAAGCATCACATGTATTCAGCATCCTGCACTTCAAAATGGTGGTGGGAGCGCTTTAACTAAAGCTCATTTGACAAGCTTTGGTTAAAGTGCCCCTGCTGCCATTTTAAATCGCCAGGATGCTGAATAGACATGATGCAGCAGCTGCTGGAGCACACTAATTGGTACCCTTTAGCAGACTCGATTAATTAAGTCCTCTGGAGCATGCTAACTAGTGTGCTCCAGTAGCCTCTGTGTCCTGTCTGTTCAGCATCCCCATGTGAACAAATGTCTGGCATGTGTGTAGGTGCCCATCAAGTCTGAAAAAAAAGTACTGTAATGAAGACTACAGTCTAGACTGTAGAGTATATTTTCAGGACTGTATATTTTCTGCACAATCAGATTCTCTATGCTGTCAGATATAGTCAGAGAATAATGGCAGAGCCAAGTTAGATTCTAAATGGAAAATTGAATGCTGATAGGGTAAATATCTGCTTAAATGTCAGTTACAAGATTTCAAGGACATTAGTGCATCTAGAGAGCGCTCCAGAGCTGAAATTATGGTTGTTAACATTGGTTACTGTAATACTGAAAGTTAACCACTAATATGTTGGATATACCAGACCTATGACACTAACTAAACTCCTGCAAATTATGTTTCTCACATCCCTACTCCTGAGAAAAGGAAAAGGTTGAATAAGCTGTTTCATTTTTTTTTTTCCCTAGCACCCCCAAGAACACCTTTGGGCTTGTGTAACAAAGTGACCCTATCTTTTAAGATCTTACCCAGGTCAAAGGTCCTCTCATTTCTTCAATGGTGTTAGATTTACAGGATGGAACTAAAGGATATAGTAGAATTAGAAAAGGTATAGAGAAGAGCAACCAAGATCATCAGGGCTATGGAGCAGCAGACTGAAAAGGCTAGGACTCTTCAGAAAGGAGGAGGTTTGGGATATATAGTAGAGGTCTGGAAAGGCTGTGGACAAAAACGTGTGTTACTCACTAACTCCCAGAATACTAAATCTAAGGGACAGTCACTGAAGTGAACAGAAGACAGCTTTAAGTACTTTGCATACAATGTTAACAGTTAATTTGTGGAACAAATTACCACAGAAGGTTGTAGAGGCAGATAGAATAGCCAGGTTCAGAAAGAGATGAGAGAGATTCATGGATGACAGATCCATTAATGGTTATTAAACAGAACAATCAGGGTTGTATCCTCCAGCATTTCTAAGCCAAAGATGGTGAATGCTAGGGAGAGAATGACAGGGGTTAGATATGCTCTCCCTCGAAAGCATCCACTACTGCTGCTGTCAGAGATGGGACCCTTGGACAGATGGGCCAGTGGCCTGACCCGGTATGGCACTACTTTATGTTTAACCAGATTGGTTTCTTGAGAATTTACCCTATAGGCTACAGGATGATACTGGAATTTGGATGCTGGCATGACTTATGTGCTCTACCATGGGCTGAAAGGCCTGTTAATGTGCAGCAAGATTCCACAATTTCCCTCGTATTAGCAGCCCTTGTCTCCTTAAAGTCAGGGAAAAAATCATCTTTCACATCCAGGCTTCCTGGATCCAACCACTGCTTTGGTCTTCAAAGAGCATTCTTCCAGTGTTTCTGGCATTATTGGAGGAGAAGGGAGAGCCTGCAGCTTGGAAAGAATACAACCAATTGGAGTATCAAGTGAAAACTGTTTCTTTACTGGATGAAAATATGGTAGCCCTGAGGGTGTTATAGTTCCATGAGCTTTGGATGCCCTTGGCTTTAAACTTCCTTCTGTACCATCAGAAGAAATTGTCTGTTCTGTTTTTGATAGTTTGCGTGCTATATTAAAGAATGACACCTCACTGACAGTTTTGGATGAGCTATTACAGCTCTGCAAAAAGTTTTGTCTATCCCATTATGTTTGGTCCACCCATATATAAAAAAACCTGACAAGTGGTATAACTTTTATGAAGAGTTCTTCTTTTATATGCACTCTAATCCTAATAATCCTAAATTGTAGTAGAAGTAGTAGTAGAAATCAATACCATCTCAGTTGGGCTAGATTTGTGAAGCAGAAGCACAGGAAACATGGACCACCAGTATTAGAATGTAATTGAAGTCAGTATTACAGAATACATTGCAGATCTTCATGTAGTCTAAAATGTTCTCTTAGCTGTAATAGCAGAGTATGTATCTGTGCCTGAAATGGTATGAGATCTCCATGTTAGCCAGGGGTTACATTTGTAATTTTTTCTTCCATAGACTTTGATCACTAGAGTGAATCAAAATTATGGAGCTCTAAACATGAAAGGGCTCCTAGGAGACTAGGAAAATATTTACAAATGTCTATGATGTGGGAGGGAGAATGTATAGAGGAAAGCTATAAACTAACTTTTTTCCCCACTGTTGGGGTAGGTCATGCTCTGCAAGACCAGTCTCCAGAGCATACTTTACTCTCTTGACATTTTTACTAAAATTTGTAAGGCTGCTGCATATAGCTCAGTACATATTTACAAAATATTAACTGACATCTTGAACACTGGTTACAAATAATCTTCATTTTATAATTCTATTAAAGAGCTATAACTTTGATAACAAAAGATTTTTTTGAAGATATAGAAGTATATTATTAATAGTTGATATGTGTGGTCTTTATACATTTAAACAGCACTGTAAGTGAATATTTTTGGAATAGCTTACTCAAAAGAAGTCAAGCTTTTTTATATTATTTGTAAATATTTTAGATATTTTCTGTTATAAAATAATTAAATTGTCATTGTCAATTTTAAGAATCAGCTACTGACGGATCATGGACATAATCCACTAATGAAAAAGGTTTTTGATGTGTACCTCTGCTTCCTTCAAAAAAACCAGTCTGAAACCTCATTAAAAAATGTCTTTAGTGCTTTAAGGACACTAATTTTTAAGGTAAGTAGTTTTAAAACGAAAAGTCAATCTTCAGTTACTTCTTGTTTTTTCATAGTTACCACTCAGGAAGTAGTTCCTTATTTCCCAAATTGAAATTGAATCATCGTTGTATTTTAAAAGTCAGAGGCCTTACTTCCTTCACCCACTTTAGACCTCGTATTCACCTGAGTATAAATTTGTATTTGTAAATTTATTTACTATCAATAATTTTGTTTAGTGGCATTTTAATGCTTTTATTCTGTAAACAGCATTAATGTGTAAGCCAGCGGGCACAAACCATGACACCAAAGCTATATCGCTGTAATGATGAACTACCTTGCTATAGTGCGCCGCCATAGTGACATAGCGGCTAAAAATAACTGTATGCTGTCATTACTGCTCCATGATTTAGTACTTCCTAAAGCAAGTATTAAATGATGGCACAGTAACAACTGCACAACCTGCACTGCATGCAGTGTCCACCCCAGATCGTTGGAAGTGGGCACTGCGTGCAGCTCTCGTCTGTATCTAGCCAGACTGGGCACTACATGTGGTGCAGTTCTGGACCAGCCAGAGCAAGTGCTGCATGTGCTGGAGGGGTTGGAGCAGTTCCATGGGATCTGCCCCATGAACCACTTCAGGGCCACTCATCTGCCTCACAAGGCAGAGATGAGTTCAACAGCCCTGCACTATAGCATGTTTCATTAAAATCCTCCCACCTTTAGCATTTATTTTATTAGGAAGTGATGTTAGACTTAAAAGATTTATATTTTTTCCTCTGGGTTGTTCTTTCCTCAGTTTCCTTCCACATTTTACGAAGGTAGAGCTGACATGTGTGCTGCATTGTGTTATGAAATTTTGAAATGCTGTAACTCCAAATTGAGTTCAATTCGTACTGAGGCTTCACAACTGCTGTATTTCTTAATGCGAAATAACTTTGATTACACGGGGAAGAAGTCTTTTGTAAGAACACATCTGCAAGTTAGTATAATTATTTCCTCCTCTGTCCATCATTGCTTTTAAAATCTATCTTCTTGTTAAGGTTAGAACCATTGTATAATGTTATGTTTTGTTTTCTCTTTTTGCATATCAGATCTTTGGGTTGTATAGCCTCCAAATGGTTGATGGTCTCTAATGTAGCTTCAGACAAGCTGTGCGAGACCAATTACCTGAATTGTTGTTTAATCTATTATCCTTTTTTGAACTAATTTTGAATCCTTTATACCAGTGCCCGACCTTTATGGCCCAGAAGCCAGATGAGCAGAACCAGCTTTGTCTGCAGTCTGGATCCAGTCCATGGGCCCAATACTGCTGCATGGGAATGGCCCAGTTGGTGCCAGATACTGCTGCCTAGGGCCCCTGCTAGACCATTCCAAGTTGGCTCCATCAGGCCCACAGACTAGATCTGTACCACACATATTTTTAAAGTGCTTTTTTAATTTCTGCATTACTTACAATTGTGTAGACAGGGGCTATGATACAGTTCCAATGCTAGAAATGTTTCCAGGCCAAAGAATTCACATTTTAGAAGACATTTGCAATACATTTGAGTTGTCTATCCTGAGTCATTAGTTCTGATATTTTTCTATTTGAAGTTATGCCCTTTTAGAGAAATCCTTTTTATTATTAGTCTTAATGATAACATTCTACATTTACTTGTAAGATGATTGGTGAAATGTGCATTTACTAGATGTTTCTTTGTCAAGGTAATTATTTCAGTAAGCCAGTTGATTGCTGATGTTATTGGAATTGGAGGAACTAGATTTCAGCAGTCTCTTTCCATCATTAACAACTGTGCCAACAATGACAGAATTATTAAGGTTTGTACCGATTATTTTTTCATACTATAGGAAGGCTAAAATGGACTTGCTTCTTGTCCAATATTCTGTTGCATTGATTATGAAAGAAATACAAAATAAACAGTTCTTAAATTCTTTTATGTTTTAGCTTACTACATTCCCGTCTGATGTCAAAGATTTGACTAAGCGGATTCGTACAGTATTAATGGCTACAGCTCAAATGAAGGAGCATGAAAATGATCCAGAAATGTTGGTGGATCTTCAGTACAGTTTGGCAAAGTCCTATGCCAGCACTCCTGAACTGAGGAAGACGTGGTTAGACAGCATGGCAAAAATTCATGTTAAAAATGGTGATCTTTCAGAGGTAGCAAATGAAAACCAAACTATTTAATTAGCTAATCAAAGTGCTTGAGTTTCTTAAAATTTAAATATTCTCTTATAAGTGTGTGGCATGGTAAGAATTCTTTTTGTTGATAAAATGGGATACTATTTCAAAATGGCTTTAAAAAAAACCAAAAATATTGATGCTGATGGTAGATAATTCTTGTGTTAAAAGTGCCCCTGTTGCCACAGTAGAATTAGTATATAGTTTCTGTCTTTTTATGTAATATTATACTAGGTGATAGTAGTTAAAAATATTAAGTCAGAAATGTTCTGTGCAAGGTACAGAAGGCAACTGTTAGAAATGTCCTTAAGTTATCTTTAGCCTGTAGCCCTAATTTAACTGAAACCTTCAAAAATAGCTGGGCTTTTTTTGGACTCCCTTCTGAATTATTTGTAAGCTTTTACTCAGAGATGATTCCTCAAGCTATCTGTCAAAAACTTTAGAAACTTAAAATAGATGTCATTGATTGTATACTATAAAAGCATGTATTTTTAGCATGCTAGAAAAAGAGGACAAAAATTAAGTATACCTTGCTCTGTGCAACTGGCTACATTTAGTGCCTACAATTAAATGCATTCCAGTGTTTTTGGAAGTCTGTTTTCAGTGAGCCAACGTTTTGTTATACAAGTAAAGTAACATTGTTCCCTTATTCATGTCATTGAACTATATAACCCTTTAATAATGCACCACAAATAGGTTCATCATTTAACTGTCTTTTCAACATAATTTGAACATGCACTTTTTTCCTCTGCTTTGTACCATATATGCTGTGTAGTAAGTGATACATCTTGAAATATAAATGCTTAGTGTTTCAAACCTGTTCTTTAGCTGTATGGTTAAAAATCACAATTGTACTGTAGAACATAATGCTCTAGGGGACCTCAGCAGAACATCTAGTCTAATCTCCTGCACTGAGATGGAATCAAGTATACCAAGTCTCAAAAAATGTTTGTCCAACCTGTTTCTAAAATCTTGCACTGAAGAAGATTCACAATATATCTAGGAAGCCTATTCCTGTGTTTCACAAACTTAACAGTTAGGGAGTTTTCCCCCTAATATCCATACTAAATCTTATTTCCAGCAAGTAAAGCTAATTTTTTCCTTATCTTTCCCCCACTGACCACTTAAAAAATAAATGACTATCCTCCTGATAGCAACTTTTTACATATTGAAGGACTGTTATTGTGAGTTTTTTTGGTCTTCTCTTTTTTTAGATCAAACAAAGCCAGTTCCTTCAACCTTTCGTCATAGGTCATATTTTCTAAATTTATTTTTGTTGTTTTTCTTCATTGCTTTTATGCTTAAGTTTATATCTGCAACTAAAGTATAGTTCCTAGCACTGACACTGTACTCCACTTGAGGCCTTTTGTATCTATCTTACAAACCTTCTGTTAATGAGTTATTTCTGTTTATATTACAGCCTAAAACACTGGGTAAATGTGCATCTTTATAGACTAACTAAATCAGAGATGTATAGTGGAGGTCTTACTGTACTTAATCAGAAGCTGTGAAGAGACAGCAGGAAGCATAGCTGCTAAATAGAAAGCAGTGATTAGAATACAAAGGGTAGGGAAGGTGGGGGGAAGAAAGGGTGCAGCTAAGAGAGGCAAGATGTGTAGAAGAGAGAAAAACAAACCAGTTAACCCATTGAGGGACACAGGATTTATAAAAGCTAATCCAGATAATGGGATAAGATTCCATACACTTGGTTTACACAATCCAGTCTAGATTATTTCTTGTTCTGTAATTTCCTGTTCAACTTCATTTTGAAAGTTTTATTACCTAAGAACAGCCACTCTGGGCTCAGCAATGGAGTGTCCAGGAAGGTTAAAGTTTCTGCCACAGGCTTGTCAGATGCATGCTTATTCCTCCTTCCACGTAGGGATCCCTCCGTTTGTCCAATGTAGACAACAGAGGGGGGACTGTAAGCAGATGATGGGGGGTGGGGCTTGTTTTAGACTTGCATACAAAGTGGGGTGTGGGAGCAGGCAGCTGCTGCAGCTTTAACTCTGGCCTTGAGGCAGGATTGAGGCCAGAGTCAGACCCACAGCAGCTTTCTGCCCCCTGCCCCCAAAGCGCTCTGCATCCTCTCCCCACACCCCCACACACACTGTCAGGAGCAGCTCCATTGTGGCTAGGGCTGGATTTCCTCCCAGGCATGGAGCGCATGGAAACCTCCATCCCCTGCCTGGCCAGTCAGCAGCACCAAGACTGTTGCTGTGTGACTGGCAGGGACTGCTCTTCCACATGCTGTGTTCCAGAGAGGGAACAGAGTCCCAGCAGCATCTGATAGCGTGCGTGTAGGCAGAGAGGCAGAGGTTGTGGGCAGCTGAGGGTGAGGGGGCAAGATGGCTGCAAGGAGAAGCGAGGGAAGGCAGAGTGGAAGGGGGCTGCCTGATCCCACCCCCGCAGCCACCCAACCCATACAGCCACTGCTTTACCTGCTGTAGCAGTGGCAGGGGAATGATTTTATGGCAAATCTCTCTGATAATTAGATGCTAGATCAAGATCCTTATCTTTCTCAGTCATTTCTCAACTGATAAACTCTTACCTAATACCAGAAGTGCTCAGATGTGTGAGTTTGCATTTCATGCTGTTAAATTCCATTCCACTTGCTACACTCCTTAAAGTCGCTCAGTTTTTCCTGTGTGATATCCCAGTTGTCTTCCATTCCTTGATTAACCTTTTTTAAAAGAGATTTCTTACTTTCAGTGGGTATAAATCCACATAGGAAGTTAATGCTTTAATAATTGGAGATTAGGAGTCCTTTATGTATAATTAAATTATTAGTGTTGGAAGTTTCATTATAATTAGCATTTGTAACATTACAATTTCTATCCTGTTTTAGGCAGCAATGTGCTATGTCCATGTAGCAGCACTGGTTGCAGAATATCTCACGCGAAAAGGTACGATTTTAAACTTTCATAATTATTTTGTAATACTAGTTTTGTCATTATAGCTTAAGATAACACATGATAATTCATCTAGGGTGTTGTATTATGTTGATTTCTGAGACTAAAAACAAATGTTGCCAGATGAAATGGATCGGGTGTGCCAAGGTATCTTGGACAACCTAGACATCACCCTTTGGACTGCAAGGTCAGGCCCCTGCTGCTTCCAGGGCTTCAGGTTCCCAATCCTGTGAGAGACATGCAAATGGGAGGACCCCAAGCTCCCTCATTTGCAGAGGCAAAGTCAGGGCACAGCAGCACAATACCTGTGCCCAGGGAGTTCCCTGCCAAGAGATTCCTGGGACACACCTCTGCAAATGGAAACGTGGGCAGGTGCTCCTGGGGGCTTAGGGGCCTCATACTGCATGCCCTGGGAGTAGGAATTCACCTGCGCTGGGCCACTCTGAGCTACCCAAACTCTCCTACCACAAAGCAAACAGAGGTCTGTTACAAAAAACAAGAGGCATAGAGGCCTGCTTATGTGTATGCCACCCAGTGGAGTCAGATGTACACAGTTATACACATCTGCAAAATTGAGAGAGGATGCTTGTGGGCTACCTAAGCAAAGCTTTTGGGAAAGTAAAAGTCTGCATTTGATGTTGCTTCACCTCCAAATCCCAAGAAGTTTCCTACGGGTTGAGGACAATTAGGGCCCTAGCATTTGAGGCACTTTATGATAGTAGTACTTAGGGCCTTAGATTTGTCTGAGAATTCTGCACTGGCAGCTGTCTTGACCCTCCATTTTTTTTCTAGTTTTTGATCAAAAGGAAAAATCAATGGTGGCTGGAACTGTCCCGAAGTTCTCAGACAATAATATTTGTCTGATAAGAAAGTTATCTGTCTGTATAAGATAATATGTAAAACCTGGAAACCTGTTCAAGCAGGAAAATTTCTATGGTCCTTATGGAGAAGTGTCTGTGTGTGTGTGTGTGTGTGTGTGTGTGTATGTATAAGTCATAAACTGTTTATTTTGTAAATGGAAAGGAAGCTTAGGCCTACTCTCTTGTTTTTACAAAAAAAAAAGTTTCCTGGTACTTCAGCTATGGGCTCAGTAGGCAGTGAAACTTTGGATGCTTTCAAGATCTTTTCCGAAATAGCTAGTAACTTACAGAACTCACCTGCTTTGTTTGTGGATCACTAAATTTGAGAACAGGCAACTTATTTTTCTCTCTTCCTGTTAAAGTATCTGAATAGGAATACACAAGCTTTACATCACACAGGTCTTTTCTGATCCACCCTGATGATCTGAGACATCTCCAATATGGCTTTTGATGGATTGTACTTAGAAGCTGCCACCTGCTCCTCATACCTAGGTTCTCCTCTGGTCTCAGGGAAGTGTGGGGAGCATTCTCCAGTGCTCATCTCTTGGTGTCTAAGAGGAATCAAGTGACAGGAAAGTGTACAGACCTTCATTGTCTCATGAGTGACCTCTACCAGGTTGAAGATGGGTTTTCTTGTGGAACTGCCAGTTTTGTTCTGGGGACTGACTTGGTCTTGGATTTGAGTATATATGATACTATAACACATTTTTAAAAAGAGATTTACTATTTTGAGTAACCTTCTGAAATGTGCAGCATAATATACAATGCTACTTGGACCTCTTGAATTTTTTTTCAGTTCAGTAGGGTTGGAGTATTGTAGCCATGATGGTCCAGGAAATGAGACAAGGAATGGATTAGTGAACTACGTTCATATTTTTCTGGGAATCTTTTTATCTGACCGATATATTTTACTTGACCAGTTCTTTTAGTTGGGACAATCTTTTAGTTATCAAATCCCATTCTTCAGGTTACAGAAAATTTGTCATTCCCATTGGTTGCATTGGTTAATGATACTTTTTCATTTCCAAGATTACAGAAGGAATAGTGTTTAAGAAATATGATGTAGCAGCAAATATTTTTCAGCCATGAATGTAAATACAGACAATAATTTGTTTGTTTGTACCAAAGCTAATTTATGTGTTTTCTGCTCAATAACAGGGATGTTTAGACAAGGCTGTACTGCTTTTAGAGTAATCACTCCCAATATCGATGAAGAGGCTTCAATGATGGAGGATGTTGGGATGCAAGATGTTCACTTCAATGAAGTGAGTAAGCAATATTCACATATAAAAATGAATACATATGAAGAGCTTTAGTTGTTCGTTATATTCTTGATGTTGATTGCAAACCCAGTTCATTACATGTTACATATGAAGTATTTTTTCTAACAGCCTGCATGCTGATTATCAATGACACATCAGTAGTTCAAAATTCCAAGTGAAGAATGGTAACAAAGAGAGAGAAGAGACATGTAGGCTTCCCTGAATGATCCACTGATAAATTTCTTTCTGATTACCGATAATAAAACATCTGTGGAAATTTCTTACCAAGAGTTACTTGGGCTGCTAGTTTTTCTAACATTTCTATTATATTCCTTTCCTATTTGCCATATCTCCGTCTCCCCCTAAAAAGAATTTATTTCCATTGAGGTATCAAATCTAAATTGAATTTAGCTCCCTGTATCAATCTATTCATAGAACAAAAATAAACCAAGAGTGAAATTGAAAATAATGATCCTGGAAAAAGTCTGCATGGCCATAAGTATAGCCTAACTGAAGTTCATTATACAGTCAAACTCTGTATATGTCACATGGATGGGACTGACAGAAACCTGTAATATTAAGTGAAGATGACAGTGATCAGAATTGCAAACCAGTTTTCAATTTACTTACTCCTTTACTTACTCCTGTTCTGATGGTTTTATAAAGGGTGGTGCCACTGTCCTAAAGTTATAGGGGCTTGATTTTTATACCCTACCCCTTTTTGTGTTTTTTGTATTAACTTATGTTGCCCAACTGCAACATTTATTGAGTAGCTAATGTAAGAAATAAAAATCATGTCATGTCAAAAATTATACATGCAAGAGGCAAGGATTGTTATGTATATCTTTTATTGGACTAACTACATGGTTGAGATTAGAGTTAGGTTTAGACAAACTTTTGAATCCAATCAATGAATTCTTCATCAGGTAACCTGATGTATGAAAGTCAGCTATTTTATGAAAATTATGATAACAGATTGAGCATGATATAAGGAGAAGTGGCATTATCCAGTTTTGGCTGCAGATTGAATTGAAGACAATGGGATTCACTAGTTTACATACTGAAAAAATGATAATCAAGTAATATCCTTATAAGAACTGCTTTTTAAATAGCTAAGTCTAGTCAGAAAAGTTGCAGGAAAAGATTAGTGGCTTGTCAGTATATTGTCAAAGAATACTTAAAGAATACAATGCAACCTGTCTAAGATGAATATGTAACACCTGGAAACCTGCTCAAGCAGTAAATTTTCTATGGTCCTTATGGAGAATTATATATCCCAACTTCCTTTCCATTTACAAAATAAACAGTTTTTAATGTCAGTGTGTGTATATATACTGACATTAAAGACTGTTATTTTGTAAATGGAAAGGAAGTTTGGAACCCACTTGTAGAGTCACCCTGTATATCACCAAAAAGAATTGCCTTTTTTTTTTATGCTACCCACTGTTGCCAGGGCCATAGCAGTGGCAACAGGAGAAGGAGCTGCAGAACTGGCAAGGTTTGATCAGATGATGAAGCCCCCCTGGTCAGTACTTGCCACCTTGAGCAACTGGCAGGTGACCCTGTCCACACTGCCAGCAAGGAACATGATATCAGACAACTGGGTTTTGGAGACAGCATAGTAAAGTTAATGTTGGAGAATCAAATCACACTTTCTTAAACTTTGTTCTGTCTCTGCAGTCACAAAAGGATCAATCAACCACACTGTCTACACATCAGTCAGTTCAACAGAAGTTTTATAAGCTATATTTTACGTTCTTTATGAAAGTAAAAAGTTTGAAAAAATGAGCATTGTCCTAGAAGTCTAGCAGTTTTGGGATGGACACACTAGGCACCTGACTCACTGGATTTGGATGAGACCCAAACAGGATTAAGATGAAGTTTAGGTTTCTAAATTGCAAATGATGATCAAGAGAAGATGTTATAGAAGATAAATGACATTCAGAAGAGATTAGGTCATTTCCTGTTTTGGGACTTGAGGGGTATTGACAGAGTTATCACTAGGTACAGGATTCCCAGCCAGGGGCCATTTACCCAGACTTATTTTCTCTAAGTTTCTTGGTCTAAAAAGTTGAGAAGCATTACCTGGCAGCCTACTGGCATTTTAACTGAATACACTTAGATATCCAAAAAAACATGGGAATCCCAGGTTGTCTGTACTTTCCTAAAAGACCAAAAGCTTTGTACCAAGAATCCTAGTCAAACTGCCTAATCTCACTTTTTTTTGCTCTAAAAAGTGAGATCTGTGCAATCTCTAGCAGATTTGTGTTAAATAGATTTCTATGGGAAGAACACAATTATTCAGTCCTGTTTCCCCGCCCCCCCACCCAAAATAAAACTCCAGCGTAGTCCTGCATGCTCTAATTCTTGCTTAATTCAAGTTAGTCTTCACCCTCTCTATTTTTCCTTCAAAAATCTGTGGCTTGTGGCCCATTACACTTGATAAGGAAAGGTATTGGAGCTTTTCTGTCTTTTAAGTGAAAGAGCTTTCCTGCACAACTTACAAAAATAAGACTGTATTACATAAAACCTTCTCTCATTCCTCTCTGACTTTCTCTCACTAACCACCCTAACTGTGGGACCATCTTCTAACTACCAGTTTCCTCAGTTTCTTTAGTTAGGTAGCATCTTTAAATTACAACTTCTATCACTGCATCTTTTCTCTTAACAATAAGTACAAAAATCAGTTGAGATGCATCTATAGCAGGGGTAGGCAAAATATTGCCCGTGAATCTGGCCCGTGGGGCCCCTAAAAAAATTTAGAAAATAAAAATGTATCCGTCCTTAGTTACTGTCAAAGATGACAAGAACCAAGGACAGTAGGACCCAAGGGAAGCCCAGCAGGCTCCTGCAACAGCAGGGCCCATTTGCCCCCTCACCCCCCCATGTGGCTGCCCCAGGGTGGGAAACTCAAGGTGGGGGAGGGCAGGAGACTAGCTGGCACTGAGCGCAGAGGGAAAAGTGGCCCCGCCCCATGCCCAGCACTCCCTGCTACAGCTGCTCGTAGCCTGCGTGGGGCTGTCCTGAGCAGGCACAGGTAGCCCCACGGGGTTACAAGCTGGTGCTGAGCATGGGGGAAAAGCGGCCCCTCGTCCGCCCTGTGGCCATCGCCCCATGCTGCAGCCACTCGCAGTCCTGTGGGGTTGCCTGTGCCTGCTCAGGACAGCCCCACACAGACTACAAGCGGCTGCAGCAGGGAGCATGGGCCACAGGGTGGGCAAGGGGCTGCTTTTCCCCCACACTCGGCAGCAGCTCTTTCCCTGGTGGTGAGGAGTGGGTCAGGACTGTGTGCTGCCCCCTGCCTGTACCATGGGACTGGGGGGCACTGGGAGTGAGTGGGGGTGGAAGCAGGGCCTGTACCCATGTCCCAGGACTAGTACCAGCAGGGCCCACAGCCAGGGCAGCAGGGGTACAGGGTCGCAGCCAGTAGGGTCTCTATGTAGCCAGGCCAGCTCCCCACTCTTCCTGCTGATGCAGCCCAGCCCAGCTCCACAGACCCCTGCCAGCCTACACCCTTCTCTGGGCCCTACTGGTGCTGGCCGTGGGACCTTGGTCCCAAGATAGTGACCAGGGGGCAGGGCACCTATCAAGGGGCGGGGCTGCCCGTGCAGCCCTCTACAGCTTGCCACAACTTGGTAATCAGACCTCTGCCCAAAATAATTGTCTGCCCTTGATCTATAGAGTAGTGGTTACAAGCACTTCCCTATTCTCCTTTTTCTGAGGCTTGTTTTAGCAAGGGTCTGTGAGGTTTTTTTTTTTCATTTTCTTCTCTGCCTAATGAAGCATCAGATCCAGTTTCTGATTATTATTTTTTTAAAATTATTATTATTATTATTTTTATCTTATTTTTTGTATTTATTTGGTTTTTTAATGGGAAGTTTTCCTCCCAAGTCTATTGATAGACTTGAGTCCTTACACTGGTATCTGAAGGACTTGTACTTTGGGCAAATGTGCTTCTGCATAGAGCACAAAGTTCATTAGCTAGAGATTGCAGAGGCTGGTTTCTTCTTTCTGCGTGATGGTATTTGTGTTTGTATTCATAGGTACATTTCTTCCCAGAAGGGTTTAGTTGCTTCTTGTGTTCTGGAACAATTCGTTTCTTCCTAAGAAGATAGTCATCACAGCCTTAATCTGGACAAAGGGAGTCTTTAGGGGGCATGAACATTGTGTCATCTTGTACTGCAAGCATACACTTAAAAATATAAAGGTTTTCACAAGTTGCCAGAACCAAAATTGGTGTCATCTCCCAAGGTACCACAATGAACAGGAGTTCTTTCTTGATATTGGATCTAGCAATGCATCTCCCTTTCACTGACCTATTTGTTTCTCAATAGTCAGTTATTTTAATGTTTGTTGGAGTCATTTTTTGGTCTCAGTTTTAATATTCTATGTTCATGTTCTAGTAAAATAGTAATTTGAGCTTCAGTGTCTAATTTAAATGAATGAAACCATCATTCTTTCCACTTCCACAGACAAAATCCAGTCCTCATTAGTTTTACTTGATTCAACCATATCAATATACAATTTATCTGGTATCGTCTCAACTTTATTATGAACCTGAGGTTTTTGTGTTTGGGGTATGCAGCATCTGGCAAAATGGTTGTTCTTGTTTAAAAAAACAAAAAAAGAACTTTCCAAATGCAGAACGATGTTTGGGGCCAGGACACCTTCCACATTTGCTGCAGGGCTGCTCACAAGCCCTCTCTCCCTTAGATTTCTCCTTACCAATGGAAAATTCCACACTGAGCTTGCTGCTTCTGGCCACATGCTTTCATGCCTAATGCATGGAAAATTGCTTTTAATCCATTCAGCATGCAGCCTGGGCCTTCGCAGTTTCTGCTGCTCTGCAAATCTGGATAGTCTTTTCTACAGACAAGTCTCCCTCACACAATAGCCTTTCTTGTAATGCAACATCTGCAATGCCACAAGTAATCGTATCTTTAATCAAATTCTGTCAAATTCCCTAAAACAGAACTCTAATTCAGGCTCTTCTATTCTATAACATATTGATCTATAGTTTCTTCTGTTTATTTGCAGGTTAAAAAATTTGTGTCTTTCAAGTGCCTAATTCTTTTGACATGCAGTACTCCTCAGATTTGAATATTATTTTAATTAATTTCATCTCATTATGTGACCTTTCTCAAAAGTAAAGGTGTTATAAGCAGCCAGGTCTTCTCCCTGACAGCATGCAAGAAGACTGAAGTTTTGATGTTGTCGTCTTTTTTTTTTTTTCTGCCCCTGTGGCTGCTAAGTGGACCACTGAAACCTTTGTCCACATACCCTCCAGTTCTTTGCTATATTGCCCAACATCAGAAGGGCAGATGCATGTTGCAAAATTTCCATGATTAATTGTCTGTTTACTAAAACTATAACTGTGCAGGAAGATCCCTTACAGACACCCTTGTCCTTCCACATGACTGTATTGCTCCTTTTGCTCCCTGTTTCCAACGTTTCTTTCAGTTTGGAACTCATATTCTTTCAAGTTTTTTTTTTTTTTTCCATTCATGTGCAGTGATCAGTAAGTTCAGTTAATACAGGTATACATGAATGAGAAGAGCTAAACAATTAATTTTATTGTGGAGTGGTAGGCAACTTCTGCAGACCCTCTGATGGTCTCTTATCAACTACGCTTAACTAAGGGGTTATTTCCCACTTATTGGATTCCTCAGTGTCCTTAGTCAGACAGCATCTTTAAATTACAACTTCTGTCGCTATATACACTGAGGATTTAGTACAGAATTTTGGAAATAGTTCATCCAGAAAGCAACAGAAACAGGGATGGCATAAGTGACCACTTCATAAGCACCATTCTTGGCTCCCTCAGACTCAAATTGCAGAGAGAGAAAATCCAGACAGATGTCTTCACAGAAAGGAAATGAGCATGTACTAAACTTCATATTCTCTGAAGAAAGATTCTGAGGGAAAAAATACATAGTGAAAGCGCTGAAGAGTTTGACTAACAAAATGTTAATCAGCTCTATGACATTATAAGTACTGAAGTAAACTGATTTGAGCAGTAGTTAGGGTTAAACTGTAGTTCAAGGGTTTTTTGGTGATGTCTTTTATTGGATCAACAGTATAGCTGACGGAGATGTTAGAGGCACAAAGTGCAATAAAGAAACTTGCCTGCCAAAGATCAATAAAGCAGTGTTTCTCAGCCCAGGGGTTGCAAGAATATATGAAAGGGTTGTGAACAAACTTTTAAACAATAAATCAGTAAACTTTAAAAGTGGATTGTCCTTTTAAAGGAGAAAAACATGGGAAACCGTGGGTTTTCCCTTGCAGGCTGGTACAGTTCCAGCCTGCAAGGTACTATTTGGAGCCTCTCATGACCCACTCACTGGGCGAGGGGGGAGGGAGAGCTGGGACCTGGGGGCAGCAGGTCAGGACTGAGGGACACTGGCAGAGCCAGGGGGCTGTTTTCTACTTAAACTATTTACTGGGTTTGGGACTGGCCATCAATATTCACAGATGGGTCCTGGTCCAAAAAAGATTGAGAGCCACTGCAACAAAGCATTTGATGGATTGGTACTAGTGCTATCTGTTGGTCATCAGTGTTTTCCAGGTCCTTCCTAGACTATATGAGCTAGGCCAGCTCATATAGTTTCACAGTTAGGGTCGGAAGGAACCTGAGCAGATCATCAAGTCCGACCCCCTGCCATGGTAGGAAAGAGTACTGGGATCAAACGACCCCAGCAAGGTCATCAAGCCTTGTCTTAGAGACCCCCAGGGTAGGAGCCTGCACCACTTCGCTTGGAAGTTGGTTCCAGATCCTAGCTGCCCTAACCGTGAAGTAGCGCCTCCTGATACCTAGCCTAAATCTACCCTCTGCCAGCTTGTGATTTGTTATTTCTAGTCACTCCTGGTAGTGCTCGGGGGAACAGGGACTCCCCCAGTGCCTGCTGGTCCCCTCTGACTAGTTTGTAACAGGCCACTAGATCCCCCCTCAGCCTTCTCTTGTGGAGGCTGAACAGGTTCAGGTCCCATAGCCTCTCCTTGTAGGGTCTGCCCTGCTGCCCCCTGATCTCATGCGAGTGGCCCTCCTCTGGACTCTCTCCATGTTGTCCACTTCCCTCTTGAAGTGTAGCGCCCAGAACTGGACGCAGTACTCCAGCTGCAGCCTGACCAGTGCCGCATAGAGGGGGAGTATCACCTCCTTGGACCTGCTGGAGATGCATCTGTGGATGCATGACAAGGTGCAGTTGGCCTTCCTCACTGCATCCCCACACTGCCAGCCCATGTTCATCTTGGCATCAATGATAACTCCAAGATACTTTTCTGCCTCTGCACTGATGAAAAGGGAGTTCCCCAGCCCGCAGGTATGGTGCTGGTTGTTCCTCCCCAGGTGCATCACCTTGCACTTTTCAGTGTTGAATCCCATCCTATTCTCATCCACCCACCCCTGTAACTTGTCTAGGTCCAGTTGTAGCCTGGACCTAGACAGTCCTTCCTTCTAACATGCCCACATCCCCCCACATCTTTGTGTCATCAGCGAATGTAAATAGGGTGCTTTTTACCCCCTCATCCAAGTCACTGATGAAGACGTTGAACAGTGCGGGCCCAAGGACCCACATCCTCCAGGTCAAAAACGACCGATCTACCACCACTCTGGGTGTGGGCCTCCAGCCAGTTGGTGACCCATTGACCGTGTAGGTGTTGACACCACAGTCCCCCAGTTTCTTAATGAGAATGGGGTGAGAGATGGTGTCGAAGGCCTTCCAAAAGTCCAAGAAGGCTATGTCCACTGCTACCCCTGCATCTAAGGATTTGGTGCTCTGGTCGTAGAAGGCCACCAGGTTGGTCTGACAGGACCTGCCTCTAATAAACCCGTGTTGGTTGTCCCTAAGCATAATCTCCCCTGTTGGCCTGTCGTGGACATGTGCCAGGATAATTCTCTCAAAAAGCTTACCCAGGATCGAGGTAAGACTAACTGGCCTGTAGTTCCCAGGTCCTCCTTCCTGCCTTCTTTTGAAGATGGGAACCACATTGGCCCTCTTCCAGTCCTCTGGCACCACACCAGAGCACCACAAGTACTCGTAAAGCCATGCCAGGGGTCCTGCAATGACCTCAGCTAATTCCCTCAGCACTCTGGGGTGGAGATGGTCCAGACCAGCTGATTTAAATACCTCCAGTCCCTCCAGAAGTTCCCTGACTAGATTCTCCCTGACCCTTGGCCTAGGTGTGCCTCCCCTGGGGCCTGAGGGGGGAGTCTCATGGTTGCCATTCTATTTCAGAGAAAAAGCAGTCTGGTAAAGACCAATGATTTTTACTGTGTGATGTCATGTAGTTTTAGTTGTATTTTTTTTAATCAGTATTTTTTATACTGTAAACTATTTCTGAAATGGGGTAAAAACAGCTATTTAGTCGTGATGCCTTTTTAGCTTTGAAAATTTTATATGAAATAGAAGCTCAACAAATACATTTGTAAAATAAAGAATTTAAGAACAATAAATTTTATAGGCTAGTGATTTTAATATGTTTACTGATATGAACTCGGATACTTCATTTTATCTTGGAAGCATACAGGAGAAGCATGAAATGACTTTATGGGTGCAACATTGAATGATAAGTGAACTTGCAGCATAAGAATTTTTTTATCAGTTGCATTTAAATGTGGTTTCACCCCTTTTTATTCCTAGTATATAAGTAAACATTTAACCAGGTCTGTACTTCACAAGATTATTATTTAAATCATGGATCCAATAGGTTATAAAGTGCTTACTAGGTGCATGAGTATGGAAGAGAGTGAGACACGAATCTTACCATACTTAGGTGAGGAAAAATTAATCCATTGTGCCACAAGGATGGCACTGATTAGGTGAAAAGCTTTTAAAAATACCTTGGAAACTGTAAGCTACAATTCCATTTTAAGGAGAAAGAGAAAAAAACTAAGAAATTCTTTACCTTTCTCCCTTGCTGCTTAAAGCAGAGTTGTATCACTTGTTCACAGCTAATAAAATGATAAATAATGGAGTAGTGGTATATATTATTTTATCATCTGAATTTTCCAGTGTACTCTCTCTGTGTCATGTGTTTTGAACTTCTAAGATCTTCTGGGTAGGTTCTGCCTTTTTCTCAGTCTTACCAGTATTGAATATAATGAGCCATATCTTACCTACCTATTAAGCATTTAAATGTGGTTCTTTTCTGCCCTATTCAAATACCTAAAAATCCATTAATGCATCTGTGTTTGTAATATGCAGCTAGGATAAGAAGGATCCACATGCTTTTTGTGTTAGGTTTTTCAGAGACTCAAGCAGGGTAAGATAGAATTCCACATAAGGGTTACTAAGGTCACCGTAGGCGGAGTAGCATCCAGCCTAGTATTGATTTGAAAATTATGAAATAATGCTAGTGCCCTTTAATAGAACTGTAGGGATTCCTTATGCTTAGGAACAATTGGGATTCCTTATGCTTACATCAGGGCTTGACAATCTACAGCCCATGGGCCAGATCCTGCCTGTGGACATGGGGGTTTTGGTAGCATTCAGCAGCAGTTGTTTTTCTCTGTTGCCATGGGGGGGAATCAGTAGCTGCAGGCACTCCCCCTGTGCTGCTATAGGATAAATGGTGGCAACAGCTGGGTCCTAGCACTTGTCTTCCAGTGTGCCTCTGGCTCAAACAGGGTCAGTCTGGCCTGAAGCCTAAAAAGATTGCCAACCACTGACTTAAATGACTGATTTTTTTAGAGGACATGATTTGGCCTTTGGAAGTCATTTTCTCTTCATCTTCAGATGCTATTTTCCATCCTATTCAGGTTATTGTCCTCTGTCTTCTTTCATAAGCATGACCAAATAATAATAGAGCAGGCTATCAGGTATATGGCTGGTGAACTGCATACCCTTGTCATCCAGCCAGCAGGGCCCCTAGAGGAGTTAGAATCCCCTGGGCTCCTAGATGAGTTAGTTTTTGGCAATCCATGGAGCCCTATTAAGGATACATGTTGGCAAGCAATGGCTGAATTAATGCCTCCTGACTCGACTCCCCCTGCCAGAGGTGGATCCAGATCTGTCCTATGAGAAATCTGCATTCTGGATCTGGCCCTAGAGACCAAGCAAATCTGAAACCCCTGTGGCAGGAGAAAGCATTTGCCTTTATGCATTCAGTACTAGGAGGCTGTAAAGAGAGTAATCTGTTTTAACAGCAGCATCTAGATCTCGGCTGCTGTCAGTTGCTTAGGATGATACTCTGCAGAACATACAATTAGTGATGTGGTAGCAGTGCTGCTACAGTTGAGCAGTGTACAATGTATACGGCAATGTGTTCACATACTTTAGCAGATTATTGTTCCTTTAAACAAATAATATATTTGTGAAGTATAGCATATTTATACCTAAGCACTATCTGCAAGTGCAGTCATGTAGTAGGTATAGTCTGTTTATAGAATTCCTGTGAATTAACTCATATATTTTATTTTTCTAAACATTTAATGAACACAGAAGGAATAAATATTTTAAATTTCTTAGACTTAAAGGATTTCACAGTGCTAACTAGTATATCAGTATCTAATTATAGAAAATAGGTAAAATAAAAAGTTCTAAGTTGTCACTACACAGACAAAATCAAAGGCTTGCAGTGTGATATGACCAAAGAATGCAAAGAACTATACAAGAGATGTAATGGCTGAGCAGTTGAGGTATCTAGCTACAGATCCAGAGGTGTTGGTTCAGAACTCGTGCTGTAGGCTTCTGCCAGGCAATGCTAGTAGAAACTGGGCTGGGCAGTCGCAGGCAGCTGGGCATAATGCATCATTATGTAACATGCACACGATAGAAGAATAAATGGGCTTTATGAAGGCAAAACAATTAATGTATTAGTGTGATAAATCTTTTCTTACAAAGCCATGTGGTTTGAGTTTTACATCTAGAAAATTAGATTGTGGTCTTGATCCTGCATCTCTTAACTTTGTTAGATTCTGTAGTCTCCCTATGTGGTGTAGTTTAGAGGGAGAAAAGGTAGTTTTTTGGTCTATAGTCACCTCTGGCAGTCCCTACATTACACTTTCTATGGTTCCTTTAAAGAGAGAGACGAATTAAATTTGGAACAAGACATGAACCAGGGTTAAAAAATATACATTCACTAAACACAAGAGTCTGCTTTTCCATTAGGCTACTGATGACAAAGGGAAGTACAAACAGAATGACAGAGGGAATATTTAGTCAAAGTTACCAGTCCCATAATAAGGTATCTATTTGCTATCTGCACCCTCTGGTGCACAGCTTCTAAGTGTTAAATGGTGGTCTAATCTAAGAACTACCAGGAAAAATTACCATCATTACTGAAACCATTTAAAATTAACAATAGTCTCATGATAATCCTTTCATGAGATAAAATAAGTTGACCATAATCATGGTAGAGATGGAGACTTGTATACAAAGCTACATTAAGTGAACATTATACTTGCATATCGGCCTTAAATCTTTATGTAAATCTATCGGTGACACTAACCCCATTACAAATGCAGTCTCTAATTCTGCCCTGTGAAATATTTCCTTTTCACCCAATCCTGATATGAATTTTGTTTGTTAGACTGATATTGAAGCTGTTTTTCGTCTCATTTTTCTTAACATAATATTCCTTTATGTCAAGGATATAGCAAAATTAATAAAATATATTGAAAACTAAAATCTAACAAGTTTTTGAAGGAAGGGTAGTGTTTAATAACTTATTTTGTTCTTGATTATTAAATGTATGGTGATACACAAAAGAGAAAATAATCTTGACTGTTGTTGCATTAAATGTCAATACAAGTAAATATTAACTGTTTGACCGCAACTAATCTGTCTTTTATTTTTTATTGTTTTGCGATAAGATAAAACCAGCCAGGAGTGATCTGCCCAGTTAACTTTGTCCATTTCCTCAAATTTCCCATTTCTTAAGTTTTGTCATCTGCCTTTCGGACTCAGAAACTCATGCTTAGTGCTGTACTAAGCATGGGTTTCTGAGCAGAGATCAGTGCAATGCACTTAATTTTGCTAGAAATGTAAATAAGTTGCTAGTCCTATGTATAAATTAAATACAAACTATAATGCTTATGTTCTGCTTGGTTAACTTGCTCTTCCTGACATTATTTTGGAATAATTAAAGACAACGAAACAGAACATTCAGTTTGAAAACTGCCTTCTAAAACAAAAAATATAAAGTTTATTTGCTTGATTAAATATAAATATGTACATACACAGAAGCTATGCAATAAAGCACATATGTTTTCCTTTTTGGGGATAGTCCCATTGAGTAGGTTATAAAATTCTCTAAAATAAAACTGCTGTATACAGTAAAGAGTCAGTGAGTATGTACGTATTTGTGGCCATGTGGAACACCATACATGTTTGTTGTTCTAGTACTTTTTGTTAATATTTTATTTTAAATACAGTGCTGTTAGATGATTTTGTTTTGAGAACTGATCTACCTTTTTCCTTGGGAAGATCTTTTATATAGTGTCCATGTCAACAGCATCAAATAATACATTTTCTTTTACTGTATTTCTAGGATGTACTGATGGAATTATTAGAGCAGTGTGCTGATGGACTCTGGAAGGCTGAACGTTATGAACTGATTGCTGACATATATAAGCTTATAATTCCCATTTATGAAAAGCGGAGAGATTTTGAGGTATTTGATAGACATTGATTCCTTGTTTTATGCCTTTGGAACCATGCTTTTCAAACAGTATGATATACTGAAACCAACTTGCGTATATAGCATTACAACAATCTTGAAGTAGAAAATTATTCAAATTGTAAATGTATTTCATTTTTAAAAACTCAGAGTTTGACCTCTTACTTCCATAGGCACTTTTCAGGTAAGTCCTGAAAAATTAAGTGGCTTACAGATAGGAAGAAGATAAAGTAATAAACTGTTTTCAGTATTTTTTTTAAATCTTTTTTGAAAGCCAGTGGCAAATACAGGGCCAAATCCAAAGTTTTAGTGCATTTTTAATTCCTGGCCTAGTCAATTAAACTTGTACATACATAACGCATTTTGGGAGGTGATGTTACAATCAGGGTTGGTATTTTTCAGAAACTGTATTAAATATTTATTTGGAAGATAGAAACATAGGACTGAAACATAACTTCCAGACCATCATGTCCAGTCTTCTGTATCTGGCAGTCATTTACCCAAAGATCCTAAAAATGATGCCTTGTAAACCTTCAGACACCACAGCTACAAGGGACAAAAGCAGAAATGCCCATAATGCCCTACAGTAGGCCATAGCAGGGGGAAAAAGCAAAAATGACACAGATACTGGTAATGGTCTGCCAGAAAAAGTGGTTGGTCAGTACATGCCTGGAAGATGCTAGAAAGAAAGACCATACCCCACACTACTAAGGAAGGTTGGGGGGAAAAAATGCCACAGTCCCTGCCAGTCTGACCTGAGGGAAAAATTCCTTCCTGACCTCAAATCTTTTTATTGTTATGATCCCGAGTGAAAGAGTAAGGTTTCTAGGCAGATTTCTCTGAGATTTCTATGTACAAACCCCAGGTTAATTCTGGAAGGCATGGAGCCTTTCCTTGTGGCTTGACTCCCTAGAAATTGAACTGTGGCATAGTGTACAAGTGTTCATTCTACCAGGAGAAATTCTCACTGGGAGCAAGTTCTGCTGAGCTGGTGTTGGTTATTTTTGTCCCAGGAGAAACAGAGTGAACATTTTATACTTCTTTCTACCAGGAGAAAAGCAATTCTCCTAGTAAAAACCTAATGCTTGTCTGTGGTTTTTAGTCCAATAATTCTATTGAGGTATAATTTCTGAATGTTGTTCCTATTATTATTGTTAATATCCAGCCTCTGAAACTGATGTTATTGTCTGTAAGAGATTTACACCTTCATATAGTGCTATATTTACATTTAAGGGGAAGATAAAGTGTTGGTTTGAGTGCTGCCATTTAAAAATTCCGTATTGTCATTTATTTCTAGAGATTAGCTCACCTATATGATACACTTCATCGGGCATACAGCAAAGTGACAGAAGTAATGCATACAGGCAAGAGACTGCTGGGCACTTACTTCAGAGTAGCATTTTTTGGACAGGTAAGTAACTAATATCCCTTCAATTATAGCAGAACTGAAAATATTAATTATTTTGCAAAATATCCTGTTTCACAGTCTACCATTAGTTTTTCTTTGATACTACAAAATAAAAAGCATGATACATTTATTCTGATAGAAATGATTAACCATATTAATTTTTTTTTATTTCAATACATATGTAAAACCTGGCCTAATGCTTCTATACCTTCCTCAGTAAACTTTCTGCTTTTTCTTCTTTCTTCTTTTTTGTGTTACTATCTTAAGGCAGCGGTAAGTTCCTTACAGTGCTTAATTCTTGGTCATTTATTGAGCAATGTCTTGATGTTGCAGTGTGATTTGCAAGATTTGCTTTTCAGCTGTATGCTTTTCTAGCTATTGCAGTTCAAAAAATAACACTCAGTTCCATTTACAGAAACAAATCACCTATTTCCTAAACATCAGTACTGCATGCTTTAAACAAAATCAGACCTTCTGGCTGACTTTGCATTTGAAAACTTCACATGCTCCAATGTCTATCTACATAGTCTATTTCTCAGTAGTAAATATACTGCGGCTTTTTGGTGTGTGTATCCCAGTTGTCAGTTTACTGTGTCAGGTTGATAGTTGACACCTATTTAGGGCATGGGGATTATGTACATTGAACAGTATAACCTTCTGTTTTTTTCTGTTATCTTTTATAACTTCATAGCAATACCAGTTTACAGACAGTGAAACAGATGTGGAGGTAATTGCAGTAACTGCTTTCAAAGCAAGCAATGCAGTAAAAATTACTGCATTTCAGCTTAATTTGATGTGGGTATTTTTGTCAGTCTAGCCTTTGTTTATACATGGTATGTTGTGCTGCTTTCGCTGTTTTGTCTGTGCATCTTATGACAGAAATATTTATTTTTTCTGGTCTTAAACATGAACTCAAGTGGCTTTTTTGCTTTAAAATGGTCACCTGTTTCACCTTCCATACACTTCTATATTGGATTCAGCTAAAAACTCAAAACAGATGGCTAACTTGTGCAGCACTAGGAAAATGGTTAGGACAACTTAATGTAAATAATTTTAAATGAGAGATAATACAAGTGATTTTATTTTGTACAATCCATTTTACATGGAAGAGCTCTTCAGGAGTTTTTCTGTATGTTGCTGTTGAAGATCTAGTTGTGTGCAAAATAATCCCTTGTGCAAGATCAATGATCTGGCAAGTGAAACAGGAATGAAAATGATTCATTTAATATAAATGTGAGAAATAAGTTTTGACCTCAAAAGCTTTAATATTAGCATACCATCTAATTACAACATTCCTCTAAGTTTGTAATTTTATGTTCTTCCATTACCTGTGCACCCATTTTTTGTAAATATACACATTTTCCTTTTTCTTTTTTCTTAGGGTATCTTTTTTACTTGGATTTTATTTTGACATTTTTTTTCTTTCTAATTTTGCTTGAACCTTGGCGTTAAGTGTGTTTGCCTGGAAAAGCACAAACTGCTCAATATAATTGCCTTATACTAATGCCTAATTATTCTTTAAAAATTCTGGTTGTTTCTTTTCACAGGGCTTCTTTGAGGATGAAGATGGAAAGGAGTATATTTATAAAGAACCAAAACTGACACCTCTTTCGGAGATATCCCAGAGACTACAAAAGCTCTACTCTGACAAATTTGGATCGGAAAATGTCAGAATGATCCAGGATTCTGGCAAAGTAGGAATATATTTTCTTACAGAGTAGAACACGTTGTTTAAAAGAAAATGGAGTTCTTCTCACATTCTAATTACTTTGTTCCATGTACCCTTGGACAATCAATAGTGTGAGCTTCAAACATCACTGCATATAAACTTGGTGGCAGGGAATTGTTAGGCACTTGTTTTCAAATAGTGGGAAGCATTGCAATTCATTAGTTTGCTCTGATTTTTCTCTCTGTTTCACATTCCTAATACATTTATCTGTTAACACAAAATTGAATAATTTATTTCAGTGTAGGACATCTGGCCTATTTACTGCCAACAGAGGTATAGTGATGGCTTTGCCAGCTCAAACTAGATCATTCTCAGAGTTTTCCCACTTCTGTGACTTTGGAAGCAGAGGCCAAATTTTTCTTGTTATAGTGAGTTAGTCTTACCCTTCTGAGAACACCTGTGTTTGCATTCAGTTAATTATGGGAATAGGAAGGATATCCTCTCCAGGTACTGATATTGTGCCTATAGTATACTTAATTATTTTTGGTTTCATTGAATCATAGAAAGTTAGGGTTAGAAGGGGGACATCAGGAGGTCATTTAGTCCAACTCCATGCTCAAAGCAGGACCATCCCCAACTAGATCATCCCAGCCAAGGCTGTCTTTGGATCTTAAAAACCTCCTTGTATCAGCTGATATTGGTTCCTGATTTTTTGAGTACCCAGTTGTCTAAACTTTCTTTTAATATAGCTTTCATTGAAATGAATGTAAGCAGTGGGTATGTTTCTGTGATCACATCTCTCTCTTACTTTGCAGCCCTATATAGTGCAAGCATTGTAGAAAATTGTGTATTTTGTATCTCTTCTGATGTTATATGTCCAGCCTCTGATGATTAAATGAAAAAGATGAGTATGTCTTCATTAAAATAAATGTAGCTCCACAGGACCCCAATAGTTCTTCATTTGGAGTAACTGGCAGAATCAGGTCCAAAATTGAATTTTGAGTACCTATGGACTTTCAAACAAATCAAATTTAATTGTGATTTCATTTTTTCCCTATTTTTCTAAAGGTAAATCCTAAGGATTTGGACTCTAAGTATGCATATATTCAAGTTACACATGTAATTCCATACTTTGAGGAAAAGGAGTTACAAGAGAGAAAAACAGACTTTGAGAGGGCTCACAACATTCGGCGTTTTATGTTTGAGATGCCTTTTACTCAATCTGGCAAAAGACAAGGCGGTGTGGAAGAACAGTGTAAACGGCGAACTATTTTGACAGGTATTGTTAGATGGATTTTTTTTTATTGGAATGTTCCTTTTATTTGTTCTTTTTTTATTTAACACTGGATGCTGAGAATTCTTTCATTCAGAGCTGCCAAACGTGCCCCATGCCTCAGAGCTCCTCCTGGGCCAGATGCGTGGTACCACTAGCTGCAACAGCGGTGGGTCCATCAGTGGTGGATGGGAATGGGGTGCACTGTCAGCAGGTCAGGTGGCCACCGGGCAAGCGGGACTGTGTTGGCACAACCCTCAATTGCCCCCTGCCACAAACAGCCATGTACAACAGAGCCTAGATGCCCTGAATTCTGTAGCAGGTCAAACCCTCAAATTTCAGAACTGAGGCTGGCTAGATACAACAGCTATATAGGCTGGATCTGGCCTGTGGGCTGTTTGACACACTGGCTTTAAGTGATGAATGTGTTATATTTTTAAGGAAAATCCAAATTCATTGCAAATATTTCATGAAAGACAAATTAGTTAAACTGATAGAATATTGTAAAAAAAAAAAAAATCATTTGTAGATCCCAAACCATTTTAAAATAGATGTACTGTCAAGAATGCTATTTTACAATAGTGCAACTAAGTCCTCTTAATATGTTCCTGTAAGAGTATTGACCCTGGGGGGAGACATTTCATCAAGTTATTACTTTCCTATTGTACCCCAATAACAGTTTATTATCTAATGCCGAGTGCAATTGCATATACAAATAGGTTCCTACAGGGATTTATTTTCAAAAAATCATAGAAACAGAGGTGGATAACACAACTTAATAAATTAAGGTAGATAAGGGCTCCATACTAACATTCTTGCTACTACGCGTGACAGCACTCAAAATTGGAGATGTTTTTGCTTCAGGGGTCTGCTGTACTCTCATCCCTTTTTATATTCCACACACTAGGAAAAAAGCATTGCAATCCAATTCTCAGTCCACCTCAGGTAGCTTAAAATCTTGGGCACTCTGGGTTCTAGATCTTGAATCATGAACCACAGTCAAAGCCCTTTAGAGACCTTCTGTTTCTCTTTTCTTTATCAAACTCGTTTTCTTTTTGTTTTGATATAATACATTAATAGCCAACTTTTTCTTGGGGCCTTGGCAACTCTTTCCACCACCCCCTCACTTTGCCACGTAGCACCATCATTTTCAGGTACTCTATCTAACCTTTCTTTGGTGTATCCCTATTCTGGAAGAGGTCTTTGCCTCTATGACTCAAGACATGGCTCAGTCATGTGTACTCCAACACTAGTTCATTACACCATGACCTTGGCTTTTGGTCAGCTGCTCATCCAGGTTTGGTTCCTGAACAAGACCCCTGTTCTATAGGACTCAAAAAGAAGACCTTGCTTAATGTAGTCTGAGACTTTATAGTCCAGTTAAGATACTGCTGAAGTCCACAGAGGCCTGAGACTTCACAGGCAGTTATGGCTACCTCTGTAGGTCATAGCAGTTCTGCGCAGATCATCTGGCACTGTCATCTGGCTTGGTAGGTTGCCCTTAGTCAACTCCAGAGAAAACCAGCAATAAACACCCCAGCAGTCGTTGACACATTAGCATTCCACCGCTACCAGTTTGGCACTCATGGCTCCTCTGCTAGTTTCAGCATCTTTTGTGGCCTTAAGTGGCTTTATAATTCTTCAGAACTGTGACTGTCAATCTTTCCTGTCAAGGTGAAGGAAGACTGTGTTAGAAGGCAAAAACTGCACTTATCAGGGCCATTTGGTTTCAGAATGGCACCAGATGCAAGGGACAAAATCAGTCTGTAAAGTAGTCTGAACCTCATATGTAAGTTGAAGCTCTTCATTTGGGTTTCATTTGCTCAGTGCTTTGCAGCTATACCTGGCTTCTGTTCAGTTTTCTGTTCCTGCTTATCCTATTTCGGTGTCCTCAGTTTCTCGGCTCCTGACTTCTGGCACTACCTGGAATATAGATGTGACTCTTGCTTACTGATTAGGACTTGGACTCTTTTGACATGTCCAGACGAGCGCACACATGCCTCTTGCAGCATCTCAAACCCCTTTGAGATGCAAGAGGCATGTACAGGAACAAAAAAAGTTCTCTGCACTGCAAATTTGCAATGCGGGAGCAAAATTAGATACCTGGATATCCAGGGGTCAAAAAATAACCTGAGGGTTAAAAAGCAGGGCAGAGCACAGTCCTAGACCGTGTCCTGAAGCAACTGGAGGCTCGGTCCTCTACAGAAGATGCTTGGGTATCCAGCAAGAGTGTCCTTATGGCTAGCCCTTGCCCCAGTCCTGAAGCACAGCACCTGCCTGTGCCAGGTAAGCAGCAGTGCAGGCTGCAGGGACCTGCACCTGGCTTTGTGGCAGGTAAGTAAGGGGTTGGGGAGGCTAGAGGAGTGGGGAGGGGACCATTAGGGGGCCCCACCTAGCCTCAGCCTCAGCCTCCTGTTCATTCCCCCTACCCCCTATTCATTCCCACCACCACCCCCATTTGAGGGCTGAATGAGCCTGGTAACCTTCCATAACATCTTGGATCTGGGCTCTAGGCAAGCAGCAGATCTCCCAAGACAACAGGTTAGGACAGCATATGAATGCCTCTGTCCCCTGCAGAAGGGAGTCTCCAACCACTGCCATCCATCACTTCCTCTTGTTGGCACTGGTCTTGATCCTCCCGACCTTGGGGAGTCTGGCTTGGCCTCTTGTGGAATGTGCTGTTTCTCCTCTGTTGCTAGGGCTCCTTATCTGTTCTCCAGCAAAACCACTGTAGGTGGGGATGAATATTTATGCTTGTTGCTAGAGGTCACACAAGCTTCCACTTTCCTGGGAGTCCTTGTCTTTTTCCTTCTCTAGCACCACCTCTGGAATTATTTCACCATGCTAAGCGCTTGTATCTGCACTTATTCTAAAAACAACACCAGCATTATGCCAGATGAGGTTCTTGTCTCAATATCATCCCATTTAATAAGGATAAGTTCTGAAGTTTTCAGGACGTGATGGAGCATACAGTCCAGGCCCTTCATATCTGACTAGAGAAAGCCCAGTGGGGTTGTTCACAGTGTAGTTGAAATACTGCTATGCTATAGCTCTACTAAAGTAACCCTGCAAATTAATAAGATGTTAACAGGACTAGCCATGTCGGTTTGGAATAGGACAGTCAACCAGGAGTGTAACCATAAAGATCGGCACCCTGGGTGGCTGCGGCATTAGGGGCAGTGGTGGGAGCCAGGCCAGTGTCAGATATAGTGACCAGGCTGGGAGCTCATTCTCTGGTTGTCCACCCATAGTTATGTTATTGCAAGAAAAATCTCTCTCAGATGGGCTGAATAATTGTCTTGTCATGCACTGTGAAGGTAGCTTGGGTAAATAAGAAAGCTGGGCAATTATGCACTACTCCTGACAGAGTTGAAAGGCTTACCCTTATGCTAGCTTCCAGTTCCAAATATAGTCAGTTACCAAGTTCTTCTGGCCAGCTTCCATGTCAGTAAGCTCATGGTCAACATAACAGGCTCCTTACTTGAGGAGTCCAAAGAAGCCCTTTTAGTCCTCAAGTTTGAAGGGCATATAGCAGTGAAGACTTCATTTCTTGATGCTCCAGATACCACCTCCTATTCTGTAGTTTGGACATGGCTGTCCAGAACTCCAAGACATTCTTCTGCCTGCAACCTTCTGGGTTTTCCAAAGAAGTTCAGAGTTTTACCTTCAAAGAGCTCTTTTTCCTCAGTGCTAAAACCAGTGAGACTATCCATATGCTAAAAGACTCTGGAGCCACTTTGCCTTTTCCAGAAGTGTACCCTCAAGCTCCAAAAGAGAAATATTAAATATTCGAAGAACTTTGTCTGCCTGCATTAAATACTAGGCATTATCCACTTTTACATGTGCCCAGCAGACATCCTCTCCTGCTTCTTTTCTTCTTTCTTCAAGCCTTTGGAATCTCCAAAAAAGTGTCAAGTTTTCTATCGAAGAAAATGTTTTTGGCTATATCATGTGCCACACAGCACCCATCTGGCAGGGTGGAGGAAAGTGGCCTACTCACACCCATTGAGACATCCCATTCTTACCATGCATTTGGCAACTGCCTCTTAAAAAAACTTAAATATAGTCATAATTCAGAATATCCCTACTTTTATTAATAAATTATATTTTTAGTTAATTTTAATTCCAGTTTTAAAAAAAGCAGTTCTATTTGTTCATTTTTCATACTGTTTACAGCCAGAAATGAAAGCTGTTTTAAGCCAAAGGTATTGGAGACTGTTTGCCAGTTTGTTTTTTGTAGTTGATTACTTGTAGTTATGTATTAACTAGACAAAGCTGTTTGCTGTATGAATGAGAAAAAGAAAAGTAGACTGATTTTAAAGAATATTGTAAAATGTCACCAAACTACATTGTTTCTAATGATATTGACAGAAATATGTTATTTAAACTATGTATTGTTTTGTCCTAGCAATACACTGTTTTCCCTACGTGAAAAAGCGCATTCCTGTAATGTATCAGCACCATACTGATCTAAATCCCATTGAAGTCGCCATTGATGCAATGAGCAAAAAGGTTGCTGAACTCAGGCAACTTTGTTCTTCAGCTGAAGTAGATATGATCAAGCTACAACTAAAGCTACAGGGAAGCGTCAGCGTTCAGGTAAGATCATTCAGCTGGCTGTGCAGAAAAACATGGCTATTTCTTTTCATAGTAAAATATAGAATGACAAATACTGAAAAGTTTAAGCTGTCTTTCAGCTGCACAGTTTCAATTTTTATGTACTTTATGAGCCCAAGGCTAAATATCTCACATGTATTTAAAAAAAAAAAAAAAGCTTGGCTCTTTTTGGTTTTGGAGTGAGAGGTTGAAAATAAAATAAAGCAGTGGCTTCCCAAACAGAAAGGAATAATTAATACATTTTGTCTAAGTTTTAAAGTTCACTTCAAATGTAATCATTTTGCATTTGTATCATAGTCCAGGGTTTAGGAAGAAAAAGTGAAGCCAAAAGCACACAGAGATGGACAGAATGTGAAAAGAATAGTGAAACTGAGGAAGAGAGTTAGGAATATGGTGGAAAAGATACACTGGTAATAGATCATGTGGAGGAGTGTGCATGTACATACATATTATAGGGAAATCTTGTTAAGTAATGTAAGCATAGATTTCCTTTTCTTTTCAGATATACTCTTTCTTGCCTAGTTAGTTGGATATAATGGATTTTCTATGATCAGGTCACAAAATCATTGGACTCAGGTGTCACGGTGGATGTATTCTTTCTGGACTTCAGGAAGGCCTTTGACACTGTCTCCCACCCCATTCTCATTAAAAAGCTAGGTGACTGTGGCATTGATGCCTACACAGTCAGATGGGCCGCTAATTGGCTGAGGGGCTGCACCCAGAGAGTGGTGGTGGATGGGTCATATT
>NW_017728906.1:105967697-105996008 GCF_001723895.1 Crocodylus porosus
GGCTGGACATTAGAAGGCACTACTTCACAGTCAGGGCGGCTAGGATCTGGAACCAACTTCCAAGGGAAGTGGTGCTGGCTCCTACCTTGGGGGTCTTTAAGAGGAAGCTTGACAGTTGGGTCATATGAGCCCAGTATTCTCTCCTGCCCAGGGCAGGGGGTTGGACTTGAAGATCTGGTTAGGTCCCTTCTGAACCTACATCTATGAATCTATGAAAAAAGGGGCAGAATTAAGATTCCCCACATAACCATAAATGTGGAATTTTTCAGTGTTTGACTTTGCAATGTTAATTATGTCCTTTTAAACATAGATTGGATGTGTATTTTTAACATGCATGTATGTAACTACACAACTATAGAGTGTTTGGGTATGATTGGCCATCTAATAAAGGTATTTTTAGCTAGAAAATGTTATCTCCATTTTACTTATAATTATGTAAGAATTTCAAAATCTGTAACTGTTTCACAAACAAACCTATATTTAAAAAGATCAGTTCAATCACTGCATTTAAGGTTTGCATACACAGCAGATACAGCAAGCAGCCTTGTTCCTGGAGGCAAACTTAATTGATAGCAGTCTATCTGCTGTTGACTGTTTCTTACTGTTGGTGCTGAGATTGGGGACTTTTATATTTGAAAGGTGGGTAGGGAAGGAACCAAAGGGCAGATTAGATTACCCACAGGGCTCAATTAATTTAATTGTAAAATTCTTTTAAAAAAGAATATTGATTTATTCCCTATGATCTATCATTTATTTCTAAATGGTGAGCTGTGTTGCACCTATCAAATACTAATATATTGGGAAAAGATATTTCTGTCACATTTTAGAAATATCTAATAGTCACGAAAGATGACTCCAGTAACACTTATGGGAGCCCTTCAAAATGATTTCTATGTACAGTGCCTTTTATGATGGACTTAAAAGCAATACTGTAATCAAAGCTGTCATCTAACATACCTGAATTGTGAAATAAATTGTTCACACAACCAGAACTAGAGTATATCTTGTAGTCTGTCAAGTGTGCACCCAGCAGTTTGTTGCTGATTTACAAATACCTCCTTGTCAGGGGTTGTCAGTTAGTAAATGAGCTGCTTCTCAAGGATTTTCCCATTGCCATACCAGGCTATAGATTAGGTCTCAAATAGAAGTGCCGTCTGAGAAGAGGTCCTGATACTTAGACAGGACAGCACTGTCTTGGGTGTGGGAGGGGGAAGAAGAATTCTACAAAAATATGTAGATGGCATGAAAAGAAGGAAAAAGCCAAGCATCTTGATCATCTTTGAGGTCTGCTCTTCTATAGCATGGGAACTCTGCTTTAGAGTAGACAATGGTTACCTCGACTCTCAAAGGCAGGGGAGTTTTTCATTGAAATATCTCAGAGATCTTGTAGAACCTTCTAGTACAGCTCTAGATAAGTCTTCAACTATATAAGCTTGCACTAATAGCTTACAACCTTAGTTGGACAAAATTTAGCAAGTGGGTAAAATGGAGGAGGAGGCTGGAGTAATGATGAAAACCAAACTCGCTTCTTTTTTGTAAGGAAAGGTTTTATGAAGAATTCAGATATATAACACCATTTTTTAATAATATAAATAAACAGATCAGTAACAATCATTTTAATTCACAAGCTGCTTAGGCAGCAGGTTGTGAACTGAAACAATGCAAATACAAATTTCCAACTTATTCCAATTATGCCTTTCTGCCACCCTTGAAATGTTCTCTTTGAGTCAGAAAGCAGCATGGAAAAATATCTTGTTTATTTGACTATCACTTATACCTCTTCCCTAAAAATCAGTCCTCCAAAATTGGGGTACATCTTAAGCAGGGAAGCTTATTTTGTGGAATGAAAGCATGGGGATGCTGTAATGGCTGCCATGTGCTCTGTTTCTCTCCTGGCCACAGGAAGGGTGGAGTGCACTCCTCTTCCATGTCAAAACTAATTATAACCCCTTCTAAGTCACTGCTGAATTGGCAGCAAGTAGCTTTTGCCTGAGCAGCCAAAAAGCTGCTACCAATTCGGCTGCAACTGTGAGAACATTAAAACTAGCTTTTGGCTGAGCAGCAGTGCTGAAGAATGTACGCTGCCCCTGTGGTCAGCACTGTCAACTCTGCAGAAATCTTCCACCCCCTCCCCCCGAGTTCTTTCTGCCTTCCCAAACAATGTGCGTGTCTTATTTCAGGCCATATGGTATGTGAGAAAATGCTGCATCTTGCTATGCTGTGCCTGCTCAAATATACTAAGTTTTTGTCAGTCCATTACTTTAAAAAAGCAGTACGTTCACTTAAGCAAAACAAGCTAATCTAACTTCTTTAAACAACAGAATGCTTTAGTTGGAATAGTATGGGAAAGTAGCAAATTAACTTTATTTTAGATTATTGTTGTTCTTGTTTTAGGTTAATGCTGGTCCATTAGCATATGCAAGAGCTTTCTTGGATGCTACAAACACCAAAAGATATCCAGACAATAAAGTGAAGTTACTGAAGGAAGTTTTCAGGTATACTGTCTAAAAATACACTGACTTGTTTTTTTCAAGACTGAAATTTTCTTTTTACTCATGAACTAACTGCATTAGCAATGTCTCAGTTGTGTTGAGAGTACAAAATTACTAAGTAACATTGGATATAATTATTGTGGATGTTTTCTTTGTTTTACTTTGTTTTCTGTTTTTATACAATTTCAGACAATTTGTTGAGGCTTGTGGTCATGCCTTGGGGGTAAATGAACGACTTATAAAGGAAGATCAGTTAGAGTATCAGGAAGAAATGAAGGCAAACTACAGAGAAATGGCAAAAGAGCTTTCTGAAATAATGCATGAACAAGTATGTACTGAACTTATTTAAATGTAACACTATTCAGGATGAAGTTTCTTGTGCTATAATCTGAACCCATTGGGAAAAACAGATTTAGGGCAATGGTTACAGATTTAGGGCAACAAGGGCAAGACTACACCTACTTGTTTAAAACAAGTATAGTCCACTCTTCCATCAGATATTCTTATGTTGAAGTCTGAACACGACATGGCTGTCCCAAATTTTGTCCATTTAAAAAAAAATCAATCTAAGTGAATACTAGGGTTTTTTACAGTATTTTGTGAAATACTTTTTATAGTATTGCGGTATTGCAAATACTTCTGTAGTCTCTTGAACTAAATCCCTTTTCACCAAGGAAATAAATCCGGTTAACACCAATCTCTGCCCTGGCTTGTCAATGTGGAGTGGGGAAGACTGTGAAAGGGTATGTATGTGATGGGCAGCCTTTCTTGCCCTGTGTTCCTCAACAACCTATATAAGAACCACAAGCTTCCAGTATCTCTCTCTATCCTTTCCAGTGAGATCAGGCAAACCTTCAGTGAAGTGAAGCTCTTTCAGGACTTGGCCATATGGCAGAGAAACTGGATATTCACTTGCGAAGTAGAATTTTTTTTCAGGCAACAACCATGGCAATATACAGAGAAGCAGTGACTTGGGGGGAATGACCAAATGAACTAGGAAGATTTGATCCAGACATCAACCTTCTGCATGAAATTCACTGGTGTACTGCTAGATTCTAATTTAGCACAAGCACATCTTCCCTCAGTACAGGTTTGGCTGTGCAAGACCTCAGAGACTGTGACTTTGACCTCCACAAAGACAAAGACAAAGACAAAGACCTAAACTTACTGGGGACATGTGCCCCATGATGTAGATGTGTCTCTACAGCAGACTTCACCTCACCATGGCCTTTCAAGGAGTGGTTGAGGATCCATATGTCAGCAGACAGATGCATCTGGTACTAGATGATTGGAGCCCTTCCAGGTATCCACCTTTCATAGTTGTGAACAGATCTGAGTTTAGGATGCAGAATACCCTTTCCTAGGCCTCTGCTTACAAAAGATGTTGCCCTGAAGATGGGGATCCCTTACAGAGTAACTAAAAATCTTGAGAAAAGGCTGACAGTGGAGACCAGTCTTCACATCAACATTTTAGAACTATGAGCTGTCTGGCTGATATGCAATACCTCCTTATCCATAGTCCATAGCAGTGGCTTTGCCAATGCTTCCTGTCCTGGACAGTAGCAGAACTCTGCATTAACTTAATCAGCAAGCTCTTGCAGTCCCTTAATCTTTACTCCCTTTGCCAAAAGGTGGGATTCCTCTGGTACTGGTGCATCAAGCTGGCATCATTGCATCATGCTGGTATTTCTACATCTCCTCATTCTTTCATCTGTTTGTTTATATCTGAATCGTGTCTTCATGTTCAAGAAATTATGGTAAAACACTAGCCTATGGCAAATGCACACTATTCTCACGCATCTTCTCTTTTACTCCTTAATATACTAATATCTTACCAGACATGTCTCTTAACAGCATATAGTACAGGCACAGAGAATATCTTTGTCCTATAAAAAAATTGTTCATGTTCTCTTAACCAAATAAAATATTATCTACATGACTTTTCACAGAATCTAGAGTAATACCTTTCCTCTGCAGTGGAAAGCTTACAGTTGAAAGCAAGGAAGGAGATGAAGACAGCAGTTCAAACAGGGAATGATAATTTGGAAAGAAAAAAGATAAGGAAGACGTGTTAGAAGAGGGATTTACAGAAACAAGGCAGATAAAAATGACATACTTTTTGAATGGCTGAACCTGATATGCCACAAGGCAGGAACCCAATGGAGGGTTTGGAAAGAGGAAGGAGGAATAACATGACTGAAAAGAAGTGTGTAAAGGAGGTTTATATAGGAAGAAAAACAAGGACAAAATTAGAGCTAGAACATAAACTGCATACACACATTTGGATAATCTGGGAGAATTCTCCCAAGTTTGTTCTCAGGGTAGAAAACCTTACCCAGAGTCACATGTACAGACATCCAAATGATGAGGCCCTGAAGAGTGGAGAGCTGACACTGTGCAGCCAAGGAGGGGCCCTGTGCACACATCTCGTATGCTCTGCATGCTTCCTTAGTCTGCCTGGCAACAGACGACAGCAGAACCTGGGGGGCCGCCAACTATCTAGTACCAGAAGGATCTGTCTGCTGACATACAGATCCTCAACCACTCTTGAAATGCTGCTGGTGAAGTCTGTTGTAAATATGCCTGCACATCATGGTAAGTCTTTATCAGCATGTACAGGCATTCACTCTCCTAGAAGAAACTCTCCTGGAAGTGATTTAACTCTGGGTTGTTCCCTGGTTATATTTCTCCTAGAGCAGCCATTTTCACCCTGGAACAAATATTCTGAACATGTGTACATTCATGATTTCTCCTGGGAAAACAGAGACTGTCCCGGGAGAAACTGAATGTCTGTACGAGGCTGTAGTTTGAGGGGAGAAAGGAAGGAATCTAAAACCGTGTCATGGTAAAAGGTTGGAAAGATAATAGAATGTCAGCAGCACAAGAGAGAGTGCCATGCTTGTTGTAGTGTTAAAGAGAAATATCAAAAGCTTTTTTTGGAAGAAATTACTGCAGGACAGCAGGAGTAGATGACAATGATACATCGGTATGCAGCAATACTGTACATTACCAGTGCTGTGTTAGTAAATCTGCTAATTTTAATTGGACAGGTTGCATGTAAGTATTGATCCAATTTTACTTTTACTTCTAAGTTGTAACTTATATGTCAAGACCTGAAAGTTTCTTTTAGGGAATGAAATTACAGTGAAATAATTGAGATAAAATTGTAATCCATTTTGTCTGAAATTCATTGTTATGATTGTTATAAAAATGCTATGTTTAATTACCTGACTTGGCTCTGCAATTGGAAATATACTGAACATTTTCAGTAATGTTTTGTTGGTTGTGTAAACAGTGAAAAATCTAATTTAACAAACTAGAACAGCTAATATTATGAACTGTTTAAACAGCTGATTGCAGGAAACTACATGATGCATTAAATGAAATAGCAAGGGGCTTTGTAGAAATAAAAATTAACCATTTTCTTTCTCTCTCTCTCTCTCTCCCATACTGCTTTTGCAAACATGATCAGATGGGATGGTAATTTTTTGTTGTACTTTTGTTTTTAGCCTCTCTACCTAGCTTTCTATCATTCCTTTTTATTGTAGTTATACAGGAGGAGAATTAATTTCGGTGGTGCTAAACTCGGCAATATGTTATAGAGCAGGGATGTCAAACATGCAGCCCGGCCTGTAGAGCTGCTGTATCCTGCATGCCAGTCTACCAGCATGCCTCCAGAAGTTGGGGAGAGTGGTTGGGGGGAGCAGCCTGCTGCAGAATCCAGAGCCCTTGGGCCTCAGTGGACATGGCAGTCAGCAGCTGCAGTAGGACAAGCAAGTTCTGAAACAGCCCTGGTCACCCTCCAGCCACTTCTGTTGCCACCAGAGTGACACCAGCTCCAGCTCCTCAGCCCCATGCTGGACCCATAGCTGGAGGTGCCGCCTCAGCACAAAACACATCTGGGGCTGGATCATAGCCCAGGGCAAGTGGTAAATTTGACACCCCTGCTATACAATATGGTCAGAATAGCAGTTGTTTACTGTAAGATCCTTTGACTAGGCTGTCTTGCACTCCTATGTGGCAGTAAAACTTGCACAGCCTTTTAGGAAGAAGGGAATATAATTTCAGAGGGAAAATGATAGTAGAGTAGTCCGTGTCAAAGTACAGCAAAGGATTTGAGTGATTAACATAATTATTATATTTATCATCTTGTCCGTAACACTTCCTGGGACAGTCGAGGCTAAAACTTTTGCTTCTGTAATGAGAAGTGAACCATCTGTAAACTGAGTTTATGAAAGTCTGCTTTGAACTTTTCTTTACTCTCTAAGACTTTAGAGTTATTCCTGCTTTCTAAGGATAAGTTTGTTCCCTTAAGTTCTAAAAGGAAAAAGGAGCTATTCAAGTCTCAGCCAATGAGAAATGTGTGAAATTTTAATTGGGTGGATTTTCTAATGTTGAAAAAATATTATCCATTTTTGTGGTGCTAACCTCGGCAATATGCTGTAGAGCAGGGATGTCAAACATGCAGCCTAAAAATTTAGGGTAGGATTCCTGGTAGTGGTGTTAATAAACCCTTTAAAAAGTGTGTGTAGCTGATGGTAATATAAAAAAATATGAGTAGATAAAGAGCACATTATGAAAATTGACCGGTATTTTATTGGTTTTTATGTATCATTTTTATAATCGATTGTATATGCATGTAATCACGTTATGGTAAAGAAATCTATTTTTCATTTAAGATTACTCCTGTTGAAGAAAAGACCAGTGTTATGTCTAATTCGCTACACATTTTCAACGCCATAAGTGGAACTCCAACAAGCACAACAGTTCATGGGATGCCCACATCATCTTCAGTTGCATGATTGTTATGTAAAGGAAAGTAAATTTTTCTTAAAGTGTGCATGGATATGTTGTAACACTTCCAAACTCAGGATGATTATAGAGCTAAATATTGGGCACATACAAGCCATGTAAATTAATATTAAAGACTGAGCACACTTAAATATTGGGGGAGGTGCAGGACTAGATAAATAGTGGTTATAGTTCTGTAGAAAAACAAAAGGGTGCACATATATTTTTTAATTCTGCTGGCAATGTTAAAATTTTTCACAATGTCTTTACAGAGGTGTATGTTGGAAACTTTATCATAAAAGTTAATTTCTCTTATTCCTTTGAAAGTATTTTTCAAATTAATGGCACATTACAGAAAAAGTGTTGTGGAATGTAAGTTTGCATATATATAATGTTCAGGTGTTCTTTTATGTATGGCACATACTGATTGATTCCAAATACAAGAACTATTTTGGGACTAGATAGAGACACTAGTTTTTTGGGTTTAATGGAACTGACGATAGTAGTTTTTGTACCATTGACAAATTGCTGTGCTCCATTTTATACCTTGTTAGCATTTTGAAAGTATGTGAGCTTAAAGCTGATTAAAATAATTAAGTACAACCAAAGGTCTGTATTAATGAACACCAACTTACACTTTAATTTTATTAGTAGTAAATTGATATGTACATATTGTTTGTTAATACAGTCCATGCATTCTGTACATAAATTAATTACATTTCTAAACATTTTTAATACTCATACCAGCTCTCACCCCTCTGCTTTAAGTTTGTGACGATTTTGTGCTCATTCTAGGTATATGCTATATATTTGATTTTACAGTTGTTTATTCCTGTATATAAATAAGTGCAATACAAAGATGTATACAGTCTTTGCTATGTTAGGTTTATACACTGTTTAAAAAATCATCTTTTTGCCAAAGTGATGGAGTATGTGATTGGTGATCATAATTGGTAAATGGTGGTGTAATTTAAAGCTTTTACCATATTATTATTCTTTTAAGACATTTAATTTAGTAATTTTATATTTGGGGAAATAAAGGTTTTTAATTTTATTTAACTGGAAACACTGTCCTGCTGTACTACATTAAACATTCTGTACTACATCTGTATTAAAAAAACAAACAAACAAACAACCATGGCTAACTTTCTGAAGTGTCTTTTGATTCTTGTTGTTTTGGCCTTATCCGTAAAGGTGCAAAAAAAAAGATGATTTTTTTTTTTTTAAATCAGTTTGCGACGCACAGACTTTAACCCATTTTGCACTTTGGAATATTTAAGGACTTCCACACTGCATGTATAATACAATATGGAAGTTCTTTTGAATAAATTCTCTGTCATAAAGTTGTTACATCTGATTTACTCCTACACTTTCATTGTAGTTAACTAAAACCTTCATAGAAATTCTGTCCACTGTTATGCTGCTATCATGAATTTACCAAAGGATGTCTGATGATAAAGTGTAGCTCTCCCACTCCCCTTCAAGAAAAGAAAACCATTAAAAAATTCTCTCACCCTTGCTCCATTGTGATATGCTACCATTTTCATTACTGAAGAAGTGAAGTTCTATGTTGCCCTTGTTTAATAATGATATTTTGAGAGAGCTCAATGTTGTTTTATACATAAGCTTTGTGAGAATAAAAATTCTTTGGGTGAAAAATCCAACTCTCCAACTTCTCCTGAGTAGCCTTCTGCAGGCATATTACTATATGCATGTACTTATTTAGGCAGGGGGGAAAGGAAAAGTTGCTTGTAGCCAATGATTGCAAGGCTGGGATAGGAATCATAAAAATCATAGAAAAGTAGAGCTGGAAGGGAACTCCAGGGGTCATCTAGTCCAACCCCCTACCTGAGGCAGGATGATCCCATACAAACAATAATCTAAATTCTACGTAAGTCTACCGTAATCCCTGGTACAACATAGACCTAACACCCTAACCTGCCCCAGCTAAGGCAAGGGAAGCATAGCAGCCAATGCCCTGCTTCTATAAAATGCTGTCAGTATTTGCTGTAGAGATCCTTGGTACAATGCCCCCTGCTACAGAGGAAGGCAAAAACCCCACAGTCCATACCAATCTGACCATGGGGTCAAATTCCTTCCTGAACCCAAATATGGTGATCAATCTGACCTTGAGCAAAGGGGCAAAAAACTCTATCTAGGAACCTCCAACTTTGGTCCCAGCAGTAGCATTGGCTCTGCTGGGGCCAAAATCCCCTGCCTTGCCTATAGCCAGTGTCTCTGAGGGAGGCTTAAAAACACCCTGACACAGAGTAGAAAAGGGAGGGCAGGGGCAACTAGCAAAGCCCATAAGCATGGGAAATACTCTAGTAGAACATAGGCATAGTGGCTGGCCAATCTCTTCTTGAGCACCTCCAGTGATAGAAAGTATACAGCTTCCTGAGGCTGTATTATTCTAACAATGAAGAAGTTTTTCAAATATCTGATCTAAACTTACTTTGCTGGAAATTCAAGCCATTGCTCTGTGTTCTCCACTCCGTGGCAAGAGGGAAGGTTTTATCCCACTTCTTTCTGGCAGCCCATTAAGAGATAGGATCCACCTGATAAAGAGAGGAAAGAGCATCTATGCAGACAGGCTTGCTAACCTGGTGAAAAGGGCTTTAGGTTTGCCAGGGGATGGAGACCAAAGCCCTGAGATAAATGGGGAAGCAGGTGAGCTGGAGGAAGTGCAAGTAGGAGGGGCCAACAGGGGAAGCCAACCAATTCTTCCTGAGAAAGTAGGGCAGTAAGCTAGCCACCTCAGATGTCTATACGCAACTGCACAGAGCCTGGAAACGAGCAGGAAGAATTGGAAGTTCTCACACAGTCACAGAACTATTATGCAATTGAAATAACAGAGACTTGGGATAGTTAGCGTAACTGCAGCATGGTCATGGATGGGTTTAAACTGTTCAGGAAGGACAGGCAGGGGAAAAAGAGGAGGAGTTGTGCTTTATGTAAAAGCTATATGATTGCTCAGAGCTCCAGTATGAAACTGGAGACAGGCCCGTTGAGTCTCTGGGTTAGGGTGATAGGAAAGAATGAGGATGATCACGGTGGATGTCTGCTATTGACCCCCAGGCCAGGTGGATGAGGCTTTTGTCAAACGGCTAGCAGAAGTTTCCTGGTTCTCATGGGGGACTTCAGTCACTCTGAAATCTGCTGGAAAGGCAATACAGCAGCACACAGGCAATCCAGGAAGTTTTTGGAAAGCGCGGGGGACAAGTTCCTGGTGCAAGTGCTGGAATGGCCAACTAGCAGTTGTGCCTTTAACTGACTGCTTTCTATGGTGAAATGACTGCCTCAGTAGATGCAGGGAGGGCACGGGACGTGATATACCTTGATTTTTAGCAAGGCTTTTGATATGGTCTCCCACAGCGTTCTCTCAGGCAAGTCGAGGGAAGTATAGGTTTGGTGAATAGACTGTAAGGTAGATAGAAAACTGGATGGATGGTTGGGCTCAGAGGGTAGTAATCAATGGCTCAGTGTCTAATTGGCAACCAGTATTAAGTAGTGTCCAGAGGGTCAGTTCTGAGGCCATTTTCGTTCAATATCTTCATAAATGAGCTGGGATAGAGTGCACTGTCAGGAAGTTTGCAGATGACACGAAGCTGGGGGGAGTAGTAAATACACTGATGAGTAGGACTAGGATTCAGAGAGACATCAACAAATTGGGTGATTGAAACAAAATAAATCTCATGAGGTTCAGTAATGACAAGTACAAACTCCTGCACTTAGGACAGAACAACTCCTATGCACCATTACAGGCTGGGGACTGATTGGCTAAGCAGCATCTCCACAGAAAAGGAGCTGGGGGTTACAGTGAATAAGAAGCTGAATATGAACCAACAGTGTGACATTGTTGCCAAGAAGGCTAACAGCTTACATTAGTAGGAGTGTTGCCAGCAAACTGAGGGAAGTGATTATTCCCCTCTGTTTAGCACTGGTGAGGCCACATCTGGAGTACCATGTTCAGCTTTAGGCCCTTCACTACAGAAAGGATGTGGAAGAGTTGGAAAGAGTCCAGCAGAGGGCAACAAAAATGGGTAGTGAGCTGGAGCACATGACTTGTGAGGAGAGAGTGAGGGAACTGGGCTTACTTAGTCTGGAGAAACAAAGACTGAGGGGATATAATAGCAGCCTTCAAGTCCCTGAATGGTGGTTACCAAAAAGATGGAGCTAGACCAGGGGTGGGCAAAATACAGCTTGGCAGCCATATTCAGCCTACCAATTAATTCTGTCCTTCCCACGGTGCCAGCAAGGGCTGGATTTAGAGCCACTGCCACCACCCACCTGTGGGCCTCTGCTGGCACAACAGGAAATGCTGTGTGAAAACAGCCCTAGTGTCCACCCTGCACCATGCAGCAGCCTGGGAAATGGGGGTTTGACCCTCCAGTGCCCGGCAGGCAGGGCTGCTCCACACAGCATTTCCTGCTGTGCCAGCAGAGGCAAGAGCCCTGCCTTTCTGCCTGGCACTACATGACAAGGGGGGCAAGCAAAGCAGGGAACTGAACCCCCTCTTCCCAGCTGGGGTCTGCACAGCAGGTGGGGTGGGGGGCAGAAGGTCAAGAGAGAGAGGTATTCTCCCTCCCCCTGCAGCCCGGCTCTGTGGAGCTGCAAATGCCAAAGCTGTACCCCCAACATATGTCTGTCTGCTAGCGTCAGCCAAGCTGGGCAGGGAGGAATGGAAATAAGACACTACAGCCCCAGGCAGACTCATGCCCCCACTTCTGCTCTGGCATCAGCCTCAGCATGCCTGCGTGGAGCTTGTGTGAGCATGCGCATGCACTGCCCTCAACAGGTCACCAAAACTTGTTAAGTGGCCCTTCAGCCCAAATACTCATGCACCCTGAGCTAGACTGGATTTCAATGGTGGCAGATAACAGAACAAAGAGATGGTTGTCAAGAGAAATTCAGACTAAATATCAGGTAAAACTCTCACCAGGAGGGTAGTAAAGCAGGTTACCCAGAGACATGGTGGAATCTCCATCCTTGGAAGCTTTTACAGCCCAGCTAGACCAAGCTTTGGCTGGGATGCTGGAGTTGGGGATGGTCCTGATTTGAGCAGGGGGTTGGATGAGATGACCTCCTGCGGCTCCCTTCCAACCCTCATTTTCTGTGATTCTGTATATATATGGTAACATAAATGGCGAAAAGTAAATCAGATAGTGAAAACAAAAGCCAGTCACTCATGAGAACACTTCTGCCTTATTTGTAATTTTATGAGTTGTAACTTCCAGTTAGAATAAAGGAGACAGAGTACTGAAAAATAGAGCAAAGGTTCAATATAGCCTTTTTTTTTTTTTAAACATCACAATTGGAATTCACTAGTTGTTCTTTTAGTTTAGATGATCTTTATGTAGATAATTTAAAACTCAGTTCTTAGTCTTACTTTTATTTTCTCAGTGAAGACACACTTGAGAAATTATAATCTCTGCATGTTATTAAAAATTATAAAGCAAGAAACCAAACGAGCAACTATTTAAGTTTTAAGGGCCAAGCAAGAATAGTTTAGAGTACTCTAAATTGAGAGAGGAAAATGAAAGAGAAGCTTCCTGTTAGCCCACTAAAAACCTGAACTGGGGAGAGATTCCTGTTCTATAGAAATATTTCCTGCTGTTGCTAGAATTGTTTTTTTTATTTTTGATCAAAAAAACACTGCTAGATAAAGGGAGGGGGAATAAAACCTCTCTTAGAATCCACAGTCTACCAAAGTGATTTAGCCTTGTCATGTGGCAGGGGAGCTGTAGTTTTAGTGTCAGTATAACTGTTTTTACATAAGATTTTGAGCAAGTGGTATTTTTCTGGTGGTAGAAGAGAGATCTAAATTTCTTACCTGTCTTTTTTAAGAAGACCATTTTATTTCTTTTCCTCCTGCAAATATGTTCTGAAAACTAATTGTTGCCATGTACCTCTTGAAATTCTCTGCCACAACAGCACTCATTCAGTTAAAGATAAAAGTTCAGGAATCATCCCTTGACATGCAGGTCCAAAATAAATACAGCTTTTTCAATGTGCTTTCCTAGGTGGGGGAGGATGTCCCTTTGTATAATAATAAAGCTAATACATTATTTTTGCATGGTGCCTGTTCAGAGGCAACTCAAAGATACACTTAGACAGTCAAATGTTGTATTGGTAAATTATGGAGCAGTCCTCTCCCTTATAGAAGGCTGCAGAAGATAAGCTAAGCTGCATCTGTGCCCAAGTGGAAAGCTCTTGAACATCCATAAGCTGCAGAAGCAAGATACTGTGTAGTAGCTCTTACATTTGCACCTCCTTCAGGGTCGGTGTCCCAGTCACGCTCCCTGCTCGCCCCCCACCCCACCCCAAACCTTTGTTATGCTACTCCTATGACTGAATTGTAGTATTTTAAGGCCTGTCTTCATGTTTCTAGCTATGGAAGGGAATCAAAGTCATGAAAGCCTTATAGTTGCTTGTCTCTCAAAAACGTGAAATGTGAGGCCTCTATGCTATTGCTGCCCTTATCAGCACAGGCCTTATTCCAACCAAACCCCATGTGCCTTAGCCAACAAAGTAAAGAGCTTTGCTGTATGTTGGCTCCTTGTGCAGTTGCGATCTCAGCAATTGAGATGGTTCTGAGGCAGAAGTCGCATGACACTGCATGAGGCAACAAGTACAACAGGGTGCCATCTTCTAAGTGATGTGTTTCTAAGATATTTGACTCCAGGAAAGCCTCAAGGTCTTTGAATTTTTTCTCACTGAATTCATATGCTTGAAGCAAAGGATGGGAATAGGAATTCTGATTCTTCATATGCTTTCTGCAAGAGTGTCACAAGGCTCACTGTTCCAGCTATAAAAATACTTCTTTGAACACCAGCAGGAAAAAGATGTTTTAAAATCTGAGTGGTTTTATTGCTGTGAGTATTGGTAATTCTTGTTCAGGAAGAATCAAGTGTCAAGTCCTGGCTATTAAAAATAGATGAGGCTCTGAAATGTCTTGCCCTCTCTTAAGCTATCTTGTCCTTTTAGAGTCTTTAGCCTTTATTTGCCAGATTGGTGAGTTTTCTTGATGGAGAGAAGAATCACAGTTGCTCTTAGATCTGCCACTTGTTCCTTGGTATTTGAAGCAGTGTTTCAACCTCTATGTCATCATTGTCTAGCTTGTAATTGAAAAGAAAATACAGAACAGTCCTGAGGGAGCTGAGGCTCCTCTACACAGAGGAAGTTGGGCACTAGGCTCTCGTGCTTACAGGAGATACCTGAAAAGAAACAGATGCTTTTCCCCTGTAGCTAAATGAGGGTTAATGGAATTTGGGGAAATAATTGCACTTCACCCTACTGCAGTTTTGAATGGAGAGAACTCCCCCATCTTGCTGTGTTTCAGGCATGGAAGAAGATTGATCTGCTCTTTGGGAGGGCTTCTCTGGGCTGGCAGAGGTCCCTGGGCAGAGAGTGGCTGTGGAGTAGAAGCAATGCTAACTGTGTTATACAGCTCTTAAAAAAAAGTGTCCTCACAGAAGGAGCACTTTTCTCATTTTGTTGCTTCCTTTGTTCTACTGGACTTACCAGACTGGGAGATGAAGGAACAAAGTAGCTTGCAGGGTGGCTGTGTTCCTGGAAAGATGCACCCTGTGTGCAACTACACAAGATGCTAAAGGTGCCGTAGACTAATTCTACTGCATATTAGCACAGCTGGCAAAAACCATGCTAGTGCACAGTAGAATTAATCTACTGTGCATTAGCATCATGAAAAAGCATGCACTGGTGCTACTGCACATTAGTGCCAATTATGGCACAATTATTTAGTACATCTAATTACAGCGTATGAATGAACATGTGGACACACCCGCTGTCTCTCATATTTGTTTTTAATTCTTTTTTTCCTGTGGAGAAGAAGAAGGGTGGCAGAAGGATTTGCTACTGCCATAATATGATGTTAGAAACCTTGAAATTGAAAGGAAGGGAGAGTCTGACACATCACTATTCATCTGGCCTTTTGGGTAGAAACTAGTTGGTGCACGGCTTAGTTCTGCTACCCACATGAAGATGAAAAAGAGATGCAAATTAAGCCTGTTGGATTGAGGGAGAAATTAGGAACAAGAAAGTGCTATGCTGGAATCCCTGGCATGAAAAGTGATTCTAGCCCTTATTTCTAAGACATGAGAATGACAAATCCAAAAGAGGAAACGATGGCAAAGCTGTAGAAAAATCTGATTGGAGTTCTTGAAGCTACCAGACTGCAGTCTCTGAGTTTACCAAATGTTGTAATCTTACTCTGTCAAGCTCAATAAAAGTTGTGCTACTACTAGAGTCAGTTTGTGATAAATTTAAAGCAAACAGCAAACAAGGCCCAATGAGAAAGAAGAAAAGCAGGTATCTCTATTCACTGAAAAGGAGGGGTGATCACTTCATTCTTGTACTTTGGGGCAGACATAAGCCTCTAAGGCTGCTTATAGACATGAAAAAAAAACCCAAAAACACTTTGCTTCCAGCTTGGTGCACCCCTGCACCAAGCACAGCACATGCCTAAAAGAGGCATTAAGTCAGTTTAACCTGGCTCACATCAGGTATTAAATAAAAGCACCAAAAAGCTCCACTGAAGCTCGCAATCTATACAGTTGTTGGTTGAGCTGTCAAACTGATGCATTTCCTCTTCTGGTAAAGCATCATTTATTTGTTTTTTTCACATCTGTCAACAGCATTTGGTCATGCAGTGGCGGCCGGATAATAAATAAGTATTTTGGAAATACATGCAATCTAAGTTGAAGGTTGAGGGGTTTTACTTCATTACCTATTCTCTAACACTTACTTGCTGGCTGGTTATGTCCTTCTGTGCTTAGGGTTGCCATATATTTCCTTATAAAGGGACAGACAGCACTTTTGTCTTTATACATTCCTTTCTTTAAGAAGTCATCATAATTAACAAAATGACCCTGGAAACTTGAGAAGAGGCCATGATTCTAGGATTAAGACATATAGATGAAAGCATCAGAAGTTTGTCTCTGCCAAAAGGGAATATTTTTTGATTTGCTAACTGGGTATGTTAACAGATTTTTTTTTAAACATTTGAAAGGAGCTTGCTTCCAGAATGTGCTGAACATTCACTCTCTGAAACGTACCTTAAGGAGCATGATTTAAGTCATGCACCAACCACCCAAAATTAACCATCACTTTCTAAAAATTGTGTGTGTGTACACACACACACACACACACTCCACTTTAGTCACAAACAGTAATCAAAACTCATCACAACTCTCTACCTGCCTAGCTGTTCTCAGAATGCAGTTTATGCCATAAGAGAAGAGACAAGAACTTTTCCTCCACTTAAAAGGAGAGGGTAGTTTTGAGAAAATGTGAATCTGTTTTTAAGCAAAATGGAGAATCAGACACTAAGTGCTGCTTTCACCAGTGATAAGAAAACAAAGGCTGGCCATGCAATAGGGTATTAAGGGCAGAAAGGTAAAACAGGATCAAATTGGGAAGGGATCTGAAGGTACAGACAAGAAATTTATGTAAGATGCAGTGCAAGTTAGGGACTCCTGGAGGAGAACAATGAGCCAAGAAATAAATTGGAGACAGTTGCATACAATTTTACCAGGTAGGAAAGGTTAGGTCTTGAGTATATTTTCCAGAAAGCCACAACAAAAAGATACAGCCTAGATATGTGGAACAAAGGAGGACTGAGCCAAAGATAAAGCAAGCTTCCAGGATTGAGTGACAGGAAGGACTGTGACAGAACAGGGATGGACCTTAAAACACAAAAAGTACATACTATAGAAGCCTAAGTACAAGGAGCTGTACCTGTTCCTTACGTTAGTTGACTCATTAGAGAGGTCATTAGAACCAATATCTAGGCATCCTTTTATTGATAGTTTCACTGCTGTGCTCAAGTAAGAGAACACACCCTCTTGTGTTTCATATTTAGACATGCTAAGATTATATTAGGGTTGGGTGTTGCCTCTCAAATACCTCATTTTAATAGTTCAGTTTTTCTGTCCTTCATTGGATGGGTACTTTACCCATTATGGAGCATACATACATTTTTCTCTTTTACCTGTGCTAGAATATACTGAAAAATATACTTGTTCAAAGATCAGTATCAAAGGACACCCATTTGATAAGTTCTCTCATAGATCTGAAAAGGTAATTCATGGAAGTCAACCTAAATTGTGGAGGAAGAACATTAATAAAGGTCTCTAAATCCATTTGAATTATTTTTTGGTTCCACTAGTTGTAGCATGTTCATTTTATTTTGAAATCTTTTCACCGTGTCTGGGCAAGAGTCACCTATAGAGTCTGAGTCAGGTGAATTTATTAAAAATCCTTCCTGGGTTATGTGAATCTTATTTTCCAAATGTACTATGGTAGGAAGATTAATTATCCTAAAATATTTTACAGCCTGATGAATGAGGAAAAGACTCTTGTAAGGCACAATGCAAAGTTTGTATCATCCCTAATACCACCATTGTAGTCACTGTTTGCCACCTAGAACAGATATATTTTAGTTTCTTATATATAGTATATAATAAGAGTTGTTGCCTGGTCAATGTGGCTGTTGTCTACTTTCAGGAAAGGTTTATGGAAGAATAAAAAGCTAGGTGTTTTGTTTTTTTTTATTATGCAAGGGAAAAAAACAGGTGGCTGTTCATCAGGAAAGTTGCTGCTCCAGCTGCTATGGTACCAGTTGCTTCCTTTATTCCCATGTGCACAGCAGGTTCCTTTTATCTTGATATACTGTCCATCTCATTTTTCATGTAATGTGTTCTTTTCTGTTGCAAAGGTTTTAGTTCCTTTTCTGAGTGAATAACACTCCTTTTCTTCTTGATGGGAACATGAAAAGCTATTCCATTGTGCATTGTGCTCTTTCTTGATGCAGATTTTTGATCAGTTTTCTCTGTTCTTCAAAGATCAGCCTTGTGCTGCTCTTTATAACATTTTCCCTAATGATCATGCAGTGTCTGTTTGTGATGCCTGTGCCTAGGAGATGACAAAAAATGGGGCCCAGTGTGCTTCTCACTAAAAGCATCAAAAGATGCCCCAGAAGTCTTGTCTATTTAGAGAACAATTAAAGGGAACAGGAAAGGAGTGCAACTTAGAATGAACACCATGAGGTGTGCTAGGTGATTATGGCTCTGCTTAAAGCTTATCTAGTTGAAGGCATCAACTAGATGGGTTCTTTGCAAGCCTAAGTTAAAGACTGTATGTAGTATAGGTAGGAGCCTTTCTCATTATACATTTAACCAACATACAGAAGAATCTTCTGTCTGTCTTCTCTTCTACCACACTGCACTGAATCTAAGGGTATAGACACATGTGCAACTTAATGCTGCGGAGAAGGGGACAAGTGTTTAGAATGCATCAGCCACTCAAGTAACCAACCATGTGCCTGCTCTTACCCCATAGTAAGTGGAGGCTAAACCACATCAGTTAAATCCTCAAGGAAAAAAGGCTAAGTTACCATTGTTTAACTTTCTTTTCTGATAGGGTAATTGTTGGTGCATAGATACTTACTGCAGAACAGCTGATGTATCCACCTTTCACTGCTCAGTAAGTTATTCATAGTTACGGCACACCCCACACTTCCTTCTGAAGGATAAAGTCCTGTTGTAGTGGAGCTGATCCTGCTGGATTGCAGCTGACTAAACAGAGTTAAGGTATAACTAGCATCAGTTTTTTATGTACCTTCTCTTAATGGGTGTCCTTAGGCATTTCATACCTATAGGCAACTAAAAAAGGGGAAGGGTATTTCTGAAAGCATCTATTCTCCTTGTATTTGTTGTTTATCCATTATACTCACCACAGTGATATCTGAAAGCCAAAAACAATCTTTGGGAAGACAAATCTGAAGGGCAAAAAGAAATTATGCTTAAGTGACTTGAGAGAAATTCCCTTAATATCTTAACAGCTCCAACCCTGCATTTAAATATCCTTTATATGTATTAAGACAGTGAGTCACAACCTTTTTAGACTCAGGGCACCCCTCAGAAATTCCAGCTTTCACTTATTTTTTTTGGCTACAGTAAAATAATAGAACAATTTTTCAGTTGCAAAGAACTCAGCAAGACCAAAACAGGTCAGAAAGTTTTCAATACTATGATTTCCTATTTGAAATTTCTCATTAACCATGCAAGGTTTTTTCTGTAGATGTGCTATCTTATTAGACCAACTAAATAGTTGGAAAAAAATGTTCTTTGCTATCTTTCATGCACAAACACCTCTCCCTGTGCCTGAGGAATGGCATTTGCGCCCAAAAGCTAGCAAAAAATATTTTTTCCAACTATTCAGTTGGTCTAACAAACAATATCACATCTACCCAAAGAAACTTGCCTTCTTATGTCCTTAAACCAACACAGCTACAACCAACAGCCCTTGTTAACCATGTAGTGTTTTCACACACATCAGTTGCATGGCACCCGTATCACCCCTAAAATTATCCCATTGTACTCTGGCTGAGAATCGGTTTATTAAGACACTTCTTCAGTTTTAAGTAGTAATGAAAGTTAAACTAGTTTAACACCTAGAAAGCAAATTTCAAAGAAAAGTTGAAAAGTTTTTATCATTTTCAATGGAGCTTGGTTCCCCCCTTCCTCCTCCCCTCTCACATATTTTGAAACAATTACTGCACAAGGGAAGAGCTAATATAGTTGAGTGTATACACTGAGATTTAGGAATTGCCAAAATTGGCATCTGAGATGGAGAAAAGAACTCAACTCCAACATACCTTCCTTTGCTTGATTTTATCAGCACCACAGCTGCCATAAAAGTCAAAACTCCCCAGAGATCTGTCCAGGAATAAGTCATTTTTAATTGCTTGAATACTGAAGGAAACAGATAAGAAATTCTAAAGGACACACAGATAAGTTTAAGAACAGGAGGATAAAAAAGAAAAACTCTGTAGGTAAGCAACACTGCTCAATCAACACCTCCTTTTTCAGGGTTCTTTTAAATACTGATACGCTTATGTTTAACTTCATGTAGGTTTTATTAGCCATCCTTAACAGTAACAATCAATAGAACAGATTATGATGAAGCAAACAATGCTCACTTATGACCAGACTAACTAACTGGAAAAATTGTAAACATGATAACCATCCAGGCTTTTAAGTCACAGGTCGATCATAACAGAGAACACTCTGGACAACATCATGGGACACCGTTCCCCTCTGACTACTCCAGCAACAGTGAGCAGAGACTGCAATGAAGAAAAGCATCTCTCCAGTACAGTGATACTCACAGTTTTGGCCCTGAGGGCCAGGTAAATGGCACTGTGCTGACTCTACCTAGCCAGAGCTGAATGCTGGCTGGGCAAGGGTGGTGCAGGCCCCTGGACCTGATTCTGCCATGTGGAGCCTGATCCAGCCCTGCATCATTCATCTAGTGTGAGGGGCCAAAATTGTGAGCATCACTGCACTGGATTACTTGGGATACATAATAATAATAGATGTTGTTGTTGTTATTATTACAATAAATTACTGGTTACTACCTACTTAGGAAGGCTAAAGCAGTTAAAAGAGGTGACACTACACTAGATAGGTGACACATAATATACAAGGATAGTAATGTTGTTTATAATGATTCAGACAAGGCAGAGGTGTTGTAGAAATAAATCTTTCTATATTTGGATGAAAAGGACTTCTTCATCCTGTTTTTTAGTCATTAAGAAGAATATTGAACAGATATTGGGAATAAATATTTCAAAATCAACAGTCCTGAAAAACTTTTACTTGATTTAAAAAAATGTGAGATACCAGAAAAATTCCGGAAGAGAAGAGTGCTATTATGGCCACATTCAAAAAGGGGCAAGATAAAATAAATTAGGCAGCTATAGGCCAGGTAGTTTGACAAATGCCAAGCGAGATAGAAAACTAACATTGGTTTCTATTTAAAAAAAATTAAAAAGGACAATCCATTAGTGCCAGTCAGGAAAGTCACTAATAAGGAAGATTTGAAGTATCGAAATACTTTATGCAATTCTTTGAGGAAATAAGTTTGATTGATAAAGTTAGTTGTGTAGATGTAATAAACTTTTGTAAGGCATTCAATTTAATGCTATAGCACATTCTCTTTTTAAAAGAAATACTGTAACAGCACCATGTTTTAAATTGATAAAGAACTGACTGATTGGCCATTACTTTGAAGTCTGTTAATGGAGAAGTATCCAATGGAGTTCCAGGGGACTAGAATCTAGTTGAGGGATCTAGTTTGGGATGGTCCTGCTTTGAGAAGGACATTGGACAAAATGACATCCTGAGGTCCCTTCTAACCCTAATTTTCTATGATTCAATGATTCTGTGACTGATAGGGGCCTGGCACTGTTCATTACTTTCAGTGATCAAGAAGTAAAATGAAAAAAAAACAAAAACCACTATGACTTGTTTGTGCTGTAGATTGGCAGAATGGCATGGCTGACCTGATTCTTACAAAGTGAGCCAACTTCAGTAGTCTATGTAAATACATGGATGCTTGTCTGCAAATAGTTCGTTTGGTACTTAACTTCATAACTAGTTTAAGTCTTCTTGCATTAAGTTAACCCTGCCATAGAAGATTATAGCACCTTGCCCAAAGCTGTATCAAATTTAGCCTAGTTCCCTTTTGTGTAGGATTTCATTAGTTTATTACTTAGAGATAACTACAGAATTTAGTAGTGTCACGGCATCTTAATGTTGTGTGTTTATATGTGTGTTTGTCCATATTTCAATTTATTTAAAATCAACTATGGAAAGTTTAGTTTCTTTTCAATGTTATTGTTAACAGGCTTCCTGGCTTGTCCATGAGGAGTTATATAACAGCTTCTTGCAAAAGGTGGAAGAAAATCTGCCGTTGAACTGTGAGTTTCTACTCTCAGGGCATTGTCTGCTCTGAAAAGTCTTGGTTTCCTGGGAATTCCTTAATTAAAATAATTTCATTTTGAAGAGAGTGAGATTAAACAAACTATTGTTTTTTTTTCATTTGCTCTTACTTCTTACATTCTATACGCAGGTGTTTTCTGCAGGAGCATATGCAAACTATGTTTTAGTGGTTTGAAACACTAAAATAGAGCCTAGATAAATAATAACCAAAATGTACCTGACTTTGTACACACTATATATTGTTTTCAGAATCCACTTCACTATGATACAAAAATGCAGCAACACCTTGAGGTAAAGGGTGGCTGTAGTTTAGTGTACATTTCACAACAGTTGAAAGGAGGAAGTGAAGAATACCACAGCTAATTGAAACTGTTGTTGGAATGTAGGAAGGTCAAGTGTACCAAAACTGAAATGTAGCAATGGTACCTAAGCTAACACCACTCATCTCCACCTTTTGACCTTACCTTAGTTTCATGCTAATGAGAGTCAACTATATTTATTTTTAATGTATTTAGACTTCTCTCAGTCCACCCTCCTCTAACTTAATTGCAGCTTCCTTTAACTGGAATTGAGGAAAAATATTGTGCATAACCAATAATAGGAATTCTTTAAACACCTTTAAGCACAACTCCACATCATCTTATTTTTTATCTACAGCTTATAAGTTAATCATATGGGATGCCTCAATTCAGAACTTCTGTTCGCCTTTCTTTTCCATAACTTTGTCATCTTGTCCATACTTTCTCCAAAATGTAAGTTCTGATCTAGGCATAAAAGATCACTTCTATCTGGAGCTACTAGAAACTAGGCCAAATTTTCAGTCCTCCAAGGGAAAAAAGATTGTAATGACAAAAGAATGGGCAGATGGCCCCCTTTCATGAAAAAGGCAGAAAAAAGGACCATTACGCTCTGGTTCTTTGAGCAGTGTGGTAGTGGAGATCACATTCATGGGAATGTGTCCTTAGGATCAAATCAGTCCACTTCAGAAAGCAGTGCCTTTTGTGACCATGTATATGCCATCCTTTGGAGAATATCCAGACCTGATCATTTATAAGGAATTATGGCATCTGCCATTCTTCAGTCTTTTCAATTTACTCAGAGGACTTTTAAGTAGGAGACAAGGGCTGTATACACATATTCAAATGATCTGGAAGAATCTCCTGGGTTTGATTTCCTGGTAAAGAGACTTACCTGGGGCCCCGTCAAAATCTATGTGTTAGTGGCATTTCATTTTAATCATGGAAAAATGTGGATTTGGGTTTACTTTTTTACGTAAAAAATTGTGTGGTTTTTTTTTTTTAATCAGAAAAAAACAGAATCCCTGGTTGTTAGTTTACAGACTTGTTTCGCTAAATATGCATTCTTAGTTTTGATATGTTTGATATATTACCTTTGAAACATTGCTAGCCTGACCTGCAGATAACAACTTAGGAGATCATCTTTTGCAATGCATATTTTAAAATAGTGATTTTTTTTCCAGATTCACACATCAATGTATCCCCATCTTTTCCAGTAAGAGATGCAAATTAATCTGGATATTATTATAAGGGTGATGAGGACAATGAATATTTGTCTTTCACAGAATTTGTGATAAGCAAGGATCCTGATTTTCTGATAACAAAAATATTCCCAATTTTGTTATTTAGAAAAGTTACCCAGAATCCACATTTTTCCATAATTAAAATGAAACAGCACAGATAGATACATACATAGATACATAGAGGGGTTTCATTTTGATCGTTGAAAAATGTGGATTTTGGTTTACTTTTTGAAATCCAATAATTGGGGATTTTTTTTAAATCCAAGAAAAACCAGGATCACTGGTGATAAGAAAACCTGCTACACCTTGAGTCATTCACAACCCATCATATCAGTGAAAGGCAGTCACTTGAACTAGTGAACTATCCTTTTGTGATCCCTAATTTGGTAATAACTGAACTTTTCCCAGTATCTAAATTTATTCTGAAGACATCCCATTTTACAGTAAGGTAATGGAAGCACAGAGAAACCCAGTGACTTGCAAGGAATTAACCCAGATCCAAACCCAGTCCACTGTTTTAACACTAACACCCATCCTTGCTTACTAATTGGTGCACACAACATAAATCCTGTGCAATTTTCCTAACCTGAAATCCCAGAATTACTGAATTGCAAATCCTGACATTTGATTATGCAAGAATTCATGCTCTAGCCTTGCATTGAAGTACTGAATGCCAGACAGCTTTGGAAAAATATGTTCTCTATTAATAGACCTGTCCAAAGAACACACTACACTTGTTAAATTGCTCCAAGAGAACATTTCCTAATATAAATACAGTATGTTCTTCCTTTAGGTCATTTATTCTCTTTTAGGATTATGTTCTGTGGTATAGAATACAAAATTATTTACTTGTTAAATTTGAGGAACCCATAGAATAAATCTTATTTGCATAACTATTTAATATCAATAACCCGCCACTAGTTTCAAACTCATTAGATTATATTGTTCCCCTTGCTAACACCTTCTCTGGTTGCCTGCTTAGATTCAGTCCTGACCCTGCAAAACAGTGACTTAGTCTGAGTTATATCGGTCCACACAACCAGGAGAAAGCACCTGGTTTTGAGGTTTTACCCCTAGTAGGTAAGGAAGGTACCATGGATTTAAAACCTCAAAATGTTGCTGTCAGTGAAATATGCAGAAGTTTAAGTTCTCACCTGAAATCAAGTCTGTCACCTGGGATTTTTTAAGTCTTATGAGGACAACATCAGTATAGAAGGGCAGGGCAAAATGTCTGTCAGGAGCAAAAGTGCTTTTATCCCAACTAGACACCAAACTCAGCAAGGTAGTGTAAGTTCCTAATGTTTATTAACTTCAGTGGAAATTGAAAAATCTCAGCAGATTAAATCCAAAATGAGGAAATGTCAACAGAGGCCTGTTAAATTTAAGACAAAAAGGAGTGTTTTCAAAATATTTTCCTTTATGGGATAAGCAGAAGTTTTAAGTGGTTGGTGTCAGGGAAGCCTTGTATTACATTTGCATTTTCTTGAGTTACGAAAGTGTGCTATAGGATAAAACACTAGATCCAATATGGTCTGAAAATAATAATAAAAGGATCACCTTACATCTGTCCCACTTCTAGGATTGTCTGGCCTGAATATCTGAGTTACGAATCATAAGATCCCTGTGAGCCAGGAAACTATGAGTGTCCTCATTTTGCCTGAGGGAAACTCATAGCTTCCGAGACTGATTATGCAAGGTTATACAGCAGAACACTGTGCAACGCTCAAACCAGGATTACAATGCAGGTCTTCATACATACACTTAATATACAGTTCTTTATAGGCATTGCTGAAGTGACTGTATGTTCAAAATAAGTGACTTTGGATGTTTTATAAAATGCTTTATTTTTGCATTTTAGCTCTTTTCATTACTGAAGCTGTTGTTTTAAGAATAGGGTTCAAGATGCTTTGTTTTGTGGGAAACATAAAGGAAATCTGCTTGTGTGTTGAGGGGCCAGGGGATTCTATTTGTCCAAAAAAGGGAAAGGTCTATAAAGGTCAGAATTTGGTTAATAAGTTTCCTTCCAGGAAATAAGCCTCATTCTCAACTAGTTGTCTCAGGATACTGCTTATGAACTGGAGAGCACTTGGAAGAGAGGCGCACTGTTGCTCCTTTAATCTTACCGCCTCCTTCCCATTTCCTACCCCCTGCTGATTGGTGGAGGGACCCCTCTTGCAGCTTGCTGCTGATAAGCAGGAAAGGCAAAAATTGTAGTTGTAAATATGGTGCTGTTTCTGCTTCCTGCCACTGATTGGCTGAGGGGCCCTGGACAGCCCTGCTTTTTGCTGCTGACTGGCAGGGAGGCAAAAGTGGTGCCGTGTTTAAAACCGTGATTTTAGCTTCCCTGCTGATCAGGAGGGAGTTAATCAGGAGTAGGGTGGAGCAAGAGACAAGGTGCATGCAGGGGAACATGCAAAATTAAAGGAGCCACCACATACTCTACTTCTGCCATGAATTCAGTAGGTCCCTACCTCTGGGCCAGCAGTATGACAGGAATTCCCACCCAGCTGTATAAGAATCCAAAGCTGTTCCCATCAAATGAATATTATGTGGTCTCTATATAAGATGTACATGGTAGATCTCAGTTCTAGCTCTCACATAAGAAACTTACTATCATGCACCTTGAAGCAATAGGTGGACCTACTCAAGAGGCCACAGATTTTAATAGACTATGGAAACTGAAATCCCCAGGTTGTTCCTAGGAGAAATAACCTCAAATCTTGCTTCAGACATGCTGGCAGGGTGTGTATATCTTTGTTTTCTTCACCAGGTGCCCCCAAACACTATAGCAACACATTGTTTTCCTAAAGCCAGACTTTACAATATACATAAGTTACAAACTTTCAAACAAACTCCTTAGATAAATTATCTGAAGTATCACCCACAGAAACTATAGCTAATTGGCATTACCTTCAACTCAGTTTCTCAAGACAGATGCTTACAGGTTCTGCCGCATACCCTTATTTGCTGCAAGGGTGACTTTAATTGTGCAACTTAATCAACCACAGGCTTTGTTAAACTTGTGTGTGAAACTTAAGGGCCTACATTGTAATAAACAAAATGCCGACTATTCTTTTGATAGTGGATGACAATAAAAGTTAATTGCCTCTTCATGGCTACTAGAATGTTCACACTTTGTGCTAAACATCCGTTGTTACATGGCAGGCAAGATATTAGTTCAGACAAGGTAATCCACTCAATTTCTCTGTTCCTTAGTTTTTCATGTGTAAAATGGGAATAACAGTATTTGTCAGGATAACTCTATAAATGGGTGGCAGTACTCAGCTATGCAGGCTACTGAAGCCATAAAAACCTATGTAAAGATAGCACTACTACAGCGATGACTGGGTTTCGATCTTAATGCCCAAAATCAGCCATCAATGTCCCTTTCTTTCAACAAATACCTTATCTTTACAGAACAGCATTAGCAATTTTGCAAATCAGCTATTTCACATTCAAAAATATGAAATGTATATGTCCAGGAGCCCCTACCTCTGTTTGTTCTTAGAGATCACTCTGTATCTCTCAAGTGCATACTTACCAGTTCACCTTGTCCCTAGCATTGCTAGCTGCAGATCTGGTATTTCCTCTTTGTTTACTTTTGTTAGTTCTGAATCAGAAAAGCTGAGTCAAACTTTTTTTTTAAATATGGAAATGTAATCTAAGTGAAAAAGTACTCATTTCTCTCAATCTCCTTTAATACTCTGGGATTTATATTGCTGCTCACTTCATCCAATTTGATGAGTCAGTCTGTGAACAATTACTAATGCGCTAAAAAAAAGTAGAAATATTATTCATCAGCTTGCATCCCAGCGATGCAGCATGAGATGATGATGATCCTGCTGACTTTTATAAAACTTCAAACCAAGTGACCAGAGGCATAATATGGAAACACTGTGCCATGGGCAACTCTCTCCCACCCTCTCCCGTTTCCCCCACAACTTTTCACTTTCATGTGCAGGAACAGCAGCAAGCAGAGAGCCTGGCAGTGTCATAGAGTGCAAGGCATTCTGGGAATTATAGTTCTCTAGAGTTACAATAAAGTTTTCTGCTGCCAGGGGGGATTTTCGCTTTATTCACAGCAGCAGGCATCAGTGAGGTAAGCAGTAGCTCGGGGGGAGGGGGTAAGTGCCCCCCACAATCCCTGCTCCTGTTGGTGCCCCTCCCTTTATGTGACACCCAGGGTATGTGCCGTGCTCACCCACCTCATGCTACACTACTGACTGGCACTCAGTGACAAATTAGGATAACCCATTAGTAACAATTCCCACCCATGTATCTGAACATGTTGTTTGTGCCAGGCTATCATCTTGGAGAGCATAATTTGTAGCTAAAACCTACACAACCTTAAAAAAAAAAAATCACACACTGTACCTTCTAACATTGTTTGTATCACAGAGTGCAATTCATTCCTCAACCTTGAAATATGATGGCACCCAGAGCAGTTACATTAAATCCCTTCCAACTATTTTGCTGGTTCTAGGTTACTAGCATTGAAGAATCGTATGATGCCTTGAAAAGGCACTAATCATGGTGAACAGTACATCTGGGGGTGTAGCTCTCTATGTGAAGGAAAGCTACATGTCCCTGCAAGCTGATGTTGGCAACCGGCATGGACAGCTAGAGACCCTCTGGGTAAAAATTCGTGGGAAAAACGGCACAGGGGACACAATGGTGGGAG
>NW_017728906.1:105996108-106003601 GCF_001723895.1 Crocodylus porosus
GGGGGGCCCAGCAGGGAGGTGGCTGAACTGGTCCCTACTTAGGAAGACAGAGGCAAAGAAATCGTTAAATATGTTAGCTTTGTCATCTGGCGTGATGACTAAGTTGCCCATCGTGTCCTTGTTGATGCTGGGTCACTGGATAGAAAAAAATACAACTCATTGGAGAAAAAGAAACATCCTGACTTCCTCCCTTTTTCACTAGGTTGGAGCTCAGAATTTTGATCCCATCCCTGTTCCCACTGCTGTTTCTCCACTTTGTACAAAATAGTCGGTCATTGGATAAAATGCATTGGGACTAAGGCCAGAACACAAAGCTTCCTCCATCCAAGAAAAATGCCTTCTTGTTGGCTTGTCTTGTAGTCAAGCTCCCTCTTGTCCGTCTTAGCTCTGGGACACTAGATGGAAAGGAATGCAAGTCACTGAGCCCAGAATGAAAGCATGTAAGATGAATCCAGACTGTCCTAGCGAGGACAGTCTCTTGAGAGGAAGCCTATTTTTAATTAATTAGTTATTAGATAAAATACATAAAAAAGTATGAGGAGTGGAGCCAGACTCAGAGCTTCCTTCCAGGAAAGTGCATGCCTCACTAAGCTTGAGTTAGATGCCCTCTTGTATGCATTACTTTCCATCCAGTGGCTCATGTTCAACAGGAGAAATGGAAAAATGCCCTCACCTCTGGGCTCTTGTATGCTGTTTGTCATTTAGATGCACTGATTCAAATGGGCTTGAGCTAGAACCTCACATAATGGTGTTTCCACAGGATGGAATAAGATTAGGTTTCAAGGAAGGGGGAAGAAGAGGCCAACATAAACTGCCCATGAAGATAATGGAAGAATAAACAGTATTTCCCTGGGTGCAACATAATAGCATGCTTGAAGCAAGAGGCATACTTTTTGACCTACTGGCAGGAAAAATTTAGCCATTTTAGAGATGGAATAAGATCCATCTCTAAAAGGACTTTTTAGACTTACTGGTATCAAAGTAACTAGTGCTTACCTGTTCTTTTTATGCAATGTTTATGTTATTTCTTGTCCTTTCTGGGGATGGGCATGCCAACATTCACACTTCTGGTGATAATGTTGGAAAGTCGTTTTGTTAAATTGCCACTTGCTTGCTTTGTCCTTAGGTCTTAGCTGTTTTTTTCACCCCCGCAGTCAGTTTTAGATTGTGGACTCAAGTAACAAATTTTTTCCTAAGCAGAGTATACATCTTTCGAGGCTGTTACTACTTGAAAAATGGTATTACCCTTAATGACTAAATGACTTTTTTCTTTAGCAACCGATAGTACTGTCTCTTTTTATTAAGGAAAAAAAAAAAGGAAATGAAGTAGTCAGCATTAATGTATGTCGTATCAACATTCCAGCTGGAAAAAATACTTGTTATTTACCTCAAGTCCTCCTGCAACTGGATATAGATTTCCTCAGTTCTGCATTAAATTGTTTTGTTGTTTTATTGTTTAAACAGCTCTTTTGTTTCAGTAACAAGTTAAATGGGAGAAATTACTTCACTGTGAATGGTTTACTGTGAATCTTTCTGGATGCTATTTAAAATGATCCTAACACGATGGTGAAATGCTTGTGATGTTGAATTGATATCATTATTAATTGTTAAAACCTTATCAAATATATTGAAAGGAGTAAGATTTGGCTCTTCTAAAAATTGCATTTACTTTGTGAATATAAATTTCTATAAGTAAGCTTATATATGAAGAATCTTTTTCATTTTATTTAGCTTCCCCGTATACCTCTTCAACTCCAAATATCAATTGTGTAAGAAATGCTGACTCCAGAGGCTCTCTTATAAGTACAGATTCAGGAAACAGTCTCCCAGAAAGGCATAGTGACAAGAGTAATTCTCTTGACAAGGTAAAAAAGAAAAGCTTGTGTATAATTCTTTTTATGTTAAAATATATAGTTCATTATCACTAGAAAACTATCCATTATTTATTAGAAGTTTGGTTTCATTCCTATTGGAGATACTGGGAGTCTTTTTAATAATTCTTCTAGAGTGTAGTCAGGCTCTGAGTGTTTCATTAAAAGAAAGCATGTGTGAAATATCTTGTTATTTACTCGGTAGTATTGGATATAAACTTTTTGTTGTAATAATTATCATATGGACTCGTTTTGCCACTGCATATATCAGAATATTTTTCATATTACATAAACAGGTTTCCTTAAATTAGTGAGATTATTAGAGAGTAGTTTTTTATGCTTTGCTAGATAAGAGCACTAAAAATATTAAGTTTTATGTTCAGGAAAACCAAATATTTTAAAGATTAGATTCTCAAAAGTGCAAACCTATCTATGTAAAAGTACAAGTCCCTTTCCCATTCAGCGAGTACTGTGCTCTTAAGGCTAGTTAATCTAAGTAATTAGTGCACCATTCTTACTAAACGCTAGAAACAAACTGTGTCCTCTTCCATCCATCCTTCCTTCCCTCCCCTCCTGAGCTCCCTTGCCTTGTCCCTGCAAGGAACATTCTTAGATTGAGTCAAGTATTTTAAATAATTTTTATTTTAAACCTGTTAGAAACTTAGGCGCTTTGGCTGCAGTAACTGTTGAGTTATGTCTTTTTAAAGCTTATATTGTTAGCACTTAATTTTCTTAGACCTTGTTGCACATATCACACTTTAACTTTTTCCCCTGACCCTGACATGCCTTCATGTAACAGAGAGAGAGACTGCTCAGAAGGCATTCTGCTCATGCTATGCGCACTAGTGGAGAGGAAGAAGAAAATTTCCACTCAACAAAGAAAAAACGCATTACTGTGGACTTTTCACTTCTAACAATCCCAGCTTTGCCAGAGAATGTTTTGCATGCTGCTCTTTGTCTTCAGTTACAAGAAGTATATGGGATTTATTTTGTGTGTTTGGCATAATTAAGTGGCTGAGTGAAATGCATGTTGACTAGAGTTTTGCCACATCTTAGCAGCAGTTTATATCCAGAATGTCACACAAGCCCATTCCTGAAGATGCATATGCACATACTTAATTTTAAACAAATGGATTCAGTAAAATTAATAGGACTACTTGCTTCAGTTTAAGTATAGATGCAAATGTTAGCAGGATAGTGGGTTTAGACTCTTTGAAATAAAATAGGACTATTCAATATTTTGGGCACAGAAAATTCTTTTATTGAAAACATTCCAAATTACTGTGCTGTTGCTAACTGGCAAAACTTGACCACTATATAGTTTTCATGTTTTAATTTCCAGAGTTTTCCTAGCAGATAAACGTAGAGCTGGAATTTTCAAAGGAATCTAAGAATTTGGTGATTTTAATTTGAATGTTCAATGAAATATAAACCTAAGTCTTTTGGCCTCTTTGAAAATCCCAGCCTAGACTTCCAGCTTAAATTTTTGCTTTCTGCATGCTGTTAATGTTTTCCCAGAGTAATAGCTACTCAGTTATCTACTCACCTAACTTTGAAAAGATCAGTTATACAACATACAGATTTTTTTCCCTAATTGTTTTAAGGGTTTTATTAATAAAGAGTGATTAGTAATTTTTTTATTACGCATGAAAATGTTTAAAGAACCCTGATTGTGGGATTCATCTAAGTTTCTTTAAACAGCTTCAGAGACATTAGGGAGAGGAAAGATGGTCCCATGGCTAGGGCATTAGCCTGAGAACCAGGTTTAGTTCCCTAATATATCAGACATATAAGTTTAGTCTTTCTGTGCCTCAGTTCCTCCTCTGTAAAATGTTGGGGAAAGTACTTCCCTACCTGATAGGAGTACTGTCAGGAGAAATACAGTATACAGTAAAGATTGTGAAAATCTTGAAGCCAATGGCATGTAAGTAGATGTTGCTTCCCCTGCTTTACAGTACTTTCTAGTTAGGATTAAATCTCATTCTGCATTCATTTTTATTCCCTAACTGTTGAATGACTGATCTGGGACTCAAGTTATATGTTCAGTCCCAAATCAACACCACTTTGCGTACACATTCACAGTGTGAGTAGAGCCTTCAACTGGAGATTTTTGTCTTAGCAGTAACTGTGGAGTGCATCATATCCATGTCCTTCATGCCTCTTTTCACCTGCGTGCTAGCCTCTTCCTGCTCCTCAGTCTCTCTCAGCTGCCTAGTAGAAGATGGAGAAGTTCCTGTTTGATAACTCTTGTGGCCTGTATTCCAACTCAGTCTTTTCTGGCTTCTACTGCTTTTTTATTTCCTCCTCTTCTTACCTGTTTCTTAAATATTAAGTTCCTGCTTTTTCCTTCATCCATTTTTATTATGAAGGAGGAGAGGTCTTTACCTTTGGTAGGAGCTTTGGTCTGGGTTTGCCTTTGACCTGTTTGCTTTTAATTGTCCCTCTGTATGCTTTTGCTCCAACATGAGTCACTGCTTTTTGGAAATTAAATTTCCTAGTGTCTACTTCCCCTCTTCATGAAGGGTAGCAAGCCTTTTATTTTATTTTTCACTTCTATTTCTTTCATAAAGGGAGTCGGTCCCTCTATGGCAATGCAGTTATGCAGATCAAGGTGTTCTGGAGTTGTCCTTCACATTAGTTGCATCAATCCAGAGACTGTCCATGTGGATTAGCAGGCTGTTACAAACTGTATACGAGATCTCCAGTGTAGACTCCCCCTCTGTGATTTAGACCCATTTCACTATAACTCGGGTCTGGTGACTACTCAGTGGCCATGTCTACATGAGACACTGACTGCACAGTAGCCTGATACTACTGTGCAGTAGCATCATGTGGCAAAAAACATAATGTGACACTACTGCACAGTAGTATTAGGCTATTGTGCAGTAGCATCTTAAAAAAGCATTCTTCAGTACTATTACGTAGTAACTTGGGTTACTGCGTAGTCATTTTAGTACTTGCTACTAAATGACTGTACAATAATGATTGTGCAGTCAGCATCTCATGTAGACACAGCCATTGTCTCCATAAGTGATGTCTGCAGAACAGTTGCATGCAGCTGAGTATGTGCTTTTACCAAGAGCTACATGACTGTACAGGTCTCCAGGGCGGATTCTGCATTTGGTGAAGCAGTCCTACAGTCACTATTCACTGAGCCCCACCTCCAGATAAACTATACTAATTCATGGCGGGAAGGAGTATGTAAGTAAACAGTTACTCAAAGGAGAAAAATGTTACTTGCCGGTAACCAGCATTCTTCAAAAAGTGTTGTCCACATACACATTCAAACTCTACCCTCCTTTCCCTCTTCCTCAGTCACATGCATAATATGATCTTTGCAGTTGAAAGGAAACTGAGGGGTGGGAAGTTAGCACTGCCTGTATTCACTTCAGTATGGGATCATGAGGTAGAGGTAGTACAGAGCTGTGGTGGTCTGGTTATTGCTAAGGCAAAAAGTCTCAGGGCATGAGTATACACATGGTGAGAATGCGTATGTAGACAGTATCTTTCAAAAAATTCTAGTTACCAGTAAATCACTACCCTGCATTATAAGCACAACAGTACTATTTAATATATGACCAATAAGATGGGAAAATTAAAATATGATTCCTTAAAAATTTCCCATCCATGCTATCCCTCCCAGCATTCAGACAACAGGTAAGCAAGATGAGCATTGCCATATCCTGGAGATCATTGACTTTGGTATCTCATGTAAAGGGTTTGGTAAATGCCACAGCTATGTTTATTGTTATAATAAGAATGCCCTGTCAGTAGCTTTCTCTTGTCTATATCAAGGAGGCTGAGCACTGTTACAGATTAACTCTGGCAGGTGCAGAGGTCAGAGGTGCAGAAACACGCTGCAGAAGTCCCTCAGGTTGGTCCCAAATCCAAGTCAGATATAATCCCTTAAACTTTACCAAAAACCTACAGAGAATCCATGCAGAGTGTGGAGCAGTGGTATAATACAAATGTGTGTGGTGTTCAAGAATTCCAACTGATAAAGCTGTTCCCTACCTCGATCTTTTAGGAGGTATTCTTGCAAACTTACTTGCAAGTATCTTTCTATTTTTCTAATGTCACACAATTAAAGAAAGGCCATCTCTATTCACAATAGGTAAAACCAAATGTGTGTGTGTTATGCTTTGGCTTTACTATATTTTTCCACTTGGTCTGAGAAATGCAAGAAATGTTCTTTTCACAGGTATGCAGAGCTGTTCTAGTGTTTGGATAGAATTTAGTCAACATTTATCAATGTTGGTTAGCTCCTATACTTATGGGAAACTATAAAATAGGAATAGGTTCTCTAAGAATGATTGTACTGAAGCAAGCTTCCCACAAACATTACATGTTCTTTGGAGTTCTCATTTATGACTTTAAAAAGAAAGAAAATTCTGTGGAGTCAGAGCTCCATATTGCCGCTGTTGAAAAATAGAATCCACAGGTGTGAGCATGGATTTATCTGTCAACAGTCTTGATTCCCGGTTTTGTTTTTCCAAAAAAGGACTATACAAATTCATTGATGCTAGATCCATTAATAGTTGTTAAACAGACTAGGAATGTATCTCTAAACCAATGACGGTGGATGCCAGAGGGGCATAACAAGGGATAGACTACTCCAGATATAAACCCTGTTCATATGCTTTCCCTCGTGATCATCAATTTCTGCCACTGTCAGAGATAGAATACTGGTCTACATGTACCATTGATCTGACGTAATATGGGACTCCTTGTGTTCTTTTAGAGAATTTTAATTTGGCACTAAAGTTCCTATAAGTGTGGCTTCCTCTATGTAATTATTTTGAATAACAGTTACTGGCAAGTAATCTTTTACCCATGAAGGGAAAAATGCATTCAGAAAATAAAACTAAAGAAAGTTTCAGTTTGATGTATTTTGTGCACAGTTGTATGCGTTAGTAACCCATTGCTGTATTTGCATTTTGATCTTCTGTCCAGTCTGAGATGACTTTATTTTTCCATGGGAGTTAAGATCATCCAAATTATTAGCTTTTATCAGTTTAGCAGATAATTTAACCCATATTTTCTCCTATTTATTCTTAGAACCAACAGAGTGGCACTTTAGGAAGTTCTTTAATTCGCTGTGACAAACTTGATCAAGCAGAGATCAAAAGTCTGCTCATGTGTTTCCTTCACATTTTAAGAAGCATGTCAGATGGTAGGTAAATTCCACTTCATTTTGTTAATTTATGAGCGATTTATAAATATAACTTAAAAATAGCTTAAAGTATGCTCTTGATAATGGTTGTGATGTTATGTAAAACCTCTTATATGCAACTATTTATATGTAAGACTACATTTTACATAGCTGCTTAACATATCTGAGCAATGAAATCAAACCCAAGTCTAAAACATTAAATACGACTACGTGAGCCCGTGTTGAAGTCTCTCCTATACCAGGCATCTTGTTGACCTTGGACCAATCATTTATTGTCTCATTTCTGGTCTGCAAAACAGGGGTTATAGTGCTTGCTTACCTCATGGGGCTACTGCGAATTGTATCATCTAGAATAATAAAACAAGTACAATGATTGTGAGAGCATTTCTATTAAAGATTGTGGTATACTCATGTATTTGACTGGAGGACACACACACACACACACACAC
>NW_017728906.1:106004001-106010891 GCF_001723895.1 Crocodylus porosus
GGTAAGTGACCCGGGAAGGCGGGTCTGGGGGCCAGGCACGGCTACGGCCACCTGAGCCCTGAGCACGGGGAGCGCGAGGCACATAGGCCCCAGTGTGGGCGGGAATCGCGCGAGCAAGGCTCCAGTGTGGGCGCGGGCATGAGTAGAGCCCCAGGGAGGGTGATTAGCATTCAGATCAGGATAAGCCCCAGGGAGGGCGCATGGCATCGTATTGGGATAAGCCCCAGGGAGGACGCACATAGGCCCCAATGCGGGCACGAGAAGAAGCCCGGAGAGGGCGAGAGACTGAGTAGAAGCGCCAGGGAGGGCACATGGGAACAAGGAGCCCCAGGGAGGGCATACTGAGAAGCCCCAGATGGGGGCGAGCTTACTGAGAAGCCCCCGGAGAAGGGCGCGCGTACGGGTAGAGGCCTCGGAGGGGGCCGCTAAGGAAAGATCATAGACACAACAACGTCCGGGACAACTGAGAGGCTTGGGGCGTGGCATTAGGGGTGGTAGGAGCCATGTGTAGCCCTGTGGCGGGAGTGCACTGAATCATCAGGAGACGGGGTACTGGCGGAAGTATGCAAAAGGGTACTGTGCAAGAGGGTAAAAGGCAGCCTCTCTTTTATAATATTTTCCAGCAAGACGTGGCGGGCGAGATAACGAAGGTGCATAGAAACCCACCTGACACAGTAGGGGGTGCCAGGAGAGATCACGGCCACTCCAGGGCCCCTGCCCTGTGACAGTATGAAATATAATAAGGTTATTCATATGACATTACCATAAATTTGAGTAACATAATGACTTTCAAAAATAATCTGAATTTGCACAGTAATTCATATAATTAAAATACTGACTAATAAAATTAGCAAATGAATAACAATTAACTAAAGTATAGTTTATAATTTACCATATTTAAAGTTGTAAGGGATAAAACAGAGATACACAACATTTCCTAGACAACAGCTCAGTTTATCATCATTTTTGACTGTAGATTTCCAAAATTTTATCTCAAGCCAAGAATACCAAGACCTGTAATGTGGAAGTTAAATTTTCTGTACTAGATTGAATTAAATGCGTAATTGTTTTCAATGCATATTAAATGATTACTTTTCCAAATAAATTAATGGACTGAATAGTCTCTATCAGTATTGGGCAGCTTTTAGGAATGAAAATAAAAATGTGTGAGTGCACTGGCACTTGTGTGTACTTGTCTGTTTTACACATATGCGCACAATTAATGCTATTTAGTTGGCTACACTCCACGTCATTATGACTTTATATACTTTATGAGGAACAAAGCAAAATCAAAAAAAATCTTTTTCAATATTTTATTTACATTTTGAAGTATATAATATTCCAGAATGCACAGTTCAGAATGCCTCGTATTTGAGCGCTTCATATGAAATGTATGTATGCGTTGCTTCAATAATTGTTCAAACAAAGGCATTTGTACACGCCATGTTTTTTGCCCTTCCTTGCGCTGCAATGGTATGACTGCACAAGTGGGTTTTCCAGACACTTTAAGGCTTTCTGGTGCATTAAACTAAAACCCCTTGGACATAGTTTAGTTCGTATCACCCTGAATTAAAGTGCTGTGTCCATGGATTTGTTGCATGCAAACATAAAGGCACTCAAAGATGTGTAATGAGCCTCTTTGTTCACCAGATGGCACTGCGACTTTTTTGTAGTTCATCCCTTTGAATTGCTGCCACTTTTTTTTTTTCATGTGCTATGTGTTGGCTCACTGCTCATACAGCTGTGTGGCAGGGCACGGGATGGGGGCCTCAGGCCAGGGGGGCAGTGCGAGACTGTCCCGCGCAGCATTGACCAGGCACCAGGCTTAATTAGTTTGAAAACCAAGTGCATGCAAACACTCATGCGATGCTCCAAAATAAGCAAGTTTTTAAATTTTATAAACCTACTTAATTTTAATGAGGATTAAACCCTGTGATGTGTACAGGTGCCCCTATTTTTCTTAAAACTCCTTAACAAGCCAGTGTCTCTAAACTTGATAAGTATATAATATTCCTCTGCCATTTCATGCCATAATGCATTCAATAACATCACAAGAATATTCAGGAGAATATCTTTGCAATTTTCAAAGGAACTTCAAGGAAATGAAGTATGAATCTATGAAAATATTAAACAATATAAAAAAAAAAATAACCATCAGGTTGTCACCATTTTTTGACTGTCTGAATCTTCATCACCTAAAATTTTGAGAACTCATACCAACTGACCAGTATTACTATGTGTTAAATACTTGTTTTTATTTATTAATTTTAACTTCTTCATTTTCCTAGATGTTTTGTTTACATATTGGAACAGGGCTGCAACATCTGAACTTATGGATTTTTTCACAATCACAGAGTGAGTTTTCTTAGCTTTTCCTAAAAACTATGCCTTCATTGCTTGTTGAACTTTTCAGTGTAGGTATTTCACATTTTGTTACCCAAAGCATGCCACCATCAGTTTGAATTCAGAAGTCAATTTCATGTTCCACACTAACCTTATAGAGTCAGTATAGAGGTACCAGCCAATTACCCATCACAAATGATGGGGGGTGGGGGGGAAGAGCATGTGGAGACAGAGCCCTATGTGCCCCCTGTCTGGACCCACTCCGCCTTTTACCTCCTGCTGCTTGGAGTCTGGGCCTGCTCCCCACAATAGTGGCGGAGGGAGTGGAGGAGTGGACCTTCACCTGATGCAAGGGAGGACCAGGCCCAAGGGCAAGGAGAAGCCGGGCTGCCACGGTGTGGGGAGCAGCGGACCCAGGCCAACCCGGCAGTGGTGAGGGGATGAGAGGACCGGGCTCGGAGCCAAAGCAGGGGAGTTGGGGGTGGGTGAGGAGTGGGACTGGGCTGCCTCCTCCCCTCCCCCAGCCGCTGCCATGTTGGGCCGGGCCCACAACTCCCCCACCACTGCTGCAGCAAACCGGCTTTTCCCTCGGCTCAGGCTTGGTTCTCCTTCCCCCTGTGTCAGTCCCGGACCTGGGCTCACTCCTCCCCTCCCCACACTACTGCTGCCGCAGCATGCCCACTATTCCTCCCACTGCCGCCACATCATCCTGCATTTGGGCCCTGCAGGCGGTGATAACAGAAGTGGGGAGGGGTGGGCCGAAGCTAGCACTGGTGGTCTTGCCCCTTCCCCCCCCCCCAGCGGTATCCTGACACCACTCCCCCCGACATCACCATTGCCATCAGCTGCAAGGAGTAAGAGTGGGGACAAGGCCAGCTCCAGTGGCCTCGCCCCCTCTACCCTTCCACTCCATTGTTGCCACCTGAAGGGAGCAGGGCTGAGAGGGTGAGCTCAGCCTCCCTGTTATGTCTGCTCCATTACTCTCGCCTCCAGGGAGCAGGGCGGAGTGGACCCTCTGCCCCCTGTGTCCCCACCATCATGGCGGTGCTCCACCACTGCCAGCTCCTGTTTTAACCCTTGTTCGCACTCTGGCTGTTTGTCAGCCAGTCAAAGCATGAATAAAGCATTACAGAAAGACAGACAGGTTAAGGCTTTTATAATATTAGAATGATATCTGTGGGAATTAAGGTGGCCCTTAAACAGGTTTGGGCACTTAAAGTACTGTTTTCTTCCCTTTAAAATCGCATTTCTTTCAGACCCCCATTTACATTCAGATCAATCCTATAGTCAAAATCACTGAAAGTAAAATGGAGTTATAATTCATAAATGATTACTGTTACTGACTTTCTCTGGAAGGGAAATTGGCTGGCTTACCTCCTTTGTTACTCTCGTCCTTCTGCTTTTTTTAGAAGAAAAAAGAAGCTAAAGTTAGCCTCTTTCCTCAGCAAAGAAATAGCAACAGCCACTTCTACTTTTGTTTATTCTTCAGGGCTGATTTAGCTGCTAGGAAGAGAGAGACAGAAGCAGCAGCTATTCAAGGGATGCTCAGTTTAATCTCTGCAGTTTAGACTAACTTGCGAAGACTGAATCGATTCAGCCTTGAGCTTTTTGACTTAGCCTTAATGGTCTACCACAGAGGTTCTCAACCTTTTTTGGTTGGTGTACCCTCAGTGGCTGGTCAAGAAGCAGGGAGTCCCCCAGCTGGTCAATGAGTGGTGGGGGTGGGGGGCTCCCCCTCGGCGGCCAGTTGATGGGTGGGGGGGCAGGGGACCAGAACCACCGACGGCAAACCTTGGAGCACTGGCGGCAAAACCAGGAATGCCGCTGGTGAAAATGGAAGTGCCCCCACTTCTCCATGCTGCTGCCACATACCCCCTGGGGCCTTCCCAAGTACCCCCAGGGGTATGTGTACCCCTGGTTGACAACCCCTGGTCTACCATGATACAAGCCAGGTTGTTATTCTTGATAGAAGTGTTTTTTCTGAATACGTCTTCATACATCATTTAAACATATTTTGAAGTCTAAAAACCCTTCTTTCATTCCACAAAAAGTGACATCAAAGTGATCCCCTCAGACATAAGCCTATATAAATAAATGGGCCTGGCAGGAAGTCTCTGCAGGCTGGTGAACAAGGAGGCGGAGCTTGCCTTAGTAAAACAGCAAGGCTTGCCAGAAGTCAGCAATACAGACATGAGTGGCACAGGACCAGTGAAGTCAGTAAACAAGAGTTTGAGTGGGAGTTAGAGCTCTTAATATTGACTAGAAAAATCCCTGTCAAAACTTTAAAGGATTGTCTGAATAGCTAGTTCTGCAAACACCCCTGCTACCAGGAGTCTGACTGGTTTCTCTCATAGTTTTGTTTCCAGATTTGATAGAAGTATCCTTCGTCTGCTACAGTACTCAGTAGCCCTGAAAAATAGCTTTCAGTGTACACTTAATCTTTTCTAATGAGTAAGTTAGAATAGTTTGGGGGGAGTGACTTGTAGATTAGTGAAAATGAAAACTATGAAAGGATTGTCAATACAAGTCTTCACTTAAGACCTTTTTTTTACACTGAAAGAGGTCTGATTTTGAAAAATTAATTTTCAAATCACATTTATATTTCAGTAATTGTTTCAGATGAAAGCAAAGCATATGTAAAGCAAATCTTTTCACAATATTTCTTTATTGAATCCAAAACAAGTAATAGTATTTTTTTAAAAAAACCTATGGACATATAACGTGCATCTTAAACCAGATTTCCAAGTATTTTAAGATGTGTGGTTATCACTGCCTTTAATAAAACTTGAGAAGATATTCACTTTTAAGGAAAAAGTTCTGCCACAACACCTCTTATTAATGTTATAGTAAATACCAGTCTTGCAGAAATGAGAAAAATAATCATGAAAACGTTGCACAGAATGGGATTGGTGATTGACGTTAGGTATTTGAATGATCTGTTTGTATCTTTCATTTTGTGCTTTCTTTGCATGTCCTTTTCTTGGACTGTGACCTTATTAGTCATGGGACCAGGTTTTGCACGTGTATGGACTTCACTGAAAACAATGGAGCCCTGTTCGTGATAAGCAAGGCATTGATGTTGTAGAAGCATTCAATAATTATTTAAGAATAGCGTGTACTTAATTTTCTTGTTCCTTTGTTTTTTCTTACCTCTTCTCAAAGGCTGACTACAGAAGTCAAAAAGCCTGAGGCTGAATTGATTCTGTCTAATCGATTCAGATTAAACTCAAAAACAACTAGACGCACATTAACTTTTGATTCAGGAAATGCAGCCACATGCGTCCAGTGGCTCAGGCCAAAAACCCAGGGATGCTAGAGCACAGCTCCCTGGCAGCATGAGCTGTGTGTTCGCTTCCTCTTCCTGCTGCCCCCAAGGTCTCTGGGACTTGCAGTCCAGAATCACACCGGGGTTGCTAATCACTTCTTCCTACTTCCAGGCAGGGCAGGGCTGCTTCCAGGTGCCTCTGGGATTTGTAGTCCACAGTTGCAGCCAGCTGTAAGTTTAAGCTGGGGGAGAGGTGTTGAACCCCTCCCCTCCTCCCTGGCCCCAGACCCCAGCCAGGGTTTGCCTGGCATGGGTGGGGTAGTTCCTGCCTTTCCCCACCCTTCTCTTATGGAGCAGACAGCTGGAAAGCATGCTGGCATGCTGATGGACTGTGACACCTTGAACCAGGAAGGGAAAGGGTCTGGGACAGAAGTTTCATAAACTGGTTTGACCCAAATCAGTTAAGCTTGATAATACATGCAACCCGGTTTATCTTAAACCAGTTTCAGCCGTTTTGAAACTAGTTTATGTGCCCTGAACTTATGTTCTGTTACAGGTTTAAACCACTTTCTGATGTCTTAAATCTGTTTGTGTGTAACTTTTGTCCCTAGCCAAAAAGTGAGACCTGGATCTCCCTACTTTGATTTGTGGTGACAAGAAATAGACATGCTACTGAGGCATATTTATCTTTGGCCAAAGAGCCTGTTGTGCCAGTTTGCCCAGATCAGGAACCAGCGCTGACTAATTTCAGGAGCCACATCCACTTCTACTTAGCTGAAGGGTAGGGCTACAATAATAGAAATATCTTATGAGTCAAAACCATTAAAATGAAGGCTCATCCAGAAAGAGCTGTGGGGTAAGGGTTTAGAAAACAGACCAGTAATGGTTAAACAATTCCTATGTGCTTGTGTAAAAAGTCCTTTTAAATGTTGCTGCAGTGATTCCTTATTTGATCTTTGCAGAGTGTGCTTGCATCAGTTCCAGTACATGGGGAAACGATATATAGCCAGGTACTGTGTATAATTTAGAGTTAATGGTCTTATCCTCTAAAAAGAGCTAGTATGTATAGTTTACAAACTTATGTTTTATGAAAAATGCATTGTATAACAATTGTGCAGAATTGGGAAGAATTGTGCAGGAATGCCTAACAATTTGAAAGTAAGTAAGACAGTCTTATTCTGGATGCTATTTGACAATAGTGTTGCTGTTTAAGAATACTAGAAATGTAAACATTTTGGTTTGTCTATATTGATATATTTAGATTTTTTATTTTTGAGAAGCT
>NW_017728906.1:106011016-106018545 GCF_001723895.1 Crocodylus porosus
AAATTGAATTTTAGTATTGTGCATTTTAAAGACTGAGTTTCAGTTGCCATTTAACAAGCTTTAAAAAAAAAAAAGTTCCTAGGTGTATATTTTTCAAAAAAGTATGCCGTTTGTTAATCAGATGCATGTAGGCTTAATCAGATGTATTTGTCTGCTCCCTTTAAGCACACTTAATCTTTGGAAAATCAATAGGAGTTGCATGCATCTATCTGAAGTCTGAATTTGGCCCATAATCTATAGTATATTTCCATAAACCCGTTTCTAAACCTGTTTATATGGAGTTACCATTTTTTCTGATTAAGTAAACATGCCTTTCATATTGTTCCCAACACATATTATAAGAACACTGTAATATAATTTAAACTTGGGTGAAAATCCCATTGTTTCAGATCAACATTTCAATAGGGCCATTGGATTAACATTTTTATTTCCTATACCAGTGGGTAATGACCCCACTAGTAGAGTGGCTGTTATAACAAAGACGTAAATCATAATGATTTTAAATGATTTTTTTTCAGAAGAACGTAATATCTTTTCTTACAACAAAGAGAACAGTATAGTAAACTTTCATCCTAATTTAAATATTGATTATTAATCTATCCTATGTATATAAATCTATTTTTGGGGACTTACAAAAAGTTGTCTGTTTCTCCATTCTTCTCCTGCTCCCTTGCCCTGCAAAAAGAAAAAAAAGTAACAAAATGGATCTGATGGATCTGTAGCTTCTCAGTTTAGATTGTGACCTCATGATGCTTTGTGCTTTAATGTATTTCAGAAGCTTCAGCAATAATTGATCATAAAATTAAGATATATGATTTATGGAAATACTAAAATGCATAAAACTGATTTGTGATAAAATGAGTTACAATATTTCATAAGGAAGACTGCACCGCATTTTTGTTGAATTTTTCTTTCTGTTGCATGTTATATTTAACTAGTAGAACTATACAAGTCTCTGGTGTTCTTTGGGTTTATTGAGTTTTGCAAACAAATTTAAATCTGCCATGTGGATATCACATCAAAGCATGTTGTATCATCATAAATGCATGGACTGATAAAATACACAAAATAACACAAAATAGAAACTCTCAATTAAGGGATGTATGTAATTCCAGCACTGGTTTTCATTTCTCATCAGCTCTGGTGGTGGTACACAATAGGAAGTTAGCCTGTATTGATTGCTAACACACATCACTTTTCTGTTTTCTTCACTTGATTGCTGACAAGTTTAACAAAGTATATGGCTCTTCTCCCTTCCTGCCTGGGTAAGATACAGGTGTTAATGCCTCTGTTAATTCCTGCTCTTACTGCATGTGTGCTTTCTAGTTTCACTGTTCCTCATCCTTCTAATATCTTTCCCTATCATAATCAAAATAAATTAGTGCTTTTTTCATTTGTTCTGTTTCCAGAACATCATCATTAAATGAGCTACAATCAAAGCCTAACATTGCTGAAAGCTTTGAAGTAAATTAAATAGTTTAGGAGCAGCAGTTTGCGTGCTTTTGCTTTCATGTGATGAGTATTTTAAGAAAAAAATGACATAATGCTTTTTAAGATGCCTATTTTGGTTTTAGCCAACATAAAACAATTAAATAGGCTGCATTATAGTTCAGCTTTTTAGTACTTTTGGTGCTGTAATGGCTTAACTAACTCTCCCTATCTAGCTGCAGTTTGACATGTCTAACTTTTGCTTCTATCCCATTTCACTCACCTTGCAGGAACCAGGAGGGGTTGGGATCCATAGTTCATGATCGAAAATCTCAGACATTGCCTGTTTCCCGTAACAGAACAGGAATGATGCATGCCAGATTGCAGCAGCTGAGCAGCCTGGATAACTCTCTCACTTTTAACCACAGTAAGTTCCATGACACCATAACAGTCCGTTGCCATCCACATCCAGTACCACACACCAGAGGCAAAACCCAGTGCCACACCAGAGCGTTTCATGGACTTCATTGTTCTAGTCAATTAGATGGAACTAATTCAGCAGTTTGTTCCTGCTTTGTGGTAGAGTGATAGTGAGTGATGACATGATATGGAACATGATTAACTACAACATATATTAAAGTTCTTCATTTTTTTACTGTATTGGCTTTTAAATTGCATGCGTTTATGATTTCTGCTGTTCTTCTGCGAGGATTCGTATCTCATTATTGAACCATATCTTTTATGCAATTATTTTCTTAATGTCTTTTTTTCTTTAATTTTTGGCCTATTACAAAAACTTAATATAAATATTGTAATTAGCACTTTGTTGATCATGTCTCCATGTTTTGATATCACTCAGAAATATAAACTGTAATTTTTTTTTATAGGAAATGTAAAGTCCATGATTTAGTTTATGTGGAAGTGAAAAAGTGCCCAATAATGAAGTGACTTTTTCTGTGTTTTCAGTGTGAGAAAAATATCAAGTGTGCTTGGAATTTCTGTAGACAATGGTAAGATTTAATCAGGTTGTAGTCAGCTTGCATAGGACTGCTTTAACTGAAAACTAAATATATTGAGTTTTTTAAATGTTGATTTTAAACTGCAAACTAAAAACCATGGAAGATTACTGTTTCTACTTCATTTTTCAATATCATGCAGTTTCAAAACCAGACATTGGTAATCTAACCTAACAAAACGTGTTATTTAGTCATGCAGTGTTGAGACTGGACGTAGTAATGTACAATGATAGTATTATTCAATTTAATTCATCATCATCACTGGCAATCCCTCACAGTCGAGGATGACTGTCTTCCATGATTGCCTTATCTGTAGGTCTGAAGATGCGTGACTAAGGCCAATTCGAGATCAACGGGTTCTGTTGCAACTCAGGCATGTTTCTCTATGGGGTGGGTGGCTCTGGATTCTTGGTTTGGTCTGCAACACTCTGTTTCTGCTGCTCTTGCTTTTCCATCTCCTGTTGTCATTGTGAATTTTCAAAGTGTACTGCCTGCTAACTTAACTATACATTTTCTGTGTATACCCCTTCCATAGTTCCATGCAGCTGTCATGTCATATACATGTTAAATAACTGTAATTAATTTAAGGCAAAAAAGTATCCACTTATGCAATCCTTATCCATGTGGTCTTTCTGTAAATTGAAAATACTGGTTTTACACTGTAAACATCATAAATGAGCCTGAGAAAGGGTACTGTGATACCCAAAAGCTTGCCCATGTCATCCCAACTATGCAGTTAGTCCGATAATAGATATCACTACCAAAAATTTTTGCCCCTCTCATTTCCTGGACCATCACAGCAACAGCATCACCTCAGCACCTCCATCTTTACATCATTTTCAGTGCATTGGATATGTTAAGGGAAGACCAAATATAACAAAAATAATTTGACCAAAACAGTTAGGAATAAAGCAGTAACAGTTAAAATAGAAGTTCACCTTTCCAAAAGGAGTCTATCCCCGTTTAGGACCATTGAAGTATCAAAACTAATCCACTAAGAAAACAGCTGGAGAACTAAGGTTCCATGTCAAGAGCAAACTCAGCTATAAAACGAGTTTTGCAAGGTTTTTACTGAATGGAATATGCATAGGCGATATCATTAGTTAGTTTAAAATTCTATAGAAAACCAGGATCCTTGAATTGATAACAATGCCATAGCAGAAGAGTTAAGTTTCTTCATCCAGCTTAATTCTTAACATTTGTCACTTTTTGAGAGCTTACCTGGGCATCCTTGATATTCTTAAGTACTTTTTGTATAGCACATGTAACGGGTGTTTAAACCCTGGCCCATGGGTCAGATCAGCCCACAGCCATGTTATCTGGCCTGCAAGTCTTCCCACAGAGTTGGAAATTTGGCAGTGGGGAAACAGTGGCAGTTAGCATGTGGGAATGGGCCCTGGGCAGGCCATTCCTATACATTAGGCTGCATCCTGCACAGCTGCTTTGGGCCCACAGATAGGATCCAGCCCACAGACAGACCTGGCTCTGCTAATCCAGCCCATGGGCCATACAGGTCAGGCATCACTGCCAGCAGGCACTGGTAGAAGGAACTTGCATGTCACCACTACTGTCCCCAGCCAAGCCTAGCCTTCCATATGGTTGCTTCCCAGAATCCCCAGCTGAAACAAGGCAGGAGCAGCTTGGCCCACTCTTTTGCCCTGCCCCGCCCCCAGACAGCTGGGGACAGCAACAGCAATGTTGGCAGAGGGAGAGGTCCTCTCTTCCCCTTCTCTTCCCTTCCCTCCACGTTCATGCACTGACTCCCTGGTGTTCCCTACCGACCTGGAGTTTCTAGTGACACCTTGCTCTCATTCCCCATTTCGGAAGGGTGGCATGCCACACCCTCCCTTTTAGTAAATGCTGGATCTGTCCATGATAGGCTCAAATAAACGTAGCAGGTCAAGCCATCAACTGATGTGCATTTGTAGTGCTGTAAGAGCCCTGTTTTCCACTCTCCCTTCCCCACTGTCACAGGGGTGGGAGGGAAGTCTCCAGCCCCAGTGATCTACAGGCACTGTTGTTTGCTGCTCCTGGGGCAGCAGCATCAGTCTTAGCTCCCATGGTAAGCAGAATAGTCACAGAAATGGAAGTTTTATGGGGTGATATCATCTAGATGACTTCAACTTTTCTTAGTTTCCATTTCTATATTGGAAAAAAGATTATAAAAAAAATATTTAAATAAAAATATATACATTTAAAATTAAATTGAGGAAAAAATAAGAAATTTCTTTTTCATATTCTGTTTTATAATTGATCCTGTCTGTATCTTGACAAGATTATACAAGAGTAATCTTTATTGTTCATAATTAGAAAAGCTTTTCTGTGTCTCGTGCTGGTTATATGACATATATGCAGTAAGGATGTTACCTGCTTTTAGGGTGAATTCCTCCAGTTCATTTGTATTCAGTTGTCAAGATGGATGTTTGTGAACTTGGTTAGAAATTTCTCTGTTGCTGATCATTTACTAATTGGAACATATTTTTATGAATGAAGTAATGACTCGGGCTATTTAGAAACTTCAGTATAGCCCATTATTAGTCCAATATATGAGAATTAAAGCAATTAATTTTTTAAAAATATATTAAGCTTTCAATAAAATGGAATAGTGAGAAGGAAAAACAAAGGTAGGATTAAACAGACCTTTACTGGAAAATAATTGCTACCAAATACATGATTTTATAGAAAGATCTTAGTGAACTACTATTACTGTTCTGTTACTCTCTTGTGCTTTCTAACTCTGCCCAACATTAGGCCCCACACATTTGGTTCTTGGGAAACCTTTCTTATACCTTAATATAATGAAAATACCCTAAAATCTTGTCAATGGGTTGCATTTGAGGGGTTGTTTTATTTAGGCATAATAATCATTTTTTGCTATTTTTCTTCATCACTAAAACATTTTTGTTTATTAGAGGCAGGTGAATATTGTTTTCAGGGAACTGGCAAAGAATTGACTTTTGTCAAAGTGTCCACTGTCTCTAAACTTTTAACAATGATTCTGAAACCACAAGATGCCCTTAATAAAAATAGCTGATGCTTCTGTTCCTTTACATCCTTACCATTTAACTGGTGAATATAATTATTGTTTTTTCCCCCATGGGAAAAATGGAGGTGGTGACCATTTTGAAAAAGGACAGTTCTTTGTCATGTTCTTTTCCATCTGCAGAGGTTTATGGATAAACTTTCAAGTATGAAAAATACTGGTAAAATGGGTATCAGTCTTCAATATTTCTTTCCAAATGCAGTACTTTATACCATACGTAGTTTATTCCCTCCATGTCACTAGAGGATATACATATACACGTAGGAGAATAAATGGGAGGTGGAAGACGAGAAGGAAAGTGGGGCATGTACTCTGGACATTCTGGTGATACAAAATAGCTGTTCATTCAGATTAACTGGCTACTTTCAGTTGCTTCAGAATGGCATGAGCCAAAGAGAACATGTGAATCTGTTGCTAAAAGTTTAACATTTATCACATCATACCATTTTCTTTCTTGTCTTGAGTTCATGCGTTATAATTTTAACATTAGTTTTAATTCTTAAAATAGCCATTTAATTCTAAATGTTTCTTTAAAAAACAAAACCCATTACCTTAGATATCAATAGAGGGCAGTTAGGTTCTGTACTTGGGGAACTAGAGTACAGAAAGGAAAGGAAAATGGTGATGGGGTTAGCGTGGGTGTGGAGGACATAGAGCAGGCTTGTCCAACATGTGGCCTGAAAAGCCATTTTCTGTGGCCTGTGGTGCTGTTTACTTTCGTTCCCTCCCCCAGCCCCTCAGCAGCTTCCTAATGGCTGCTGAAGGTCTGAGGAAGGGACAAGGTTCCCACATGCACCACGTCAGCTTCATGTTGCTGATGCAGTGCAGCTCCTTCCCTCCCCACCCTCATTTCATGGTGTCCCTTCTTCGCCCCACCCCTCCCTTTCTCATATGCATGCCAGCTCCTCCCCTCTCCCACAGTGCAGGGTTTCCATTCCTAGCCCTGCCCCTCCCTTCCTCATTTGGATGCCGGCCCCACCCTGCACTGGTCCCTGCTCTAGTCCCTGGTCATGTGGGCTGGAGCAGGTTGCAGTATGGCGAGCCAGCCCAGGGGGCGTGGACCGTCACTCGGAGGGATGCTGCAGCTGGGCCTGCGGGAGATGCTGCTGCTGTTGGGGCAGGAAGCCAGTGCCACTCCCACCTCCACATCCCCCTACGCCCGCAGACATCGCACGGGGGGTGATGAGTTGCAGGCTCCAGGGAGAGGGGGACCACTGCCACTTGGGCTTGGGCTCAGGCTGCCCCAGGGAGCAGGGGGGTGTCCCTGCACATCCTGCAGCCTCCTGTAGAGTCCCCACGTCGTCCTGGCTGCTGAGCCCAGGTGCGCAGGTGTGGGAGCATCCTCGAGGCTGCCTAGGTGGCAGGGAGGACATGGCCGGGTCAAGTAGCACCCCTATGCCCCAAGGCTGTGGCTGGAGTGGACAGGCCACATGAGCGCCCACTCCTGCCAGCGCACTGGGTGATGAAATGTTCATGATCCAGCCCCACGTTGAAAAAGGTTGGACACCCCTGACATAGAGGGAATAGTCCAGGGGTGGGCAAAAAGGCAGATCTGACTGGCAGCTGGACTCCATTTCCCAGCAACCCCTGCCTGCATGGCTGGGGCCAGTCTCCATGGAACCCCAGCTACAGGTGCACTGTGATAGCAAGGCTGGGGTGGCCATGGAGACCAGCCCTAATTGCACTGGCAGAGCAAGGCAGGGAGCTCCAGAGCCCCTGGGATCTTGTGGCATAGGCAGCTTGGTCAAGGCCAGGGCAGAGCCTGCACATTCTGGGCAGGGGTGCACAGGCAGTGGATCACAGCTGTGCCCTGGCTTGGGATCACGCTGCCACTGCTGTGAGAAGCCAGGGCAGAGCCGCAATCCACTGCCTGCGCACCACTGCCCCAAGGGTGCAGGCTGAAGATCACAGCTCTGCCCCTGCCCCAGACCAAGCTGTCCCTGCTGCAAGATCCCATGGCTCTGGAGCAGCCCCCTGCCCCGCCCTGCTGTGCACCCTGCCAGCATGGCTGGGGCTGGTCTCCATGGCAACTCCAGCCTGTC
>NW_017728906.1:106018645-106059245 GCF_001723895.1 Crocodylus porosus
CTAGCCTGGGGATTTTTAAAAGGAAGTTAGATGAGCACCTTGCCGGGGTCATCTGACCCCGGTGCTCTTTCCTGCTAAGGCAGGGGGTCGGACTAGATGATCTACCTAGGTCCCTTCCGACTCTAGCTACTATGAAACTATAGAGGTTGTAGAATCTCCATCCTTGGAGATTTTTAAAACCTGGGTAGACAAAGCCCTGGCTGGGATGATGTAGTTGGGAATGGGCCTACTTTGATCAGGGAGTTGGACTAGATGACCTCCTGAGGTCCCTTCCAACCTTAATTTTCTATGATTCTAGGAATTGCACTCTTGTCCTCTAGTATATATGCAGTCCTTTCCAGTTTCATGTCATCTGGGTGCTTGTTCAAGAACTTATCCTTTTCAATCTCAAAATCAATAATAAACACATTGAACAGCACAGGGCCTAGGACAGGCAGCTGTAGGATGCCACTCGAAACCCCTTGCCATTCTGACATGGATACATTTATAATTACCCTTTGCTTGCGGTTATTGAGTTAGTTGTTTATCCATTTTGTGGTGGTGTTGTCTTGCCCACAATTTTCCAACTTGTGATTGTCTCCAATATATGATGATACCTTTGATCTTGTTTGAAGGTATGTGCAAACAGACTTTGAATGTTCTTTTTTTTATTGTTTAACTTCAGTGTAACTTCTTTATATTTTATACAGCTTAAGAACTCAGAGTCTTTTTATGAAGGTTTTTGTTTTCTTGCATATTGAGAATATTTCTTTTTGTTGGGTGTCTTCAGGTTTTGTTCTCCCTCCTCCCCTCTTTATTTATGTTGTGTACATGTGTGTTTGCATGTGCCAATGAATATTCCAGAGTTGTAGATGTATAAACCATCTTTTATTGCTTGAATTCTGATGCATGTATTTTGCTGTGGTTTTCAGATAAAGGCATTAATGTTTGTTTGTTTTTTTCTTGAAGTAGAAACTGGTCTCTCATTGTGTTTGCTGATCTAAAATGTGTTTGGCTCAACTTTGACATTTCTTTAAAGAAATGTCAGTACAAAAGACAACCCGCCTGAAAATTCTGCAAAGAAAAACATAACCGGTACATGTAGGATATATATGTAGATTTTTTGGATACATAGATTCATCATGTTGTCAGTAATGTTTGTCAGTTAAAAAAAAACGTGTATTGAAAACTAGATTGAAACCCCCTTCCCCCTAAATGCCTTTTGTGGTATTGCAGCTACTTCCACCTTACACTGAGTCACTGAGGGGGCACTTTGCAACACAAACTGGACCACACTTTTTTTGCAAGGTGAAGCATATAGGCTCAAAAGGGATGCGTGCCTGAACAAGGAAACAGAAGAGTTGTAGGGTGCCATCAGAGCTGACTTCTGCGAGTTGGTTTCCATGGCTCTTCAGAGTCCCCATCTGAGCCCGGCCCAGCAGCAAATTGGCCAAGTGTGTTATCCTTCTCTCAGCTATTCAGTATGGGATAGAGAAGATATACAGTCACAGAAAAGTCCAAATATGATGTGCCAAAGAGGGTGCTGGGACAACAGAGTGGCCCCTGCTGAGGGCGGTTCAGCAAAGTGTAGAAGAGCGTCTCCTACTTTCTCCTCGTAAAAAGCTCGGGCTGCTGACACTGCTGGGTTCCAGCGGTAGACAGAGTTGCTGATGGGCAGGGCCCCAGGCAGCTGACATCATTGGAGGTTTCCCGTTCTCGTGGCATTGGGCAGTTTGTACAGGTTGTGTCAAGCTGGATGACCTAGCTCAGGTGTTGCTGCCAGTAAGTGCCACCTCCATGTCATTTGCATGGGTAATGTCCATGTGTACAGTGCTTCCCAGACAAGATCTCAAAGGAAATCCTGCTCCTTTCACTGAGGGAGAACAGGATTGTGGTAAGACATGGGGCCACTCTCCTTTTGTCATTGTGTAGAATACAATTCTTCTGCCTGTTTTTCCTGTCTGTCTCGTGCTAGGTAGGCCTGTGCAAGTTGGCAGCGATCCGATCCGGTTTCAAATCTGGCCGTTTCAGATGGCCATGATCTGATCCATAGCTCTGGACCGGGTTTCCACCTTGATCCAGTCAAAGCAGCTCTGAAGTTTTGGAGTTACCTCAGAGATCTGGCCATAGGATATAATGGGGAATCAATGAAATATCTATAACTTTGTTGGTTTTTGTCCACTTTGGATGGAACCTGCAGGGATGGTAGCCTCTGCTAAGAGCATGAAATCTGCCATGTTTCAAGAAGATGGGTACAACGGTTTTGGTGGAACTGTACCCCAAATTCTTGAAAGCCAAACTCATGTCATGGCTGTGTGTTACACCCCAGGAGGTTCGAAACTTTAGAGGTGGTAGCTTTTACTGAGGCCACAAAGCTTGCCAAGTTTCAAGGAGATAGGTGCAGGGGTTTGGGGGGAACTATACCTCAAGCTGCGGACAAGCAAAACTCGTGCCATGGGTGACGCTGCGTGTGTTAAGGTGCAACAGGGTGACAGCTGCAGGGATGGTGGCCCCTGCTGAGTCCATGACACCTGCCAGCTGTTGAGGAGATTGGTGCAGGGGGGTTCTGAGGCCCTGCACCCCTAGCTGCTGACAGGCAAAACTTGTGACAAGACTCTGTCTTGTGGCAGTTGATTGTCTGTATTGATTCTTTCCTCTCCTTAGCCTGGTTTTGCAGGTGCTAATTGATGCTTGTTAAGTCGTTATGTAGTAGCTAGGTCCTATGTATCAAGCTGGTCCCCAAGTCCATGGTCCCTGAGTAAATCATAATTGATTGCATACAAAAAACTAGAACTCTTGGTTCCAAAATGATACCTTTTATTAGACCAACTGGAAAATGCAAGAAAATTGTCCTTTTCTGCAAGCTTTTGGGATCAAAGTCACTTTGTCAGGCTCTGGGAAAAGTGTAGATCGTACAAGATGGTAAAGAGTCCCCATAGGTAGGAACTAAACTTTATTTTTGCACAGAGGGAGCTGAAGATGGAAGTCTGTCCCTCTGGGACCATGAGAGTGTCTTTGTGAGTTGTGTTGAGTAGCTCTGATGTGTTGATCAGGTAGAATTCCTTCCATGAAGGTGTCAGATGGTAGGCAGGGAGGCAAAAAAACTTCCTTGTTGTTTTGTAGTGAAGTTTAAAATCCAAAATCAGCTATGTTTCAGGGGTGTACTTCCATGTTTCAGGGGTGTACTTGGTAGCCTTGTTGGTCTGAGACAAAAAGACACAAAAAACCATGGTAACAATCATGATTGATTGGTAACTGGTAACACAGTAGCTTAGCAGCCAGGCCTGCAGCAATGGGTCCCATGCCCCAAGATGGACACTGTCAGTCCCACAAGCACCCATGTCATGAGTGTTGCTTGTCCACAGCTTGAGGGGCAGTTCCCCGCCCCCCCAAACCCCTGCACTGATCTTCTTAAAACTTGGCAGGCTTTGTGGCCTCATTAAGAGCTACCACCCCTGCAGTTTTCATCCCACTATGTAGTAATGCCTAGACGTGACATGAGTTTTGCTTTCAATAATTTGGGGTAGTGTTCCCCCCAAACCACTGCACCGATCTTCTTGAAGCTTGGCAGGCTTCATCCTCTATGCAGAGTCTACCATCCCTGAGAATTTCATCCAAATTGGACAAAAAACAACAACGTTATAGATATGTTATTGTTTCCCCGTTGTACCTTATGGCCAGATCTCCATGGCAGCTCTGAAGCACTTCCAAAGCTCCAAACTGCTTCAGGAAGCCAAACAAGGCCAGTGCTCTGATGTGGACATGCTGCTTTGGACCCTGAAGTGTTCAAAGCTTCTCTGGATCTGAAGCTGTGTCCGAAGCCTCGCACAGCCCTACTGCTAGGCATGTAGCAGGAAGGGAGGGGAGTCGCCTACTGCCTCTGAATTCTGTCTGCCCACATCCCAGACTTGTGGTGTGGGTTGACATTGAAGTGGATGATATGGCAGTGTTCCTTCCTTGGAAAAACCCCTTCTGTGCACCAAAACTATCATCTTAGTTTCCTAGATATGATAGGGAGTTTCAACATACCAGTTTTTAAGTACGAGGCTAGCGCAGAGCTAGTCAGGGCAGCAAATGCCTCTCCCAGAAGCCAGCATGTTACCTATAAGTTTTACCTGATATCACAGATTCATAGACATTAGGGTCAGAAGGGACCTCAGTAGGTCGTTGAGTCTGACCTGCCCTGAGTAGGAAAGAGCACTGGGGTCAGATGACCCCAGCTAGATGCTTGTCCAGTCTCTTCTTGAAGACCGTCAAGGTAGGGGAGAGCACCACCTCCCTCAGAAGCCCATTCCAGATTTTGGCAACCCTTATTATGAAGAAGTTCTTTCTAATGTCCAACCTAAATCTGCTTTCCATCAATTTGTGGCCATTTTTCCTAGTTATTCCAGGGGTGCCCTAGTAAACAGAGCATCTCCTATTCCCTGCTGCCCTCCCCTGATGAATTTATAGGCAGCCACAAGATTATCTCTCAGCCTTCTCTTGTGAAGGCTGAAGAGATCTAGCTCCTTCAGTCTCCCCTTGTAGGGCTTTGCCTGCCGGCTTCTGACCATACGAATGGCCCTCCTCGGAACCCTTTCAAGATTTATCTGCATCCCTCTTGAAGTGCAGTGCCCAAAACTGGACATAGTACTCCAACTGTGGTCTGGCCAGTGCTGCATAGAGGGGAAGTGTCATTTCCCTGGATCTGTTTGTCATGCATCTGTTTAATGCATGATAAAGTTTGGTTAGCCTTGTTGATCACTTCATCACATTGATGACTCATGTTCATCTTGGAGTCAGCTATGACTCCAAGATCCCTTTCTGCTGCTGTGCTGCTGAGAAGGTCATCCCCCAGCCTGTAAGTGTGCTGGTGGTTCTTTTTGCCCAGGTGCAGCACTTTGCACTTGTCTTCATTTAACTGCATCCTATTTTGTTCTGCCCATTTTTGCAACCGGTCCAGATCCACCTGCATCTGTTCCCTACCCTTTGCTGTGTTAACTTTGCCCTATAATTTGGTGTTATCAGCAAACTTGGACAGGGTGCTCTCTATGCCCTTGTCCAAGTCACTGGTGAAGACATTGAATAGCACTGGCCCAAGGACCAAGCCTTGCAGGACTCCACTGTCCACGTCTTTCCGGTCAAGCATTGACCCATCCACTACCACTCTCTGGGTGCGACCCCTAAGCCAATTTGCCACTCATCTGACTGTGTAATCTTCTACATCACAACCTGTCAGTTTATTTACGAGAATGGAATGTGATACCATATCAAAGGCCTTCTTAAAGTCTAGATAGATGACATCTACCTCAACTCCTGCATCTAAGCATTTTGTGACCTGGTCATAAAAAGAAACAAGGTTAGTCGGGCAGGATCTACTTGTAGTGAACCCATGCTGATTTTTCCTTTCAGCATTATTTCGCATGCTGGGCTCCCACAAATGTGATCCTTAATGTTTTTTCCAGAGTTTTCCCAAGGATAGAGGTGAGACTAACTGGCCTATAGTTTCCTGGTTGGCCCCTCCTCCTGTTCTTGAAAATAGGGACTACACTGGCCCTTTTCCAGTCCTCTGGGACCGTGAGTGCTCAAACAGCCATGACAGCAGCTATACTATGACTGGCCAATTCCTTCAGCATCTTTGGATGAAGATGGCACTCTGGTGTAGTGCCCGAAGACTGGAAGAAGGCCAATGTGGTGCCTATCTTCAAGAAAGGGAGGAAAGTGGATCTGGCAAACTATAGGCCGATCAGCCTGACTTCTATCCCAGGGAAGGTCTTAGAAAAGTTTGTTAAAGAGGCCATCCTCAATGGACTGGCCGACACCAACATCCTGAGGGATAGCCACCATGGGTTTGTTGTGAGTAGGTCTTGCTTGACCAATCTCATTTCCTTTTTATGACCAGGTGACCTATCACCCTGGACAAGGGAGAAAAGGTTGATGTTGTATATCTTGACTTCAAAAAAGCCTTCAATCTGGTATCCCATGATCACCTCGTGATAAAACTGGCCAATTGTGGCCTTGGGTCCACCACAATCCGCTGGCTGGGAAATTGGCTCTGTGGTCGGTCCCAGAGGGTGGTAGTAGACAGAAGTCAATCGTCATGGTGCCCTGTGACCAGTGGGGTCCCCTAAGGCACTGTCCTTGGACCCATATTGTTCAACATCTTCATTAATGAAGTGGACATTGGAGTCAGAAGTGGACTGGCCAAGTTCGCTGATGACACCAAACTCTGGGGCAGCTCACCCACACCTGAAGACAGGAGGGTGATCCAGACTGACCTGGATCAGCAAACGGGCAGATGAGAACCTGATGGTGTTTAACACTGAAAAATGCAAAGTTCTCCACCTTGGAAGGAAAAACCAGCATTCTTATAGGCTCGGCAGTGCTACGCTGACTAGCACTACAGAAGAAAGAGACTTGGGTGTCATTGTTGACCACAAGATGAACATGAGCCTTCACTGTGATGCTGCAGCTAGTAAAGCAACCAAAACACTGACTTGCATCCATAGATGCTTCTCAAGCAAATCCTGGGATGTCATTCTGCCCTTGTACTCGGCCTTGGTGAGGCCGCAGCTGGAGTACTGCGTCCAGTTTTGGGCTCCACAATTCAAAAAGGATGTGGAGAAGCTTGAGAGAGTCCAGAGGAGAGCCAGGTACATGATCAGAGGTCAGAACAACAGACCTTACAACAACAGGCTGAGATCTATGGGGCTTTTTAGCCTGGAAAAGCGCAGGCTCAGGGGTGATCTGATGGCCACTTATAAGTTTATCAAGGGTGACCACCGGTTTTTGGGGGAACATTTGTTCACCAGAGTGCCCCAAGGAATGACGAGGTTGAATGGTTATAAACTACTGTAAGACCATTTCTTGCTGGGATCCTATGACAACAGCTGACTTCCTGCCCTTCGGGTGGGGGGCTGGACTCGATGATCTTCCGAGGTCCCTTCCAGCCCTAATGTCTATGAAATCAATAAATCTATGAAGTTCATCTGGTCCCACTGATTTGAACACATCCAGCCCCTCCAAGTGCCTTGTCACTAAGTCTGCACTAACTGTTGGTGGGCTGCTGTCCCTCCTGTGTCTGTCTATGATCCAGTTGGGAGATTTGTCTTGATCTGTGTCTAGGAATAGATGCCAAGAACTCATTGAAGAGCACAGCTTTGTCCCCCCTCGCTGTCACCAATTGCCCTAGTTTGTCCTGTAGGGGTCCTATGCTATCCTATGCCTTCCTTTTGTTCCCTATATACCTGAAGAAGGACTTTTTGTTGTCCTTCAGTTTTTGTTGCCAGCCTAAGTTCTAATCTTGCTTTGGCCTTCCTAACTGACTCCCTGCAGGTGTGAGCCAGGGAGGTATACTCCTCCTTGATAGCTACCCCCTTTTCCACACCCTGTATTCCTCTTTCTTTGCCCTTAAGCTTTCCTGGACTTCCTTGTTCAGCCCAGAGGGCTTCTTGGTCCCTTTGCCCCTTTTATATGCAATGGGATCGTCTCCGTCTGTGCGTGTAGGATTGCTCCCTTGAGAAATGACCACCCTGCCTGGACCCCCATTTTGTCAGTGCTCTTGAGTTTTAACACCTCACTAACTATTCTCCTGAGCACACTGAAGTTAGCCTTTCTGAAGTCTAGCACTTCATCCCTGCTGGTTAGTCTATCCACCCTTTGCTGGATAGTGAATTCAGTCAGTTGATGGTCACTATCCCCTAGGTTACCTTGTACCAGTAGATTCCCCCCCAGGTCATCCCGTGTAGCTAACACCAAGTCCAGCAAGGCATTTCCCCTAGTGGGATCATATACCTCCTGCATTAGGTGGAGGTCCTGTATGCAAGTTAAGAACCTATGTGAGTGGTTAGATTTGGCCAACTGCTTCTCCCAGCAGATGTCCAGGTAGTTTTAGGTCACCCACCCATGACAACCATATCTCTCGAACGTACAGCCCCTGAGAGCTGTCTGGAGAATTCCAGGTCTACCTCATCCTCCTGGTATGGTGGTCTATAGTAGACCAAGTCTCTTCCCCACCCTCTCAACCCCCCCCCCGAACCCACAGTACCTCGGTTTGGCCCTCCTCTGATCCCATATCTGGGAAGTGTGGTTTGTTACACCTGCTGGCTTTTGTAATTAATGGACTAAAAAGGTTCTAAGATCCAGTAGTTTACAAGAGCAGTGGTACTGGGCAGCACACTGAAAGGAAGGTATGCCTTTGTCTAGCAGCAGCACTTCCTCCCAAACATGGAGGAAGAGCGCGGGTCTGGGATGTGGCTTCCAGTCAGGGTCCTATGGGGAGTTTAAGGATGTATAAGGAGGTGCAGGTGATGGTGGGTGGGGAACAGCATAGCCTTCGCACTGTCTTCACACTCAGGTTTAAAGAATGGTAAAGTATGAGATCTGCATTTAATACCTGCTGTGGAAAAAGTCTTCTGAATAATTTGCACGGATACCCCAATGAATAGATGTGACTTTTGTGTTTAAGCACACAAAATATTATATTATATATCAAATATTATAGCTAATGTTTGATATCTCCACCAATAAAGGTAGAATTAAACTCTCACATTTGTCTTTTTAATACACCCTCATAATGAATAAAGTGCAACAAATGTCCTTTTTATGGTATGAAACGCTTATACTACTTTATTTCATGTTTTGGGTCTTACTAAAGGAAATGGAAGCACTGTTCAAAACCTTGAGGTATAAAGTAATACATCAACAATAAAAGTACATAATGTATTTGCCTTTCTGGAATGTTATTTGTTTTTTAATTGGGCTAGATCAAGTGTTTTTTCTAAAGTGTATCTGATTTATATTGATGAAATTAACTGAAACTGGATTTTACTACATTATATTTGCTTTTTAATTGATTGAAGTCCTTTTCTTTTTCAATTACCAGACAGCATTACTGAAACGTCAGAGTCGATATATATGCTCTACAGTTCCTGATAATGCAGAGAAGGAAGCTCACAGTTTGTTTGTAACTGAGGTAACTGTGTGTGGAGTGGGGGGGAAGGTGTACACGCATGTAACTACAGATTTCAGTTGTCGGTTTGCTTTTTTAGATCGAATATTTATTGTTCTCTAGCTAATCTAATTCACACCCAGTGGGGGTCCAGGGGAAATGTCCAGTAGGGCTGTGCAACATTTCTCTGGGTGTTTCATTTCGAAGGCGTTTCGATGTGTTTCGAGCTCAAAACAGCAAAATTGCACTGAAACAAATGTATTTAAAACAGCTTTGAAATGAAACAAGGGCTTACTTGGCTCCAGTGCTTGTCCCAGCCGGCAGCAGCAGCCTCCTATGATCTGGCAGGCAGATCAGGGACCCACCCGCATTCCCAGGAGGGCTGCAGGGGCTGTGTTGGATGCCTCCTGGGGGTTAAGGCCTCTGGATCTGCCTGCTGGATGACAGGAAGCTGCCGCTGCTGGCAAGTGATAGGAGTTTTCCTTGTTAACAACTTGAGGTGCAGTTTCCCAGAAACCTCTGCACTTGTATCCTTGAAACTTGGAATGTGTCATGCCCTCAGAAGGGGCTACCATCCCTCCGCATTTCATCTGACTCGGGCAAGAAATGACAAAGTTATAGGCAGTTTTGTGCTTCCCCACTATAGCCTATGGGCAAAGCATCAAAATAGTGAAACAGTTTCAATGGAATGAAATGGAAGAGTGCTTTCAAAACTAAGCAAAACTCTAGACGAAACACTGTTCCATTGAAATGTTGAAACAGAAGTCAAAGCGGAACAGTGCTGTTCCGCACAGCCCTAATGTCCAGGTAAGAAATCCAATTCTTTAGCAGCTGCATTTGAAGGGTGATATCTCATTTGATAACTATATATTTCATGTAATCATTGGTGTATGTGTCTGAGGCTTTTTACCTGTGTCCTCTATTGCTTGTTCTGGAGGTTGGATTAATAGTAGTGTGGGTGTTTCTCCTTTCTTCATTCTTCCTTCTTTCTTTTAGCCCTTGCTGCTCTTGTTTTCCTGTAGCAAATTTGAAATTTCTAAGTTTCTGGGCAGTGAAATGGGACAGAGGCTATTTAAATTTCATTCTATTTACCAATAACTTCTCATTTAGTGACTAGGAGACATTTTCTTTTCACCATCATTTTTTTTTTCAATCCTCTATTTCTATTGCAGTTATTTTGCTAGTAATTGTACTGTTTTAAGAAAAATGTACAAGACACACTTAGGCCTGTTTTTAATCTCTTCTGATTCTGAAGCTAGTCTGTCAGAACCTTTGTGCTTTTATCTCACTGTAAGATGCTCTTGGTTGTGGGGAGCAGCATGGGTAAGTTAAACTATAAAGTTTAATGAAACATGACTGGCACTTGAATTTGCCCAATAATTATTCTTTATAAAAAATGTATAAAAATGTTTTAGAAGTATTACATGGCCTGTTTTATGTGCATATGTGTTCATAGTATGTGTAAAACTTACTTATAAAACATGCTGGCTATGAAGTATTGTATAATATTGTCTCTTGCAATACACATAAATATGTTATTACTTCTACTAATGCCAAGATAAATCAGTATTGTTGTGCGACAACTGTATGGGTGAAGTAAAATGAAACTTCCTGTGATCTAGTCCAGAACAGAATGACATAATTGTCTTTCAACAGCTGCAGACATGCAGTTTGGATTCAAAACATATTTGTTGGATTAAAAATATAAGTTTAAATTGAATCCTGATTTTCCTTCTTCTAAAAGTGAAAGTCCTAAATTGATCACGCTATTCTGATAATACAAAGTATGCTAAATGTTCAGTCAGGTTTCCAGTCACTTTTAAATGATGCCACTGAAGAAAGTAGTAAAGTTCAGGTGTTGACTAACTTGATAAAACTAGCTTTATAGATTCTTTGTGCCTTTACTAGTGCTTTCAATTTTTTGCTAAGCACTTTATTGCTTGGTTTAGATTCTTCTTGATTGCTTAAACATACTTGAAAATTTATATTTTTCAAATTTAAGAGCAAAAAAATTTTCAGCATAACAGATAACCATAATAGTATTTCAGAAGGACACATAATATAGGAAACCTGCTTTTTTCTAGGGAATGCTTTCAGTTAAACATGTTTAAGTTAATATATTGTGAACTTGTTTCTATTAATATAGTGCATCAAAACTTACAATTCAGACTGGCATGTTGTTAACTATAAATATGAAGACTACTCAGGAGAGTTTCGGCAGCTTCCAACGTAAGTGAATTGTTCTGTACTATATTACAGATTATAAATTTTCAGAGGAACTTCAAAAAGATTAAACATGTTTGTAAAGCTGTCTTAATTGTAGGCTAGGTAAATAAAATAAGTTCTGTACTTAACACGGCAAAAATAAATCATATTTTATGATTAAAATATAAGAAGTTATTTTAAACTATGATAGAAATGAACAGACTTTGCAATATTTGAGGCAGCTTTGGCAAGGTTCCAGAAGTTTTGGGGACAGAATCTAATTTATATTTTAATGTGGCCAGGATTCTTATGGACAGTAATGGGCATATTTATTTTATTTTTTATAAAGCACTGACTGACATTATACACAGTTCTTCAATAGCAATAATAACAACAAAAGAAGTTTGAGGCCTGCATGTTAGAAGAGTATTAAATAAAAAGACGGGCATTAGGTGTTTTTGTTTGTGTGTTTTTTTCCTGAAACGAAATTATTTGTCTCTTACCATCTTTTGAACTGGCTGTACATACTTTATAGAATGTAGCTTTGGAGGAAATCGGTTAGTCTTTGACATTGCCTGGCTAGATCCTTGTATATTGCATGATTTAACTTCTGAATAATTTAAAAGCAGTTAACTGATGAAGAAATATGCCTATCAGAATAGTCCAAGGTTATATGAACAAGTGTACTTTGCAGTAACCTAGATCTGAATTTGATAATCAGATTTCTTTGAGAAATATTGCTTCAATTACATTAAAAGATTAGCCTTCTTTAATTGAAATGAATATAAAAATGAGAAATACCATTAACACAATATCCCTGCGTTACTTAATATCAGGTGGAAATTAATGTTTTAGTGTACCACAGGTTTTCTGTATTGATAACACCTTAAACACATTGTGCTTTGGGTAGATGTGACATCTTTTATTAGACCAACTAAATAGTTGGAAAAATGGTTCCTTGCAAGCTTTCCGGGCATAAATACCGTTTTTTGGGCTCTCTCTATGCCTGACAAGGGGTGTATGTGCCCAAAAGCTTGCAAAGAACAATTTTTCCAATTATTTGCTGGTCTGATAAAACACATCACATCTACCCAACCTTGTCTGCCTACCAAGACAGCTACAACCAACAGCCCTAAATGCACTGTGGAATTTTTTTTTTAATAAATTGGAAGTGATTCAAGATTTTGGCATGCAGGCAGGTAATGAAATGCATGGGACTGGGAAAAGTTCATTTACAAACCCCCATTTTTGGGAAAAAGAATGGTGTAGGGGAGACAGATGTGTGTGCTTTTCTGGTTAGAACTGATGGTTCTACCTCAGTCACCTTTAGCATCATCTTTGAGCCACTATCCTTGCCATTATCATGCTTCTTGCTCCCAATATCTGTCTTACTGTGGAGTTAGTTAATCTACAGTGTCCTAATATTGGCACACGTGTGGACTGTGATACATCACTACAGAGTCTACTCCACAGTAAAGTGCACCCACAGCGTCTGAAAGATTAACAGATCATTTGCAAAATCTTGCCCCCAGCTTATTAGATGCATAGGAGGTAAAACAGCATTGCAATTGCGGAACATCATTTACTTCTCTTGAGCTCAATCCAAGGGCTTCTTCTTTCAGGATAATGAGGCCTTTATAAAGTGCAGGGTGTGTAAGCTGAGGAAATAGCTGAACTGAATTATAGTCCATCAGAGAACGTGTTTTGGCCTATTGATATTTAATGACTTTTTTGTTCTTTCAGCTGAGGGAAATTAAAATAGTACTGAATAAACTTGTGTAAGTAAGTGATCATGACTGTCTATACTATTTTTTTCTTTTTTCTTTTTGCTCCTTTAGCAAAGGGACCAAATCAGACAAACTTCCAGTTCATGTATATGAAGTTGATGAAGAAGCAGATAAAGATGAGGTGAGTTGATTTGTTTTCTATATCATTTAGTTAAGACTGGTCCATTTAAAAGTAGCCTCAAACTTGTTTCAAGTAAAAATAGAGATATAGGTGGAATCTAATCTTATTTAAATTTCTAATATTTGAAACTGAAAAATCTATAGGTGTGGACTTTTAACTAATCCTATACTCTCAATGTCCAATACCATTATACGGTAAAAATTGGAGTAGGACATAGGACTAGAAGGAACCTCTTGGGTTACTGAGGCCAAGCACAGATGTACACTTTCTGGGTATGGATAGAATTGCCAACCCTGAGCCCCACTCCCAGCTGCTGGCTTTTAAATTTCTGACCTGCTAATTAGCTGGAAGACAAGGGGAAGCCAAAAGGGCTGGTAGCTGGCCCTATGGAGCTTTGCTTAGCACCTGGCTCCTAGCCCCTCTGGCTTCCCCTTGCTGCCCATGCTGTCCAGCTGACCCAGAGCAATACAGAGCAAGGCAGGCTCCTGTGCTACAGTGACAAGACTGTGGAACCTTGCCACCACCGCAAAATGCCCCTGTCTTGCCTTGCACTGATTGTGGTCAGGTTGATACAGTGTAGGGCAAGGCAGGCTGTCATGTCCCTGCCTCAAGGCTCCCAAAGCTATGCCATACCAGCTGAGTGCTCCTCACTCCCTGTACTCTTCTGGGTCAGCCTGGAGGTTTGCAAGGAGCAGAGCTAGTTTCCTACAGCGGAGAATTTGGAGGGTTCCCACCATGAGAGAATGCTTCCAATCCTACCAGTCAGCTGATTGGTAGTATACAGGGGCATTCTTCCTAGGCTGGAACCCCCCTGGCTATCTGTGGTATCTTTTGCTTTTCGGGAGCTGCCAACTTCTGCTTGACTGTATGTCTTCTTCCCAGGCAATTAATGGCCTCCCCTACAGGTGGGAGTGGCCATGGGATCATCTTTTTAATGCCCCTGGCTAAAGAGGTTGCCTGTGATGCTCTGCAGCCATGGGGTGGAGGAACATCTATACAGTCCAGCTCCTGGGCTGTTTTTCTACCAGAAGTTATTGCTTCCAGTAGATGTGAATGTCTGTATGTAGTCTGAGTCTAGTTCTCTGCTATTAAAAACAATAACAACATGTTCCTTTCTTAATGACTGTAAAAGATATGTGTATATTCCTCCATGGAACATAACAGTAGAAAAAGAGAGCTGGGGAAGAAAAGAGCTTAATATAACTGAAATCAGACACGCTTTGTCAAATTAATAAACTTCATGAGTAATACTGACAAAACAAAGCCAAAAGTGTTTTCTTCTTTCAAGTGACAAGATTGGCTTTCTGGGGTCAAAACATGTTATTTTCTAGACAAGAATTTATTGAAAAAGCCTTAGAACCTTTAATCTTATTTATAAAACTATTATTTTAAAAAGGATATGAACACCAAAGTTTGCAAATGATGCATAAATTTAAAAAAGCAATGAGTAACAGTGCTATCATACCTTAAAAAAATGCATATGTAGCTAAGGGATTTTGGTAATTCTGGGTATTGGGTCAACAGATGGTCAGTGCTGTTTATCAGCAGATTTTAAAATTGGCTTCAGAGCAAGGTGCTAATCTAGGGAAATAGATGATTGTTGAAACAATAATCTGTGCAGGAGGAGGGTTTGGAGCTTACTCTGGAAAAACATGGAAAACATCAGTGTGCAAGAATGAAAATAGGGAAATGAACTATAATCTGTTGGGAACAGGAAGTAAACTTTCAGTGTAAAAGCACTGTGCTGTTGGCTGTGGATTTTGTTTTCCTTTTTATTGCACCATCTGTTAATTTAAAGTTCAGGAGCTTTTTTTTTTTTTTCCATCTCTGGAGATCCGAATAAAAACTGTCTTCACTAATTTTACTATGTATGTGAACCATAATGATTTTAAACATTTAGGTATTACAACATACACAGGTTAGCAAGGTTGGCCAACCCAGCCCAGTAGAGCCATGCTATTGGAAAAAGATGACCAAGCTGAGCCACCCCCCGCCTACCCCTTTCCCCCTTTTTTCAAGGGGAAAGACAGGATAGAAAGGCAGGATTTAGTTCTTGGAAGAGATGTATATAGCGATGCTTCCACAGTTGTTTTGTGAAGCTACAACAAAGACCTTAAGTACTCTGCACCAAATTCTGTGATTTAACCTTGCATTTTGTACTTCTGAGAAGGACTTTTGAGCTCCTTTGCATTTATTGTGTGGCAGGAAAGAACAGTTAAAACCAGTGGTTTACATTTAATAACATATTTAGTGCTCTGATATCTAAACACTTTAAAAACTTTTACAGCTCCTTTCCTATGTTTTTTGACATCTGGATGGTAAATGTTAAGTCTTTGATGGTAGACATTTAAGGGTGCAGTTTGGGTTGTGGATAACACTAGGAACTTGACCAGAATCCAAGAGCAGCTCAAGCATCTGTACAAGTGTAAGGAAGACTAGGTCCCATCCTAAAGACAAGTCCAGTGTGGGGAGGTGGTACAGTATTGACCAAGGCCTTTTACTTAGAAATAATCCTGCACTGAACTGTGCCAAGGAAGGAAGGCTACTCTGTATGCCGTGCTGTATAAGGTAAACCTTCCACCTGTACATCCTGACTTTACTGCCTAATTAAACTTGTGACTTTTTTTTCTTTTCATTCTTAAGTTTATATTGTGAAAGATGTAGCGTCTCAAATTGATTAATTGCTTAATAAGGAATTTATAAATATATGAGAGACTTGAAGTATATGTGGCCTTAAAAGATGGTAAAGAAGGGAGAAAACATAGCATCCATAGAAATATTCCAATTGGATGATGAACATATCAAGAATTTGTGAATCATTAATGATGCCACCAGGTTATAAATATAGGTATTCTGTCTTTTAAAGAACAGATTAATGATTGTCTGTGTTATGTGCAACAGTGTCTCCGGTACAGATCTTTCTTCTTTTTATTTTTTCCCCTCTCCTCTCCCATGCTGCCCCTCCCCATTTCTCCCAGGATGCAGCATCTCTAGGATCTCAAAAGGGCGGGATAACAAAACAAGGATGGCTGTACAAAGGCAATATGAATAGTGCAATCAGTGTAACAATGAGGGTACGTTTTTGCTAATGTTCTAGTCTCTGAACAAAAAAGTCTGTTTATAGATATTTTGCTGTAGTTCTACTTTGAAAAGTACACTTGGCTTTTATTAAAAAGAGTTTGAGCATGAACCTTCTGCTTAGCTTATTGGAAGCCAAAAACAAACGTTTTCAAACTTTCCACTAAATTAAACTAAATAGAGAAAATTCCCTGAAGTTCATGGAATCATGGAAAGAACATTCTGCTGAGTAAGTAAGTACTTTTTGTACAGTAAATATCCTCATTATAACTATGTTATGTGGGACTCTTCATGTACCCAAATATTCTACATGCTTTGTTTTTCTTCATAAAATACATTACTTCTGTATTGTGCTCATGACAGCCCTACAGGTATAGAGAGTTTCTTAAGTTCTGGTGAAACTGAGTGAGAAGGGAGTACAGATTAACTTTTAGGTCCCAGGTCAAGTTTGCAGACTGGTAGATTAAAAACAAACAAACAAACACCCTTCCCCCCACCCCCTCACAAAAAGTAACCCCAAAACAACATGATTTCTGGTTTCTGCGGTATCTTTGGAGTGGGATAAAACACACATTATTCCTAATTCCCTTTCATGCTTCATTTCATTTATTCAGAATAAAACTTGAAGTTCATGTTCATGTATTATACATAAAATGTGTTGTTTTGAGTGGAGCTATTTACATTTCTTTCATCTGGGTCAAACATACATACAGCCAATACAATATGATTCAAAAGTTGTTTCCATACCTCCTTATTTGTCAGTATAAAGAAACATTTCCCCCTGTTTTTTGGAAATAGTTTAAATAGACAGTTAATAGTAGGCAGTTAAATAGTAGAAGCTTTTATTTTTAAGGTATGTGTACTTACAGTGTATAATAATACAGCATGATTATAGCAGTTATAGTTTTGTTATAAGAAACTAATAATTAAGGCAAGATTTACGTGTTTTTACTAGTCATTTAAAAGAAGATTTTTCCATTTAATCCAACTTGGCGATGGATCATATAATCTCAATTTCTACAAAGATGAAAAAATATCTAAAGAGCCAAAAGGATCAATATTTCTGGATTCTTGTATGGGTGTCGTTCAGGTAAATATCATGTATTATCTAACTTTGTCTTCTCTTTTTCTGACTGTATGGAGATAAAGGTAGATAGATGACCACATAAGTCCTTAAGGAGCCACCCTGCCCTGCCTTTTTCCAGACTGCAGATCAGACTAACTCCGTCAGGGGGCATAAGCTTTCATAGGCAGTGGCCTATTTCATCAAATGCATTTCTGAACAAGTTTGTCTCTTAAGGTGCTGCCCTGCTCTGCCTTCTATATGTAGACAGAAATTGATTTGACCTGTATTTTTCATAATTTGGGAGGAGATATAACAATTAAACATTTACTACATTCACTTAAACAGGTAAAACTTGCTACGTTCTGGGGGGAAAAGGTCAGTTTTTAGGACTCTCTGTTTTGAAAATGAGCAGTCATTGGTATATTCAATGTGTGGAAAAACGTGAAGTCAAGCAGGAAGGCAAAAGACATACAAAAAGTTTTTAGCGAGCATGCAAAATCAATGAAAGCATAACAGTAAGTGCCCTTACATTGTGTATTTATCTGGAATGCAAAATGTTCTGCATATCTTCTTGTGTGGGATTTTTTGTTGTGGGAGTTGCACCATATTCACAGCCACCTTTCATTTGACCTTTAGAATAGTAACTTTTAAAAATAAATCTTTGAAAAGAAAGACAAGTAAAATCTCTGGCAAAACATTTTTCAGTAGCAAGGGCCAAAGAAAAGGATTGATTCCATGCCATTGTGTTATGTTTATAGAACAGAACATAACTGTTTTGTTAGACTAAGCATACTTAGAAGCAAGTTGTTTCTAGGCCCTTGGTGTTGAATCTGAATGTGTTCATGTTCATCTTCATTTGAAAGGTATATCCAGTTCTTATGTATGTGCACTTCTGGAAAGCTGGTGGAAGCTGGCAGCAGTTTTCGCTTTAGAAGTGGTTTCTTGTATCCAGGGCATGCATCTTCCTATTTTCTTTGTCTTTTTTTTTTTTTAACATATCAAGGCTTCTAAGCCTTGCCACTATGACAGTGACCTGTCTTGACCTGCACTGCTCTGGCTCAGCTGGGCAGCAAGAGGCAGTGGAGAAGCCCAGAGCTAGTCTGTGGAAAGTCTTTACATGCCCAGCATCCAGCCACTCCAGCTTCCCCTTGCACCCTCTCCCCCATCGCCCAACTGAGCAATAGGGCAGCAATTTAAAAGCAAGTGGCTCAGAGCAGGAGCTCTAGGAAAGTTTCTTTCTTCAGCTCAGCTCTCCCTTGCCAACCTGCCATACAGCTGAGTGGCAAGGTAATTTCAAAGCCAGAGGGTTCAGAAGTGGAGCGTACGGGGCTTTCTTTAGCCCGGCTTGGTGCTCCCTGTGAAAAGGCCTTTTGTTAGCCCAGCTTGCAGCTCCCTTTGGTACTACACTTCAGCTTTGTGGTAGAAGGGTAGCGATTTTAAAAGCTGGCAGCTGCGATTGGGGTCCCTGAGACTGGGGAAGAGACAGGAAGTAGTGGCTGCTCTCCCTCTCACCCCCTGAAGTAGGAAAGAGTGGGTAGTGGTTGCCCTGCATGCCTTCTCGAGCCCAGGGTGATTCTAGTCTCATGAAGGCAAAGAGCCGTTCCCCTAGCTCCACTCTTTCTGTTCCCCAGGAGGAGTTAAGCTGTGGGAAAGTGTATGGATGTTCAGTCTCCTGGGAGAAACTCTTCCACCAGAACTGACTTAATCCTGGTTGTTGCCTGGTTGTTTTTTCTCCCCAAGCTAGCCATTCTTCCTCCGGAAGAAAGTCTGAATGTCGGTATACTTTTATTTTCTGCTTGGAGAATGGTGATTCTCCTGGTAGGAACTGAATGTCTGTACCTGGCCTAAGACTTGCTTGGCTTGGAGGGACAGTCTTATGTAATGCAACTGAAACTGTGCAGAAGTATGAAATTAAAAAACAAGACAAAGAAAGAAAGACATCTCATCAGAGAATCTCTCAGATTGGTTTGACTGTGGCTTTCTAAGCTCTGTCACAAAATAGGTTAGAGGAAATGTTTGGAAATATGATGTTCAAAGGCAGCTTGTGGCAAGGGAGAGGAATTCAGAAGAAACACTGTTCTGGAACTAGCATAGTTCCTGCAGAGCTGGTAAGGGAGAGAGGTAGAAATTAATTTATGTATTTTTATTCTTCCCTTGCACCATGATTACCTGTGTAGCTTGGAGTAGGGCAGGATGTGGCCTTAAACTGTGGTTAGTCAGGAAAATGATTATCTAAAAATGGCATGGTTTTGGTAAATAAAACTTCTTCCTGTGTTTATTTAAAGCCAGAACTGGTAACCTCTATAACAAAATTTTTTTTATTCTTAACTCTTTAGAACCAGTTTTTAAGAAAATTAAATGGAACTGTGAATCAAGTTCCACTTGCAGAGTCAAATTTTGCCATCAGTCACGTGCTACTGCTTTGAAGGCTGTAGGGTTAGATAGATATAACTGAAGGCACTTGAGAACAAGGCTCACAAAAATAGTTAATGCATTAATTAAATTAGTATTTATTAATAAAATGGAATAATTAATTGTTAGCTATGTATCCAAAGGAAAGAACAAGATTTGACTCCTAGTCAAATATCCTCATAGAGAATTCTTAGTAATATCCAACCTAAATTTCCTTTGTGGAAATTTAAGACTGTCATTCATCTTCTCCCCAGAGACATAGGATAACCTGTCAACATCCTCTTTATAACCATCCATCAGGTATTTGCAGACTGTATCAAATCTCTCAGGCCACAGCCCCTCCCTAGTCTTCTTTTTCCCAGGCTAAATAAACCCAGTTCTTCCAACTGTATTTCACAAGTCCTGTTTCTCAGTCCTCTAATCATTTGTTGCACACTTCCTAATTTGTCTACAGCTTTCTTGAAGTGCAGTTACCAAAACTGAATACAGTACTGCAGGTGAGGTTTCACCAGTGTTGACTAGAGCAGAAGGATTGCTTTCCTTGCAAACAGCACTCCTATTAAGAAAGTCCAGTATGTTATTGGGGGTTTTTTGGTTTGTTTGTTTTTTTTTGAGGGGGGGTAGGGTTGCCACAAGAACACACAGTTTCTGCCACATTGCCTAATTTGGACTGCCCTAATCTGCATTTACTTTAATCCTTATTCAATGAGGATTACTTAATTCAGACTGGAGCCAATTTTAATTCGGACTACAGACATCCATTCAGACTACAGTGATGGCTGTAGTCTGAATTAAACATATAAAAACGTAATGTGTACGTAATGTACTAACTTTAGACTAACAGGGCTAACTACCTCTCTTGGTCCTTCATTCATAGTAGTGCATATTTTATTATATCTTGTTAGCTGTAATCAGTGTCCCACATTCTACAATTACTGAGCCAGAAAATTTGTAGCAGAATTGTGCTTCAGAATTTAAACTTCAACTAAAAGCAGTATTTTGCTACAAACTGTTATGAAGATCATTCTTATATAGTAAAGGGCTTAGTCCATCTGTCTGTCTGTAATGCTTTTGGAGCACTACCAACAATCAATCTTGAAGTCCTTTTTTATTTTACTAGTAACTGTCTGGCAGAACCAGCTTGTTACCAAATTGCTGCTGTACCTTCCCTACCAGAAACTACACTCTATCTTTTCTGTTGTCAAAATTCTCCACTCCCTAAACTACTCTTTCTTTACATTAATAACACAAAAAACTAATATTTAATTCTGAAAATCCCAAGATGGTGGGGACTTTGCATTTAATACAAAAATGGTTACTGTATGTGTCCTGTGCTTATTACTTGTTAATAATTTAAAATGAAGTTGACACAGAATTTTCAGTTGCCTTCACAAAGAATGCATGCTTTTCTAAGGAACTGGTGTCAAGATGACTGCAGAATTTTTTACACCTTGACTATAGTTTCAAAAATGAAGATGTCTGTTCTATTTTGGAAAAGTTGATAGAAGGAGTAAGTCCCGAGGATATTATCTTTTAATAAGTTAAATTGAAAATAAGGTACTCAAGTCAGGGGTTGGCAATCTACAGCCTGTGGGCCAGATGCGGCCCCTGAAGAAACTGGATCCAGCCTTCAGCAGCTCAGGGAATCAGCAGCATGCTCCAGCCATAGCAGCAGAGGGTAGCATTCCTGGGGATTGCCTACTGTGTTCAGCTTCTCTTTGCTGCAGCAGAAGTGGCATCTGCCAGGCAAAACACTTGTTTTTTTCCTACACGGTATTTGCAGATCTCTCTGAAGGCGAGTAGCAAGTAATGGCTTGTGGTGGCAAATAATTTTAAATAGAAAAGTGAAGCAGAAAATGAAAATTGTAGCCTAATAAATAGGCACCTTGTATCTCAATATATAGTTTATCATAGATGAGCCACAGAACTCTAATATTAGATAGAGTTCATCCCCTGGTTCATGAGAAGAGGGGAGAAAATGTAGGTGATATCGAAAGTTTTTTATTTTTTCTTATTGTAGAACAGCCGAGTCAGGCGTTTTGCTTTTGAACTCAAGATGCAAGACAAGAGTAGTTATCTTTTAGCTGCAGACAGTGAACTGGAAATGGAAGAATGGATAACCACTTTAAACAAAATTCTCCAACTAAACTTTGAAGCTGCGATGCAAGAGAAAAGAAATGGAGAATCTCATGAGGGTGAGTAGTATTGCTTAGTATCTTTGTATTAAGCTTACTTGCATGGTACTCACATACATAAATTTCTTTTCCTAAAATAAGGATATGCTTTAGCTGGCAACTACATGCATTTAATTTTTTGTGCTACTAAAAGTCATGGATCATTTTCTGCTCTCAAGGGTCAGTGAGCGTTCTGCCTTTTTAAGCCTTGTTTGTATTAAAGCTGCTCCTATATTGTTTTTATTGATTTTAATTAAAACAATACCAGTGCACTACAGGGGAGTCTTCACTGCTATAGGTGCACTGACTTAAGCCACAGACTTTTACTTTCACAGTACACTGGTGTACTGATTCTGTGTTTATACTGAGGTGTACCATAGCAGTGCTGGGAACTGTTGGTAGATGCTCTGAATTCCAGATGTTTTTCACAGAGGCACTTTCTACCATGGGGGGGGGGGGGCAGGAAGTTACAGTAGTGCAGCTTTTGCATGTTCATAAGCCCTTCCCTCAAATTAGATTGAACCTTAGGTGCTATGTATAGTGTTAAACTTCTAGTGTCGGTGTAGAGAAATGAAATGGAAGTAGCTCCTGCTTTATTGCATTCCATTGTTGAATTGGGAAAAGTGGACAGAAAGGAAGTAGTTGCATCAAAGCTGAAACAGCAGGCAATCACTCAGAGTTCTTTTCAAATTACAATTAGCAAAACTTACTACTATGAAGGAAGTAGCAATTACGGACATGCACTCGTTGTAGAAAATGAAACCATTTTCTTTAGTTAACCGTTCAGTTATAAAATTGTTCACTTTATTTTTGCAGATGATGAACAAAACAAAATGGAAAGCTCTTCATCCAGTTTAGACAGCTACTTCCCTGAAATAACCAAGGTAGTGTATTCTTCTGCTGTAGCTTGTATCAGTGTTTGGCATCCAAAAATAACTGTTTGTTTCTGTCGTGGAGGCACTTGGTATCCTATTAAGTTCTTACTCTGAGTTCTCTGTCATGGGGGTTGTCCTCCTAGCACTTACTACTTTATAAAGTTCCTAAATTCAAGTTCCCAGTTTCTACAAGGTTAACTCATCTGCAAGACCATGAAAGCATAGCACCTTGTTCCATGTACTAAAGTATACTTTGGTTAATTGGTTATTAGCCAGATAAGTGCTTTGGTATAAAAATAAAATGCTGCATGCTTAATTGGCTGAATTATAAAGCTGGCTTGCTTCTCAAGTAATATTTACCTTTTCTAAACTTCCGAAATGATTTCCTGTTAACTTCCTGTATTTCTGAACTCATGACTTAAAGCTGTGAGCTATGGGACTCTTCAGTCTGGAGAAGCACAGGCTCAGGGATGACACGATGTCAGCCTTTGAGTATATAAGGGACGTGCATCAGGATCTGGGGGAATGCATGTTCACCAGAGTGCCCTAAGGGATGACAAGGTCCACTGGTCACAAACTCCTCCAAGACCTTTTTAGGCTGGACATAAGGAAAAACTTCTTTATGGTCCTAGCCCCCAAGACCTGGAATACACTCCCCCCAGAGGTGGTGCAAGCACCTACTTTGAACTTTCAAGAAACGCTTGGACACTTAATCTTGCTGGGATCCTTTGACCCTAACTGACTTCCTGCCCCTGGAGCAAGGGGCTGGACTTGATGATCTTCCAAGGTCCCTTCCAACCCTAATGTCTATGAAATCTATAATCTTGTATTAGACCAACTAAAATAGTTGGGAAAAAATCTTCTTTGCAAGCTTTTAGGTACAAACACCCCTCTTCAGGAAGAGGAAGCCTCTGCAGTTGTTTTGTGCCCTTCCTGCATGCGATAGAGTAGAAATCCAGAGGCCAGTATACAAGAATGTCAGTCAGTGAAAATGCAAATTGTGGCAGACAAATGGGTGAGAAACGGGCAGGGTGCGGGCATGGGGAGTGTTGATCTGGTGGTGAGAGACCCCAGGTAACATCTCTACTATTTACCAGCTGTATCAGATGTTAAGCAAGTTATGTGCCATAAATCCAATGTCTATATTTAGTCCATGTTTTTTTTATCCAGTAGGTTGATGAAGTGAAGTTCATAGGCTCATCTGCAAAAGGTGTTTTTAAATTCCCTTTGAGGATTAGAACTGACAGATTGGAGAGAGAGTGGTTATCTTGTGAGAAATTGCCTCCACATTTCTCTGTGTCCCCACATACTCTTCCTGGATGGGATAGAATATAAGCCTCTGGCCCATCCAGAGTACAAAACAACTGCAGAAGCTTACTCTGCCTGAAGTAGGGTATTTGTACCCAAAAGGCTGCAAAGAAGATTTTTCCAACTATTTTAGTTTGTCTAATAACAGATATTTGTTTTCTAGGTCTTCTTAAAAGCAAATTAGCTCCTTTATATGCATATGTGTTCAGCATTTTAAATATTTACATTCATGTAAGTTCCATTTGCACTTTTATCCTAAAGTACATCAGTTGGCTCAGTTGAAACCAGTTGAATTTGACCAAGGGAAAAAAGTAGCAGCAGCAGTTTCCACGAGTGTTTCAGCTCTCAGGAGACCGACAGTATGATAAACTTTCCATCAAATGTAGCTTATATAAGGCTATAACGTACGTTAGACAGCAAAGTATGCTTACATGTTAAAGTTTTGAAAGGGAATTAGATGGTGAATTCCTACGTGTTACTCGTTGCATTACTAGTGGTGGGGTTTCGTTGCATTGTTATTCTGCTGTTATTTTGTAAGTATGCACTGGCAAGCTACTGCTCAAAACCACTCATTCATACCACCCCCTGCTTATAGAATAAGTTCAAAATGATATTGGAGCTATTATAGAAAGTTATTTTCTATGTATAAAAGTAAAGCTGTTATACGTTGCAGCCCAAAGTAGGAAAAGCCAAATCTTTAACTCTGTGGCACGTCTACAAATGCAGTTAATGCATTTGAATTTACTGTGCAATAAATTCAGCTGCATTAAACTGCTCCTGGCCTCACATCTCCACGTGTGCCCAGGTCAGGAGCAAGTTGAGCCCAACGAACAACCTAGTCCGACTCAGGCGGCTTCCAGCCATGCAGATCTTTGGGTAATTCTCCAGGTTCAGGTGGAAGCTGGCCCTGAGCTCCACGCAGTTGGAATGGAAATGAAATTATCTAGACTGAGGCCCTATCAACATTAAAATATAAATTTTCCCTTGTACCATTCTAGAGACCTGAAGTAACTAGTTATGTTAATCTGTGAAAAACCTATTTCATCTTTCATATCTTCCAAAACCTTTTTATTTTCCATATAAAATCTTAAAATGAATGTTCAGAACTCTAGATGACTTTGGAATGTAGTTTTTGTTGGTCTATTTAGCAACTGCATATTAAAACATTTTAGTGCTAGAAATGCTAATTCCTGTTCTTTGAATTTTTGATGGACGTTGCATTGGCTCTTTTTTTCCTATGTATTTGTTTCAGTATCTTTTCTGGTAGGTTGTCTGGCAGATGCATTTATCCATTCCACTTTATATTTTTGTTTTCTTCAAAATAATTCTCCAGAATCTCTTGTTTCTTCTGTCCTAATCTTGTTCCTCCTTGCTAGTTAAAGAAGATCTTGTGCAACTTTGTTTGATATTTTCCTTCTAGAAATCTAGGGGTTTTTTCTTATTCAGACACAAAAAAACAACTAATTTCGTAACTTTTCAGTATGGCACTAGCTGAACTATGACTAAACTAAGCCTACCATGTCAGATTCTCTGGGGGTCTTTAACCTCAGTTTTTCACCTGCATCGTATTTCAGTTTTAGTTCACTGAAGCTTGCTGTGAATGATATATTGATCTATTGCTTCCCCTGTAACAAGATGCCAGGCAACTTCATGTAAGGCACTGGACTTTCTTTACTTGCTAATTGGCGCTCTGCTTTTCTTTTTACATCCAATTCTTCTGTTTCCTATCACTGCCTTTTTTCTTGTAATAGAATTATTGCCAAACAGGATACAATGAACAGGAAGACTGTTTTGGTACAAATATACTTTACAATACTCAACATATGCTTCTCCTAATGTTGTATGTTAACCTTTTAAATTGGTACCTTAGGCTTGTTGCATTGTTATAGTAACAGATGTTACATGCCTCAACATTTCCAGTAGTTTTTTAAAGGCTTTTATCACTATTAAATACTAACAATCTAGATGACTCTTATTTAATTCTAGATATCAGGGGGCAGCAGGTTGGGAGCGACAGGCACTGACAGAGCTGTGGGGGCTGTGGCTTGGGAGTAAGAGGCACCAGCATATCAAGGAAGCTCAGCACCACAAAGCAGCGGTGAGGGGTGGGCAGCTGCAGCTGGACCCACATCCTGGTTAGCAAAGGGGGCAGGGGGAGCTCTGATTTGCTATGATAAATCAAACACCAAATTTTATAGATATTTGGAATGTATTTTATTATAATGATTGAGGCACTGTTAGGCTTTCAAATGGCTTTGAAGTTGTAAATATATCAGTACAACATTGTGTTCAACTGATACCTATATGTATAATGGTGTTTCATTTTAATCATGGAAAAACACAGATTTTGGAGTTTTTATTCACAGAATTTTGGATTTTTAAACAAAGAAAAACCAGGTTCCGTGCTCATCATTTGGACTAAGGCACTGTTTTCTTCCATTTCCTCTGTTGACTCCTCTACTTTTAGCTAATCAGAATCACAGTCCTAAGACTATTAAAGTGTCCACAGTTTAGTTTTGTCCCATCGTTCCTTTTATTTTACAGTTGACATCTGCTTTACTTTGCCAGTTAATTGTCTGAATCTCTTTTGTACGCTCGTGCTTTACCTGGCACGTAAGAACAGCTTGAAGTCAAATCCACAGAAATATCCAAATCTTTATTCTCCAAGCTCCTCCTCAAAACTCAGGTCTTCTGTAATGCATATGGCAAACTGTTGCCTGACCCCATGAAGGCAGATTATGTACTGAGTAACTAAGTTTTGTGTATGCTGTAATTTTTTTTAATACCTTCTTTCTCCCATTATCAGCAAGTACCTCCTTGTTTGGTATGGTTCCTCTCCTCCGTTTGAGACCTGTAAGATCTTTAAGGAAAGGGTTACAAATTTTCTGTATTTGTCCAATCCTTCCTAGTCCTGACTGAAGCCCATAGGTGCTGTCACAATGGACGTTACAAGCCAAACTTATTGTGTAAGACATTGCCATAACAACAGAAGCTGTTGTTGCAAGTGGAAATGTAGGTGGTCTTTGCAGCCTTCTGTTAAAGTGTAGTCCATGCTGCTTTTTCATTTTAAAAAGAGAGATTCCTGTATTAAAATCTATGTCCCTTTTCAGATGATCACACTTCTAGAGCAGGGGTCGTCAACTGGGGTTGTGTGTACCCCTGAGGGTACTTGGGATGGCCCCAGGAGGTGTGCACAGCAGCACAGGGAAGCAGTGCACAGTGCCAGGCCCTACATGCGAGCTCCCAGCCCCCCACCATTGGCATTCACCACTCTGTGCCACTGCTGCATATCACTTCCCACACGCTGCCAGCTTCGCAGACCCCCTGTTCCCCCATCTAGAAGGGGGTATACTCCAGAAGGGGTATACTACTTAAAAAAAGTTGAAAACACCTGTTCTAAAGCATTAATTGTACTGCATTTCTAATTTGTTTTATGTATTTATCCAACTGTCCAGTGCTCAAGATGCACTTTTGCCAATGACTTTTAAAAGAAAAAATATGAATGGTAAATGAACTCTCTCATGGAACAGAAAAACTAGTTTCATCTCAATTTATCACACATCCTGTTTTACTTCTGATGTTCTTTTCTTTTAGTACTAGCAAATAAGTGTTTATAATTCTCAGTGATTAAACATTTCAAGGAGTACTCAGGACTCATCTCAGCAATAGAAAGTCAATCCATAAATGGTTTGTGTTGTTTTTCTTTACCGTGCACAGGAAAACCACCTTTTTAGCAGTAGGAGATCAAGGAATTTGCTATGATTGTGATTCTTAACATGGTTAGCTCATGGCTTCCTGAGTCATCTTATGGCTTCAGTGTAGTTCTGAACTTTAACTACATGAGAAGATAATCGTGTGTGTGTGTGCTGAGTGTGTAAAGTAGCTTTGTTAAAGCTATTCAATATTTAAGGATGAAAAGCATTTTATAAGAGCTAGGTAGGATGAATTTTTGGTCATAATTTATGGGATGTACTTTTTTGTTGGAGAAAATTGGGGCTACAAGCTCACACTTCACCATTTCTGTTTTAAGCGTGATAGATAAACCTTAAATTGGGAAGTCACATACTAAACTGAGTGAAGTGGGGAGGGAAAACTTGGATTAAAACTAAATTACTTGGAGCAAAATGTTGCTGTAAAAAGAAAGCTTAAAATCACCCTTGTTTGACCATGATAATTGCGCATATATATATATATATATATATATATATATAAAAATAAAAATATGACTTTTTTTATTTTTGACAGAGTACCAGAGAAGCAGAAATCAAATTAATGAAATTAAATGAAAGCAGAGTTAAACTTTTTGGCTTGGATCCAGATGCCCAGGTTTGATGTTTTAATAGAAAACCATCTTTTTATGTTACTTGTCATAAAACAGGAAATATTTTAATTTTAGTTTTCTTTTAAAGAAACTTGACTTTTCGGGCATTGAACCAGAAGTCAAGCCATTTGAAGAGAAGTTTGGGAAAAAGATTCTAGTGAAGTGTAATGATTTATCTTTCAATCTGCAAAGCTGTGTCGCTGAAAATGAAGAGGGACCAACAACAAATGTAAGTTCTTTATGTGAATACTGTCTTTATGTAACAATCCCGTGTAGTAGTTAATGCCTTACTATCAGCATTACTTGGCAGTAGATCAAGAAATCTCAGCTAACTATCAGGTTAAACATAGTAACTGAGATTCTGGTGTTGGTTAATCCATAAGTTTATAAAAACAAGAAAACAAAAAGCATACAGCCTTTTCATCTGACCTTGTTGGCCTGTTTATGAAAGCAGTTTATTTTTTCATTGTATGTTACATCCTGTACATAGTACAGGAATTTTGGAAATTCTTTGTAATGATAACTGTACGTCTGTAAAAATTTGCAAATAAATTTGTCGGGAGTGTTCAGTGATAACACTTTTGCACTTTCTAATGTCTAGGTAGAACCTTTCTTTGTCACATTGTCATTGTTTGATATAAAAAACAATCAGAAGATTTCAGCAGACTTTCATGTTGATTTGAATCACATCTCAGTGAGGCACATGATATCAAATACGCCAGATCAACTGATGAATGGCAGTGACGATTGTTTACACAGGGTTCAAGACATTATTCATGAGACCATGTTGCAGTATCCAAAGCAGGTAAGAAAAAACAGTGTAAAATTCTTATTTAGGATGAAGATAGAGGTTGTTTTACATGCTTTCAAATAGCGTTTTTTTTCCTGGGTATACAGCTAAAAAGTCTTCATATTTTGTGTACTCTATGTAATTGCTTTCTTCTTTTAGGGAATATTCTCAATCACATGTCCACATCCCGAGATATTTCTTGTGGCTAGAATAGAAAAAGTATTGCAGGGAAGTATTACCCATTGTGCTGAGCCGTACATGAAAAGTACAGATTCTTCTAAGGTACTGTATTGGTTTTAATATGTATTGGTAATGTTCTTGGGGGAAAAGTGGATACTTTGGATATGTGATACTTCATTATGAAGTCTCATAATAAAATTTTCTTAAATGTTGAGACTAGCTTATCTACAGTGCTTTCATAGACTAATTACTGTTCCTTAATGGGACTTTACAACTTGCATACCATTTCAACTCTAAAACTTCAGAGTGTGTGTGTGTGTGTGTGAATTCTGACCAAGATCAGATATTTAGAATTATCTGCATCATTTCAGGTTTCCATTTTTAATTTATTTGTAAAAAAACCTAAAATGTTCTACTTTGCATTATAAACATAGATGTACAGTTAAATTTTGTAAAATCAGTTATTGGCAGAAATAAAGTAATGTTTGTAGGTAATAGCCACATAGAAGATTATATTTACATGCATTCACATTTTGTTTACTTTCTAAAATGTACCCTTTAGGGGGGAAATGTATGGTATTCAGGCATAAGGACTATAGGTGGTAAAGCATCAGCATATCTGATACAGTTCCTGATAGCTACTCTTGATATATTTTTCCAATTTTCTGTTGCGCAAAATGTAATGGGGAAGAGGAAGTTTCAAAAGTATAGTATTATTTAAACAAATAGTTATATTTGCTACCATTGAATATGAATGTTAATGCATCCTTCTTAAATCATCAAGAAGCAGTTTTTAAAGCATACTCTGACTAACAGTCAGTGAAAGACTTCAGGAAACAAAACAAAACAAAAAAATCACTGAATAATTTTTGGTGTCCCTATATCCATGCCAGAGAAGATTGATTTCAGCCTGCAGTATTCTTTCTTTAAAGTTAGTACCCCTCTCTAGAACTAGAATCAGGCTGCGTCCAGATGAGCATGGCAGTGTGGTGCCACATACCACATGTTCAGGTGTTCTCTGTGCTGCAAAAGAGCATCACGTGGGATATCTAGGGGTCAGAAAAAACCAACAAAAAAGTGCAGTGGCAGACATAGAGGCAGCATATGCTACTCAAAACCAAAGCCAGGCCAGTGAGAGCCATGCTCTGGCTGCTGGCCAGGCTCCAAACAACAAGATTGCCACTGCTGCAGCCCTGGGAGACCCCCAGAACCCCAGATAAAGCTGCTGGGACCAGCCCAGTGCTGGCTCCAGTCTCCCCTACTCAACCCGGGCTAACCTACCACATGCCAGACAGTGCGTGGCACAGGCATTTCCTGGGGAAAACTAGTGGCGGCACAGAGCTCATGTGGATTCAGCCAGGTTGTATTTTATTATAGATGTAGTTCGCAACACCCACAAAGCAGGTGTTTATGATGTTGTATTTAACGTGTCTGTTCTTAAAGTTATTGGTAACGTGGGGTTGTTGTTTTTTTTTTTCAATTCTTACTCTGCTTCAAGTCATATTCATTTGAAAGTTTAAGCAAAATAAAATGAGCAGTGCTGCCAGGTCCTATAGACTACCTGCATTTCACTTGAAAGAGTGCGTTCCAATGCCGTAGCAGCTAGTGGTCACAAAAGAAAAAGGAAAACAGACCCTTTTGGCTGGAGACAGATTACTATTTCTTCTTTTAGCTTTGTTTCCCCGAGTAGTGCAAATTGGGTACTTTGAACAAAGAATTACAGATCAGGGCTCCATGCGTGTTTATCTCTGAAGCTACAAGTATATTTCCCCCCATTTTATAAATGGAATAGCTGAGAATTATTTCACGGGCAGGCTGACAGTGCTGTTTCTATACCAGATTTAAGGCACACTGACTAGGAATGGATGCACCAGATCTGTGGGTTGTTAACCCACACTTCTTTTTATAGCTGGAGATAGAACTCAGGCTGTCTGATTCTCCACATATGTTTATTAAGTCAGTGGTTTTCAAGCTGTTTAGATTCAAAGCAGCCCTCCTTAACTTTTCCGAATTTAGTGGTACCCCATTTAAAATCTAATTTCTCTTGTTTTTTGACTATGAAATAATAATAGAGAGATTCTTCTGTTGCAGAGAACCGAGAAAAACTGCAACAGGTCAGAATGTTTCTGACACTATGGATTTCTGTTTGAAATCTCTGGATTTCTCTTGTGAATCATACAGAGTTTGTATACCTAACAATGTTAGTATTGTGCATCACCCTTAAAAGGCTCTTGCATGGCGTTTAGTGTTTGACTAGTCAAAAAATGCTTAGTCAAATGATTTGTCAACTTTTCAAATAATGGCCCAAATTTTATGGCAGAGTAGATAGAGATGAATCTTGCACGCTAACTCAGATGTGCTCAACTTCCGGCCCATGGACCAAATGCGGCCCATGGAGCCATAGCTATCTGGCCTAAAGGGCTCCTTATAGTTTGGGAAGTTTGGTGGCAGGAGAGCAGTGGTTATTAATATGGACCCCCTTCCCCACTGCCAAATTCCCAAACCCCAATCTACATGCAGCAAGTTGGGGCCAAGTCATGCCTCCTCCTTCCCCCTACCCCACACCTGGGTGAAGCTGGGCCACAACCCTTCCCCTGGTCTGGATTGGAGCTGGGCCACGTCCATTCCCCTCTATGGCCCATGCCCTCTCCCTCCCCTGTACAGGCCAAACTGGAACAGACAGATCAGTGTTCATGCATATTTACGTGTATAGATCACCCTTGCCTGTCCGCTGTAGACACCAGAGGGGCACTTTAAAGCAGGTGGTGATGTACATAATATTGGTGGAAATGGATGAACCTCAGATCTTACAATCAGTGTTATTTGGCCCAGTGATGGGGTTGTCTGTATTGATGAGAGGTCACAGCTTGAATAGGAATTAAGTAGCCTATTGACTGAGAGATACTATTTGATGTTGGAACAGGTTTGTCCCCCACGGCTACCTTGAAGACCGCCTTTTTTACCAGGCAGTCATTAATGATGTGTCTAAGATGTCCAAGCTGTAGGTAACAGCTAGAGGGATTTTGTTGTTCTTGCCTTAGAGTTGGAATTGTAATAGATCAGAGCGTGATTTGAGTCTGGTTTGGTTGATTTGAGTGGCTACAGTTTTGGGATTGTATTATAATTACAGGAATCTCTACACCACATGCTTAAGTTGTTGGGATCAGAGCAGATGCAGGTGTAACGTAGAGCTTGGCTTCATGGATAAATGGATCTAGTGTTGTGCTTAGGATGGAAGATGGTGAAGGTAGCAGTAGCAGTTGGGTGGGTTTCTAATAAAATGTAGCAGTGATGCGGCTATTGCAAACCTACACTGTGGTGTCCAAGAAATTAAATTGCTGGGTGGAGTATTCCAGAGTGGGTGGAGGGGTGGAAATTGTCAATCTTGGTGAAATTTCTCTAGAAGTTCTACCATTGCGAGTAGACAATGAAGATGTCATTGATGTAGCTTAGGTGCATCAGAGGGATGAAAAGACAGCTGTAGAGAAAATGGACTTCAAGATCCATCATACTAAGAGTGGGCGGGGGGCATAGTTGTGCCCATGTTATCACCATTCATTTGTAAATATAGGGAGACACCAAATGTAAAGAATCTGTGTGCGAAGACAAAGCAGGGGAGTACAATGGAAACAAAGTAGTGTCCTCATTGGTGATAATGTTCTTTCTGGCTTGTAATCCACCCTCACAGGGCGAGTTGATGTAGAGATGGAGCATGGATGGGACTTAATATGGTGTTTGCTGGAAGCTTGTCAATGGAGTATAGTTCTTGGAAGAAATCTGCTGCATCTTTCAAACAGTTGGCAGTTTCAGTGGCACATGGGAATAGGATAAGGTCAATACAGCTCAAAACTCCCTCTGTGATGGTGCCAGTGCCAGAGAAAATGGGATGGCTTGGGTTGCCAGGTTTGTGGAACTTAGGCAATAAGTAAAAGTTGCCTAGACTTGGGTCCTGGGACGTGGAAGCAGTTTCTCCTGTTTCCAGAGGTAGTGTTGTTAAGTGGTCATTTTATTCCTCTTGGTATTGTTGTGGAGTTATCTATCTCTAAAACTCTGTCTTGGCTTCCTGTGTATATGCTGTTTTGTCCATGAAAAAAGTAGCACCCACCTAATCAGCTTGTTGTATGATAAAATTAGGGTTGTTTTTAAGTGTGAATGTGGCTCTGTTCTGCAGAGCTAAAGTTGTAACACATGTAGCAGTGGTGTCTAGGACTCCTGGATTGGGCATGGAGGTGGAAACAGTTTATAAGCAGGTCCAGAGTAGGGCTTTGGCGCTCAAATGAAATCCTAGAACTGTCTTTTTGCTGTCTGTTGGTCCAGCCTGTGGTGGGTTGATCATTGCATTGCTCCTTATCATTGAAATAATCCCTCCAGTTTTAGGTATTAAGCATTTTTTAAATATTTTACACAATAAAATAATTACTTATTTTAAGCAATAATTTATTAGAACAGTGAACAGAGATGTTTCAGTCTTCAAGAGCTCACATGTTAATTAATAAAAACAAACCAAATTATTGTTGCGAAACAACAAAATTGCATTTAAAAATAACACGTTTTTAGAAGGATCAATTTTAGGTAAGTGTAAATGTGAATGATATTCAAGAAGAACAGTTCTTTTCTTTGGCTTCTGTTCCGAAACCTCAGTCAGCCTGAAGTTACTAAACAAACAAACAAACCGCACAAAGCAACTATAAAAGACAAAAGTCAGTTTTTAAAATGGAATTATGCTAAGCAGGCAGCAGGCCAACTCTTCAAGCATTTTGCTGTTTGCATTTGGGGATGCCAGCAGTCATAGCTGATGGCTAGTAGGAGAAGCTTTTTTTATGCTGCTGGTTTTGGTACTCTTCCCTCAACACAGAATAGCTTTTGCAGCCTCGTGTGGCTTAATGGGTGGAAGAAAAAGCTGGCTAGAAGAGCTCAAAAGAGAGGAGGAGGACAGAAGATACCTGTGCTTAAATGGAGTGTTTGTATATATCCTGACTCCTGTAGGACTGAAAAGCAAGGTGTGCAGTCCTGCTGCCCTTCTTAATGGGACACTATAATGCACCAATATGGGTATGCCACCTCCTACACAAAACCGTTTTAGCTTCATGGAATATTTGACGGGATTTTTTATTATAGTCAAGTAACAAGCAGCCAGTTGCCCAATTATTTGATGTTGACTGGTTGATCTCGGGGTACCTCAGGTGCCATGGCACCTTGGTTGAGAAACACTGTACTACATCCTTCTTAGATGCATGCATAGAATTTACATATGATGCTAGGCAAGGCTTTTTATGAGGAGACCATACTGAAGTTGTATTTCCAATGTTAATCCTTTCATCCAAATTTGAAATGCTGTTTTGTGAACTTAACATTCTGTTAGCTTAGGGTTCCTATATGTAATGCCATATACTTTCTGAAACCTGGAGCTCTAGTACATACCTTTCTGATCCAATGATGCAATTTCTTACAGTCAAATCCCTGTAGAGTTTAGTGGGATCTTAAAGCACATTATCTCAGCATTGCATCTTATTACATTTTACCTCATTGGTTAATTTCATGCAGTTTGATAATCGTTAGAAATGTTTGTACAATTGCAAATGAATGTGTAACAAAACATTTCTTCCTTCTTGTGGGAGATTTTGTAAATAATGTTAACAGAATAGCTGTGGAAGGCACCTGAATTGCAAAAATAAGTTCCCTTCTTGCAGAATCAATATAATGCCAGAGAGAGGTGATGCAATTAGTTCAGGGAAAGAGAGAGATAGCAAGTGAACCTGCGTTGGTAGTATTTCCTTTTAGAGTGAAATGGTGGCCTAACAGAGGGGAGTACAAGTGTATGAGGTTTGTTTCTTCTCTATGGCTTGTGCGTATAACAGCAGGCCCTACTTAATCCATAAAGAAATAACTGATGTTGTTGGGGTTTTTTTTATTACAGTTTTCACATGTTTACTAATGTTGATGGAACTTCATCATTTAAGAATGGATTTACTCCTAGCATAGACTTTTTGGATAGTGATGAAAAGTGATAGACACCTCATTTTATGGAATACATTGTATTTTAACAACTCACCTTCTTAATCACTTGCAGGTTGCACAGAAAGTATTGAAGAATGCCAAGCAAGCATGTCAAAGACTAGGTCAATATAGAATGCCATTTGCCTGGGCAGCCAGGTAAGGAACACCATTCTTATCACCAGATATGTTATCTAGAGGATTACTTAACTGTTTACTATGGAAGAGCAATAGAAGTCTCATTTACCAAAATTGAGCTTGCTGCATTTGGTTTTTTTCTTGCTCACATTTCTGAGTAGCCCTTTCTAAATTCATTGTCATTTTAGTTCAGCCACAGATTTCAGACAAATGAGGACTACATGTCTTTCCCATGGTGGGACAAGTATTTGAGATGAAGATCATTTAAGTTAGGTGGCTCTTTCCCTCTCCACTGCTGTGCTATTTTTGACTTGGCTAGAAATTAAATTGTTCATATTCTGTTTATTAAAATATTAGCTATGAACAAAGTGAAGCTTATCTGCATACTGGTAGACAAATATTTAAATGTAGCTTTTACCTTAACCTATTGTTACAAAATTTTTAAAGACAACTTTTTGACTTTCAGGACGTTGTTTAAAGATGCATCAGGAACCCTAGACAAAAGTGCAAGGTTTTCTGCTCTCTACAGACAAGACAGTAATAAACTCTCAAATGAAGACATGCTTAAGCTGCTAGCAGATTTCAGGAAGTGAGTGTAACGCTTCAGGTTTTGTTTGTTTTTTGCGGGGGGAGGTTTATGTATACATCTTTTAGGATGAACCGAAATTAAAACATCTGGTCAGTTCTTGTATGTCTGTTTTTGTTTTTATAACTAGTAATGTGAACATTACTACAAATATATGAGGCAGGGCAAGGTGGAGCCTGTCCTGCTTTGTACCTGACTTCGGACTAACATGGCTAACTAACTTTCTCTACAAACATGTAGTTAGGAGTTTCATCTAAATAAAAATGCAATTCTCCTCCCCTTACTTTACATTAGTTTGAAATTCCATGAGTGTACAATGAATAAAATAGATTTATTAAATAATACTTTTAAGAACAGCCACATTTTAATCCCAAACTGCAAATCAGTTGGGTTTCAAAATGAGTTATTTCATGTACTGCAGCTCTACAAGAGGCCCCCCATGCCTCTCTTCTTTTTATGGCTTTCAAATTTTTGAACCCTGCATTGATTTGGTGAAGGCAAGTGTTCTTTGGAGCTTGAGTGAATATACCTAACACAAAATGCAACAGGTAAATAAACTGAAATAATACTTTTCTTCTTTCACAATCTTAGATAATACATGCCACAATAATAAGTTAAAAACAGACACGTATAAGTTCATTTTCTGATTGTTGGTGATTACGTTTCAGGGTTGGGAAGTTTACTTCCTTATTCTGTCAACATATAAATCATTTTTTATCAACTGTTTGTCATAGACAATGGTAACTTGGTGCTTCTAGTTATATTCCACTTCTGGCTTACATGGGTTGGAATCAGAACAATGAACAAGAATAAATATTTGCTGAGCCATGCCAGACCATCTCAGTGATATTACTCTAACATCTCTAAAGCTCATTTCTCTTCAATGAAATCATTTTTTTAAACTAAGTACAGAGTTAGGAACTTCCCCACAGACTTTAGCAAGGCTTTTGATATGGTCTCCCACAATATTCTTGCAAGCAAGCTAAGGAACTACAGGTTGGATGAACAGACTGTAAGGTGGATAGAAAACTGGCTGGATCATCAAACTCAAAGAGTAGGAATCAAAGACTCAATGTCTAGTTGGCAGTTGGTATCAAGTGGAGTGCCCCAGGGGTTGGGCCTGGGGCCTGTCCTGTTCAATATTTTCATCAGTGACCTGAAAGATGGGATAGAGTGCACTTTTAGCAAGTTTGCAGATGACACCAAGCTAGGGGGAGTAGTAGATATGCTGGAGGGTGCAGCTAAGTTTGGACACCTTGACAAATTGGAGAATTGAACCAAAGAAATTTCATGAAATGCAGTAAGGAGAAGTGCAAAGTCCTGCACTTGGGATGGAACAGTCTTATGCATTGATATAGGCTGGGGACCGACTGGCTAAGCAGCAGCTCTGCAGAAAAGGACCTGGGGTTACTGTGGACAATAAGCTGAATATGAGCCAACAATGTGCCCTGGTTATCAAGAAGGCTAACAGCATACTGGGCTGCATTGGTAGGAGTGTTGCCAGTAGATTGAGGGAAGTGATTCTTCCCCTCTTCAGTACTGGTGAGGTCACATTCGGTGTACTGTGTTCAGTTTTGGGTTGTAGACCAATGTTATAAAGGATGTAGACAAATTGGAGAGGGTCAAGCAGATGGCAACACAAAATGGATAGAGGGCTAGGGCCCATGACTGAAGAGAGGCTGAGGGAATTTTTCTTATTTAGTCTGCAGAAAAGAAGACTGAGAGAGGATTTAATAACAGCCTTCAACTACCAGAAAGGTGGTAACAAAAAGGATGGAGCTAGGCTGTTCTCAGTGGTGACAGATGACAGAACAAGGAGCAATGGTCTCAAGTTGCTGCAACGGAAGTTTTGGTTACATACATTAAGAAAATTTTCTCATCAGAAGGGTGGTAAACCGCTGGAACAGGTTACCAGAGAGGTTGTAGAATCTCCACCCTTGCAGGTTTTTAAGACCCAACTAGACAAAGCCTTTGCTGGGATGATCTAGTTAGAGATGATGGTCCTGCTTAGAGCAGGGAGTTGGACTAAATGACCTCCTGAGGTCCCTTCCAACCTTAACTTTCCAGGATTCTGTGAGAAGCAACTATGACCTTATTCTTATAGCTTTTGCGGGATATGGTACACTTTAAACTGCAAGTGCAGTTTTCCCTTTTTTGGGCTTGGAAAATAAACACAGAATTACCATCATTCATATTATCTAGCTCAGCTTCCTCAAACAAGAGACAACAGCTTAAACCAGTTCCCTCTAAAATATCAGCTCTGGCTGTCTACCAGATCGCTCTAGAACCACATAAAGCAGCTATTTATACACCGGTTGGTGTAAACTCTTGGGCGCCAATGTACATGAAGCAATCTGCATTGATATCCAAAGAATCCGCCTGTCTAGTCAATGCAGTACAGATCTGTTTTCCTTAATATGTTGATCCAAATTCCAGTGATGTTGCACATCTTCCAGAGATTTTTTTCAATACCAGTATCTATTGTAGTTGTGGCTGTAGCCTTTACATCTTCCAGCCTACCATAGCCAAAAATATTAGAGGTGGGACAGCTGCAAGCTTCATTCCTTCTTATTGCTTGTGGGGAAACAAAATACTTGGATGCGTACGTAGACTCCACCCATGACTGGGCCACAAGTATAGATGGCTATACCCTGTACAGGAGAGATCAAGTGGACAAAAGGGGTTGGGGTGTAGCTCTCTGTCAAGGAAAGCTACGCGTCCCTGCAAGCTCACATTGGTGCCCAGGGTGGACGATTGGAGACCCTGTGGGCTAAAATTCGTGGGGAACACAGCACAGAGGACACAATGGTGGGAGTCTATTACAGACCTTCTACCCAGGATCAAGAGCTTGACCAGGAGTTTGCCAGGGAATTGATTGAAGCGGCACGTTCCTGGTACATGGTTGTCATGGGAGACTTCAACTACCCTGACATCTCATGGGAAGAGTGCTTGGCCAAATCAAAGCAGTTGCAAAGCTTTCTCTCATGCGTGGATGAGCTCTTCCTGACACAAGAAGTCGATGGGCCGACGAGAGGTAAAGTGCTGCGTGATCTGGTACTGGCTATGGGGGACAACCTAGTCAGTGACCTAACAATCAAAGGGAAGCTGGGTGACAGTGACCATGAGCTGATCACTTTTGCCGTCTGCCATAAAGCTGGCAAGTCAGTCAGCAATACAGAAGTCCTCGACTTCAGGAAAGCTGACTTTGACAAGCTGAGGAGGCTTGTAGGTGAGGTCCTAAGGGACCACAACCCAAAGGGGAGGGGAGATCAGGATGAGTGGTTGCTCCTCAAGGGAGCGATCCTGGATTTTCAAGCTAAGTCTATCCCATCTTGGAGGAAAGGCAGAAAAAAGGCACAGCATCCCCTTTGGCTCTCCAGGGAACTAGTGGACCTCTTGCATCTAAAAAGAAAGACCTACAAAGGATGGAGGACTGGATCCACCTCCAGGGAGGAATATTCTGCACTGGTCTGGACCTGCAGGGAGCAAACCAGGAAAGCCAAGGCTGCGACTGAACTCCGACTAGCTACAAGCATCAAGGACAATAAAAAATACTTGTTTAGATATGTGGGGAGCTGGAAGAAAAGCAAGGGCAACATCAGACCCCTGCAAAACCAGATGGGATAACTGACAACCAACACCCAGGAAAAAGCCAACTTGCTATATGGGTACTTTGTGTCAGTCTTTCACCAGTCCCATGGGACACCCCTGCCCATTACAGGACAGGGAGGCCCAGGTGAGGGAGATTCCTTGCCCTCCATCAATGCTGACCTCGTGAAGGAGCACCTTGAGAAGCTGGACACCTTCAAGTCAGCTGACCCTGACAGCTTATACCCCAGGGTACTCAAGGAGCTGGCAAGCATCATAGCTCAGACCCTGGCACGGATATTTGAGAACTCCTGGTGCTCTGGTGAAGTGCCCAAGGACTGGAAGAAGCCCAATGTGGTGTCTGCCTTCAAGAAGCGGAGGAAAGTGGATCCAGCAAACTACTGGGCCATCAGCCTGACCTGCCTATTCTGGGGAAGGTCTTAAAAAAATTAGCAAAGAAGACATTCTTAACAGACTGGCCAATGGCAGCATCCTGAGGGATAGCCAGCATGGGTTTGTTGCAGGTAGGTCTTGCTTGATCAATCTTACTTCCTATCACCTGGAAAAGGGAGAGGAGATTGTCATATATCTTGACTTTAAAAAAGCCTTCAATCTAGTATCTCATGATCACCTCTTGGTAAAACTGGCCAACTGTGGCCTCAGCTTCACCATGATCCTCTGGCTGGGGAATTGGCTCTGTGGTCAGACCCAGAGGGTGGTGGTTGATGGAAGTCAATCATCATGGTAACCTGTGACCTGTGGGGTCCTTCTAGGCTCTGTCCTTGGGCCAACGCTATTCAACATCTTCATTCATGATCTAGACATTGGTATCAGAAGTGGACTGGCCAAGTTTACCAGTGACACCAAACTCTGGGGTAAAGCGTGCACACCTGAGGATAGGAGGGCAATCCAGGCCTGACCTTGACAGGCTCATGAAATGGGCAGATGAGAACCTGATGGTGTTTAACACCAAAAAATGCAAGATTCTCCACCTTGGGAAGGAAAACCCTCAGCATGCTTGTAGGCTCAGCAGTGCTACGCTGGCTAGCACTATGGACGAAAAGGACGG
>NW_017728906.1:106059570-106075654 GCF_001723895.1 Crocodylus porosus
CTTGTCCAGGACCATTTCAGGCTTCTTTACAGTTCGAGCCCCCAAGGTCTGAAATAGGCTGCTGCCAGAAGTGGTTCAGGCACCTACTTCAAATGCCTTCAAGAGAAATTTGGATGTTTATCTTCCTGGGATCCTATGATCCCTGCTGACTTCCTGCCCCTGGGGCAGGGGGCTAGACTCAATGATCTTCCAAGGTCCCTTCCAGCCCTAATGTCTATGAAATCTGGAATGGTGTAACATAGCTGTACATACCCTACTGGACTTTTGTCCTTATTTTGTGTTATTTCATGTAGTTTTGTTTTGTTTTTGTTTACCATGTTTTTGGCTCATTGTCCATAAAACAGTGGTTGTGACCCCAGTTGCCTGACTAATCTACGCTTTGGGTTAATCCTTCCTTGTCTCCTGGGTTTAAGATAGGATTGTGCAACTCTACTGTAGCTGTTAACAAATCCTATTCTCCTTACCATATCTACCTGAGAGGAATTCAGAAAATACTCTTCTGTCACTCCTCCAAGAGGATCCCCCTGAATAGAGAGGCGTGGCTAATTGATTTCTTTTGGAGGCATCTCTGCAACTGTTTGCTTTCCTCATTCCATGGAAGCCAGAACTTGCCCATTCATTCTGTTAACCCTAAGGATTCTAGGAGAACTCAGAAAGGAGGCAGCCTCAGTGATAGCAGTAGCTCTGAATGCGCCCTACCATTCAAGTATTTGATTCTGATAAGACCTATTATTACAAATCATTTTTGTTCTATAACATCTTTAAGAGTGCTGCTCTTAAAGCATTACTTAAAAACAATAGATTAAAGGCTGTGCTGTGGTAGTGGCGTGTCACCTTAATTTTGTTTTTTAGCTTGTTTTTTATTGTTTTGGATTTTTTTGTTTTTTATAAGATGTTCATATTCGTTACTTTGGCTACAGTAATTCCTCCCCATATTTTGGAAGGGTGCAAAACGCATCACTGGGTGTTGGTCTAATAAATGATATCTCTACTATGAGGCCTGATTGCCTTTTCCTCTAGACCAATATGGCTACAACCTGGATACCTGACACTAGGCACGCTTAACTTTCCATCAACAAAATTCCTGGTCATTTAATGTAAATAAATTGACACTTCAAATTAATCAGCTTATATATCCTGTTATTCATTGACTTTTTAATTTTTTTCTTTATCTTCTAGTTCACAAAAGTAAGACAATTGTATATATTAGTAAGATTAATTTCTGATTTGAAAAACCGGACAATTTTTCTAAGTAAAAAAAAAAAAAAAAAAGGCAAACCCATACCAATTCTGTTTAAAACATAAGACACTGACTTTCAGCAAATGTGTCAAACAGTAATTCTGTTATTATAAAAATCTAAGTCTGTCTGTCTGTCCATAATGCTTTATTTGCACTCTGATTGGCTGATGGAAACAGCCAAGAGTGCTTCAAGCGTGGGGGAGCACTGCCATGATTGCAAAGCCGCGCCAAGGACCAGACAGAGGGTGGAGCCTTGGCTTCCCCATCCCAGTCCCTGCAAGAGGCAGAACAGCAGCAGCATGGGGCGTTAGGTGTGGCAGTCCATCCCAGCTCTCTCCCCGCCCCTGTCATTCTTGACAGGCAATTGGCTAGTTCATATAGGCAGGTAGTTAGCCATATTAGCCTGAAATCAGGCAGAAGGCAGTGAGTCCGTAAGATGCCACACTGTCCTGCCTTCCAGTATGTTAACTAGAATTTCCCTAAACTGAATGTTGAAAATTCCCATCAGATGGAATCAGAAGACTATTTTGTCTTGTTTTGTTAAATCAGACCTCCAAAGATAGCTTATATATTATGTTCCCTATTTCTTTCTTTTTTTCATAACTGGCTACTTTTATTTTTTTATAGACCTGAAAAGATGGCCAAGCTGCCCGTTATTTTAGGAAATCTAGATGTAACAATTGATAACGTCTCTCCAGATTTTCCCAGTAAGTATTAATAAATATTTTAAGTAGTTGAATATGATTTTTCGTTTCAGTATATTTATTGGTTTTTAATACAATTTTCAGATTATGTTAACTCATCATACATTCCCATGAGACAGTTTGAAAACAGTACCAAGACAGTAATAACATTTGAAATAGAGGAATTTGTTCCATGTATACCCAAACATACTCAGCCTTTCACCATCTACAACAATCATCTGTACGTCTATCCAAAGTACTTGAAATATGACAGTCAGAAGTCATTTGCAAAGGTGAGTATAAGGAAAATAACATATTCTTGTAGATTCCAGTTCTAGTCAGATATTTATGACCAAATAATGTGTGTGTTCTGTTTTTGTGATTTGTTTTGAATATGTTTTTTTTTCTTTTGCTCTTTCTAATATTGCTTCAGGCTAGAAATATTGCTGTTTGCATTGAGTTCAAAGACTCGGATGAAGAGGATTCTCTGCCTTTAAAGGTTTGTGATTTTGGCAACTAAAAATAAATATGGTGAAATGATTTAATAGTTGTGAGGCAGCACCTAGCAGATCCACAAGAGAGGTTATGGTTAGTAAGTGTGGGCTTACAAAGCTGCTTCTACCAATGCCAGACATTGTATTGGTAGATAGCTCCTGCCACAGGGAGCCTGTCAGATCATGTTCCTACCTACACATTTGCTAAAAGTGTTCCAGGAGGAACACACATTAATGAGGAAAATCTATTGCAGCTCCTTCTCAAATGTTGTAAATAATTCCAGGAGGAGCTGTGCAGTTCCACTTAGAGCAACTGAGCCAGAAGGGCATTCAGTGCACACTGGGAGGTGCCATCTGTTAAAAAGGCATAGACTTTGGCATAAAGTGAAGGTATATAGTGTCGTCTTGGCATAAAGTGTCGTCTTTTCTGGTGGCTTCCCTGCATCTGCAGGAGACTTTTGTAACAGAGTAGGCTCCTGGCAGAATGAAGATTCTGGTGACACAGGAGCTATAAATTTGTACTTAAGATTCTCTTGGCAGAACCTACACAACTTTTAACCCCATGGCCAAGGCCCCACTAAATTATCAAAAAATAAGCATATTCTTTCTCAATTTTTAATGGGCTTTATTCATTGATGCGTATGTAGGAGGCAAAGATTAGGATGAAAGGTAACAAAAATTCATGAACAATACAAATTACTCAGGATGGACATTTAAGACGTATGGCTCTCTTCCTTCTCCTGGGAGACCAGTAACAAACACTCTTTCAGCTATCCAGCAAGGAGTAGCAGCACCCTAGAGCTTTCCCTCCAAGTTTGCAATTCAGCCCTTCCCTGTGGCAACAAAAAAACAAAATCCTCTTAAATTAAGCCCAAAGAAAGAAGTTATCTGCACACTTCTGTTTGAGGTATGGAAGTAGGAGTATCCTTAGTTTACAGATGAAGAACCGAGTCACAGATGAACAAAGCATGCATGAAACATCTTGCTGCTTCATGCATACTACTATGCAGGCAAGGTCTGTATATTAATGGGAAAAAAACCTATTGCAACTCCTCCTTAACTGATCAATGTTGAAACCATTTCAGACAGAACACCTCTGACATAAGAAAGGTATTTCAGTTTCCACTTGGAGACCCTATTTTTATTCCTGAGATTCATGTGTCATATGATGCCCTCAGCCATGATTCATGCTATGCTTGAATTTGTCTACATATAAAACTACTGTGATATCTGGTTTGGTATTTCAGTAGAAGCTTCCACTTTCAGGACAAGGGGGTATCTATCCAAGGGAGGTCCATTTGCCTTGAGAGAAAACACAAAATGTCATCTATGCTGTTCGAGTATAAACAAAGATTAGAGTTCACTGTGGAATATATAAACTCTTGGGTTACACGCTGGACCTAGTTTGTGTCTCTAGCCTCACCCCTAGTTTTAATCATTCTCAAGATAGTACAAGAGATGACAGAAAGCATCAGTAATTATAGTGGTACCATCATGTTGTTAGAGCTTTTCTTAGAATCTCCTTATTCAGTAGCACCATCATTAGAGTTCCTTTTCTAGAAGAACTGTCAAATCCTAAGTCCAACTGGAGATACTCCATCTATGGACCTGGATTGCAGCAGGTGACTTTTACTGATGTAACTTACTCCCCAAGTGCAAAATTTAAATCAAGAGGTAAATCAAGAAATACAATCTTCAGAAATACCTCTATTTTCCATATGGTCCAGCAACAAGAATTTTATATTACAGAAAATTCTTGAGGTGTTGAATTATTAAATCTCAAGTCTCTGGAACTTCTGTAAGCCTCTCTAGAAGAAATCTGGCTGCTATTGCAGTACATCAGCACTCATTGTAGGATGAATCACAATACCTCTCCATCCTATGCCAACCAGGTTCTTGAGAGTAGCTAATGCAAAGCAGCACAGTATACATCAGGAAGGCCAGGTACCTTTGCTGCCCACCTGCCTGGTACACCATCGCACTCCGCCTCTGCTTGCAATGGTGCCACTGACTTGGGACGGGAGGGTGGTGTTGTGTCCTGGACATCCTAGACTTCGTAACTGTCATTCTAACCAAATCCCACAAATACAAATGCATGAGGCTACTCTTGAAGAACAGCAGTTACTAGGAAGGTAACCTTTATTCAGTAGACCAACTGAGGAATAATAATTGCACAAAAAACAAATAAGGAACAATTTTATTTGCTGCCATATTTAATACTATAAATTTCCCCAATTTGGGAGAAATGAATAAGTGCTTTGAACAATTACACTGAGATTTAATATTTTAATTGTATTTTAACACTATGCACTTGGATGAGTCCCACAATCAAAAGGATATTAACAGATATTCAATTTTTAACATACTGTTTTAATCTTTTCTGTTTATTTCCAATGAGTTTATTCTTATTTTAAAAAAGCCAAAACATCATTACTGTGTAGCAGTAGCTGTAAAAAAAAAAAAAAAAAAAAAAAAAAATCATTACAAAGCATTCTTGATAAAAGACACCATGTAATACAGAATAAAATAGTTTAAGGAGGATTTTCAGTTGCCAGTGGAAACAGATTATGCTTTGTGTTTTTTCTTTTATGTTCTTAGTGCATATACGGTAGACCAGGTGGGCCAATATTTACAAGGAGTGCATTTGCCACTGTGTTGCATCATCACCAAAACCCAGAGTTTTATGATGAGGTAAGCTATTCTAGTTGAGGTGTCACTTTTATTTCTTTGAGGATGTATTTTTTCTAAGATTTGAAAACTGAATTTAGGTTATGTGGAGACAGTGTACTCTGTTAGGGAAGAAGTGTAATATTTAATTTCTGAACTTTAAATTACCACTCCAGAGGTTTTTTAATGTCAGCTAAATTAAACTTTAACTATAATTGAAAATAGTTTTGCTTCCTTTTTTATTATTATCATTATTATTATTTTTAAAGCTCATTGCATGATTCAATTTAATATTCTGAGAGCAATTTAAACCTTTTTATGGTATTTGATCTATTTGGGGGGCAATCGATGGAATTAATTCATTAAATTGGGCATTGTTTTTGTTGAACAAAATTACTTTTAAATAAATAACTAATGTAAACTACACATTGAATGACTTAGATATTTTATGTTGGCTTAAATGCATTGAAATGAAGTTGCTGTCAAGTCAGAGTAGACAACCTCATGTTTGTACATTCATTAGTTTTGTGTAACTGCTCTAACTGAAGACTTTTCCTTTACAAAAATCATTCCAACTGTGTGTGTTTTGTCTTATAGATTAAAATAGAATTGCCCACACAGCTACATGAAAAACATCATTTGTTGTTCACATTTTACCATGTCAGCTGTGATAATTCAAGCAAAGGGAGTACCAAGAAGAGAGATGTTGTTGAAACACAAGGTTAGGCTTGCTAATACTTCTAAGTGATTTTGGCTGGTGTTACATGCTGTATTTAGTTAGCGAACTGCAGTCCTGTTACATTGATGGAAGTTATTTTTACTCTATCACTTAAATATTAAAGAATTATTTGCCATGTAGGATGCTACTTTAATTTCAGTTTTTAGGGGTTATGAATATTTTTGTATCAAATGAAAAGATTTTACAGATGTTTACCTGAAGGTGACAGTGTAACTTTTATTTTTTTACATGTCTAATTATCTACATAGGCTCTCTTCAGCTAGTTAGGCTGTGGTAATAAGGGCCCCTGCACAAATTCCAGGTATTGTGCAATTACCTTGAGACCAGTTACATATGCAAAATAGCTATCACATAATAAAAAGGTCCAACCAGCTATAAAGTTAGACCGTGAAAATGTGTACTAACTTGATAGCTGGTTGCTATCTAGCTTTAATTTGTACTCGTAGCAGTACCCTGTGACTGAGAACCCCATCAATTGTGGGCTCCTAGCTGTAGAGGTGGACTCTGAATCCTGGCATCACCCTTCAGCTTCCAGTACTCAGTCTCACAGCAGCAGATTCTGGACCCCTTAGCATGCCTTCTAGTGCCAGGACCCAGCTTGTCCTGTCAGCCTCAGGGTGCAACTACAATTCCCCTACCCCAAGGGTGCATGAAACCCCCAAAATGGGAGGATTGCTGCTGCAGCTGTCTCCCTGACACTGGGGGGCCCTCAGCTGAGGCGCTCCCAGCTGCAGGAGCTTGCTTCTTGCTGGTGCAGGAGGACCCTGGCATCAGGCTCCCCCTGCACTGACAATAAGCACAATGGGCTCTTATGTGCAGTCCCACAACTGCACAAATGGGATCTTGTGTGGTGCCACATTTTAATCCCACAATTATGCACATGTGGCATGGCAGGAGGTGTTATGTGAATTGTACATTAGAGTCCATTGTGCCTTTACCTGCACGTGTAGAGGGGGCCTACAAGTTGCATGTTACCACGTATATGGGTAACAAAAATGATTGAACATCCATTGACACTTTCCATATCAGCTTTTTATTAATATATAATATATGTAAACTGTTATTTCACTTTGATTTTTGCAGTTGGCTATTCTTGGCTTCCACTCCTAAAAGATGGGAGAGTAGTGACAAATGAGCAGCATATTCCTGTATCAGCAAACCTTCCTTCAGGCTATCTTAGTTATCAGGATGTTGGGATTGGCAAGGTACAGTATATAGAATAATATATTTTTGCTTCACAGAAAAGAGTATGGGAAACAAAATTATCTTACCTTCATTTAAAATTACCATTTTCCAGGCAAAAAAAATATTTTCCCCCCAGATGTAGATTAACTGTCATAGAATGTATCGTGGAAGATATGTAATTGACTTGCAGGTAAAAGGGACTCCAAAGAGAATTTTGCTCATATGCTTTCTGTCATTTTGCTGTACAGAGACTTGAGCCAATCTTCCTTTATATAGATTTTTATTTCAGTCGATTGCTTTTGTTATCCTTGTCTCATGTGTGTGAGAAACTTTAAAAAAAAATTGTATGTGGTTTTGGTTATGGTGGCTAATTGACATTATCTGTGTAAATAGAAAAATAGTCATGGTTTACAAATAAAAACTATACAAGGTAGTGTTCTTGGTATACATGCATGCTAACAAGTTATCATAAGGTATACAGAGTGGGAATTTACTCCTTGATGCATCAATTACTCCACAGTTATTGACTCGGCGTGCTTTTAGCACATGATAAATTAAAGCTAATCCATGGTATTTTATTCGTCAAAGAAGGAGGTTTGTTCACTTTGTTGTGGGGACTAAGTTATTGTGGTTAGCTCTCACATATCCTGGAATAAGAGGGCATGCAAATGGTTACTACACGGTAACTGACAAAGGGTAAATCCATGCCTTGGTTTAACTCATGGCTGTCCAGCTTCTGGCCAGTGGACTGCATATGGCTTGTTAGTAGTCAGTTTGCAGCCCCAGGCTCTTTCCTGGCCACTACTCCAGCCATTGTTCTTGTGGCAGCAGCCATGGTGTCTAGCCTCTCCCTCCCTCCTCCAGCTTCTATTTCTGGGGCTGGGCAGCTCAATAGAAAGTCTGACTGTGCTGCAAGTGGGATCCTCATATAATATGCAGGGCAGGGATGTGGTGGGGGTGTTGCACCTATGGCTGCAGGGGAGCTTGGCAATACATGTGGCTTGGAGGAGGAGATGGGCTGTGCAGAGTGTCTGGGGGGTGGGTAATGGCCCCCAGAGGATGTGGTCCAGAGTAGCCCAGAGCATGAGGTCTCTGGTGCTGTATGCAGGTGCTGAGAAGTTGGGCAGCACCAATTTACCTCATAGTAACTTGTTCATGTGCCCATCACCTCTGACCCCTACTGCTTGCGTAGGAAATTGTTTTGTATTGCCAAATGTGCTCTTTTCCTCATGATTTATTGAATGGTTCTCTATCTATTTCAAAATACAAGGATAAAATTGTCACTTTTTGTTTTTGTTTCCTTTAATGTGCAACTTTAAAAAAAAAGACTCCAATTTTTAAGTATGATCGCAGCTTTGAGAGCTGTATATGGATTTGTGTAGCAGACTGACGTTAGAGAAAGTAATCTGCTCATCACCCGTGCACAGGGACTATGCTAATCTTCTCTGTATTGTTCAGAGAAGTACAGTACTTCAGGAATTATTCCAGTAGAACTTGAAACATTCCGTCGGAGTTGTAAAATCTGAAACGGACTGAATCAAGGCATTGCTTACTGTTTGTTGAACAGCTAATGCATATGCAAGTTGTTCAGTTATTGCTGTTCTGTGCTTACATGGAATAAAAAAGTGTGTGTATCCTGAAGTTAACAATTGGTTAGTGACAGAGAAGGGATTGCAGTATATGTATATATGGTACATAAACAAAGGACTGTCCTGTTTTGGGCTAATATACTGATAGAATATTCTATGTTCCCTCCTGTGTGCATACAGCATTCCGGTCCTGAAATTAAATGGGTAGATGGAGGTAAACCACTGTTAAAAATTTGCACTCATCTAGTTTCTACTGTGTATACACAGGTAAGTTTAAAATGTTTAATTTCTTATTTTAGATGTAGGTGCCTTCACAAGTACTTGATCTGAAGATCATCTAAGATCATTTAGAGACTAACTGGTTAATTAGGTAGAAGACGGGGCAGGGTGGCACCTTAGTTTCTGGAGACTGAATCTCTTATTATTATTGAATACATACCTCAGTCTAGAACTTTTATTCTCAACTGGCTGTGAGACCCTGCCAGAGGTACCACAGTTCCCAGTGCTGCCAGTACTACTGCTGTGGGGTGAAACTGCACCATGCACTGTGTTGCATTCCATTAGACAGGCAAGCACGCTGCTTCTGCAGCACCTCTTCCCAGTTTGGCTCCAGTGTGCCTCCTGAAAATCAAGGTGCATGGTGCAGTTCTGCCTGGTGGCAGAGGCTCTGTCTTGAGGTTGCCACTGCCTTGAGTTAAAACTACACCATGGTGGAGGCACTGACTATGCCATAGCACATCCTTGGCCTGCCTATGTAGGTCCTTTTGTTCATCCCCGTAGCACTCCCCACCTGCATATATGGTGCAGCCTGGCACTTTGTCCCTGCTGGTGGGGTGTCCCCAGATTGTCCATTATGGCCCCATGGCTGGAATTCAGTGGGGAAACAAGGGAAAGAACTTAGCCCAGTGATCCCTGACTCCCCCATCAGTGACTTGGTGCCATGTGTATAGTGTCCACTGCTGCACTGGAACAAATGTCTGTTGAACCAGGCAGAGCTAGGGAAGCACTCTACTACAGCAACCTGAAGAGGTGAATATAATATAATATATTTAATCTGTTAATATCATATTAATAATAGAAACATAATGATTATTCATAATACATTAGCTTTTTTAAAAGGGGTGCCACTAAATTCTTAAAAGTTTTGCAGGGGTTTTTGAGTCTAAAATGTTTGGAAATCCCCGGTTTAGAGATGAAGAGCCTAACCATTTAGTCTGTAAGGGCCCCTGTAGACATTCAAGTAAAGGTGTGATAGGATCTGATGCACAATCCACACAGTCTCATCTCCTGCCATGCCACATGTGCATGGCAGGAGGTGTGATTGTGGGATACAGCATCAGATGGTATCACGTCTTATTGCTAGTAAAGGGGGAGCCTGGTATTACCATCCTGGCCTCCTCTTGCACCATGTGTAAGTAACAAAACTCCTGCAGTTGCGAGTCCCACAGGTGATGGGACTTGCAGCTGTGGCAGTGCCCCACAGCTATCAGGACCAATAGTCCTGCACCTGCAGGGTGCTGTAGGAGGGAGAGTCCCATCAGCTGCAGGATTCTCCCTCCCAGCACCCATGGGACACTGCCGGGGGTGTGTCCTCTACTCCAGGACTCCTAGCTTTGGCTGTACATGATGCACCTCTGTGGTTGGGGCAAACCCTGCAATATGTGCAAAATAGTGCTGGATAGCAACCAGCTATAAAGTTTTTACACATTTTCCAGCAGTTATTTCCACATTTTCTAGTAACTTTTATAGCTGGTTATGACGTCTTAATAGTATGATAATTTGCATGTGTAGCTGATCTAAATGAATTACACAATTAACTTGGTAATTGCATGATACATGTAACAAGTGAAGGAGGATCTCAGGTGCTGTCTTGCCTTAATTCAGGGAATTGTAGTTATAAGTAGTATATTTTCTTCATTTTTACTTCTAAGGGAATATAAAATGCAATTTTATGTAATGATTAATCAGAAATATTGGATGTATTTCAAGCTAATGAAAGAAATGAAATATCTTTCTCAGAAGAGTAAATTGCTTTACTTTCTAAGTATGCACTGATTTCCCCACCCCCTCCATTCTCTCCTCCTCTTTGAGTGTTAAACATGTATCTGTCTTGCACTTTGAAATGCAACTGGGAAGCCTAAACATAAGACAATATTTTTTAAAATTTGAGGTGGTGGTGTGTTTCATTTTGGTTATTAGTATAAATATTAGTTATTGTTTTAACTTTGTGGTTCTCTTTTTGTTTTTGTTAGGACCAGCACTTACACAATTTTTTCCAGTACTGTCAGAAAACCGAGTCTGGAGCTCAGGGACTAGGAACTGATCTTGTAAAGTATCTTAAGGTACAAAATGGTAGCAAATAATAGATTTAATTATCCATTTATATTACCATATTGCCATACCACTTATGAGCCCCAGTCATGAATAGGGCCCTCTTTGCAGTAGGCAGTATGCAAACATAATTCCAAAATGGGATCTCTTCCCTGGAGCGCAATCTAAATATAAGACATGAAACAATACATGGGTACAGACTGGTAACTTTGAGAGACTGTTGATCATGCTAGGCAGTGATCTCAGCATATCAGTGGTTTAAAATTTATAAGCAGTTAATAAAACTGGGACGTGGTGGGGACAAATTGATGGTAGCCATGTCAGTCTGCAACAAATTGCTAATTACTTGAAAAGTAAACTTCATTCCCAGCTATACAGTTTGTCCAGTAAAAGGTGTACATAATACCAGGACACTTTATTATATTTCCTGGATCGTCATGTCTATATGAACACCCCAACGTAACCACAAATGAGAATGTGAGTACTTCAAAGGAAATCTAAAATTGTAATAAAATCTAAATTTTTAGGCCTAAATTTCTTGACAAAATGGTATCATTTTGATCCTCTCAAAGTACATTTTTTAAATATATATATTTTTTAAACATTTAAAAATTATTACCACATAGACCACAGTGGTCTTTCCTTTAGCTTATGAACTTTGTATAATACAACATGGCTCTCTCAAAACGTGGCTATTGAAGTATATTGTAGAGAATGTCTGAAGTGTAAATGCATTCACTTCAGTGAAGCTATATTATATCTCTTTCCTTCTCTTAGAGTCTTCATGCTATGGAAGGTCATGTGGTGATAGCTTTCCTCCCTACCATTCTAAACCAATTGTTTCGAGTTCTCACCAGAACTAGTCAAGAGGAAGTTGCAGTCAATGTGACCAGGTAAATTTTAAATGGCCCTGTCAGTTTAAATAATAGATGATTTGTGCCCAATTGAGATTTCTTTATGGAGTATTTATTTGCTGAAGTGTACAAATGTGTAATTGAAGAATAACTTCTGTTTAGGGTTATTATCCATATTGTTGCCCAGTGCCATGAAGAAGGGTTGGATAGCTACCTGAGGTCATATGTCAAGGTAAAATAAAATAAAACTCTTTGTCTCTTCTGTTTTTATTTTTTTTTAAATACTTTCATTAAAAATATTCTCAGTTGCATCTGTTTGAATGCACTATAATATATGTTTTCCTTTTTCCTCCAAGTATGCGTATAAAGCTGAGCCTTACTTTGCTTCTGAATACAAGACAGTACATGAAGAACTGACCAAATCCATGACAACAATTTTAAAACCATCTGCTGACTTTCTTACAAGCAACAAGCTCCTTAAGGTATGTGTTGAAACTCTAATTTTGTCCTTTATGCACAATCCTCAGAATTAATAATATGAAACATTGTCATCTGTTTTACTAATAGACATGCAAACTTAATTATGTTCAAGTTTTTTACTATAAAATGATTAACTTAGTTTTGGAAATTTTAGACCATCTTGACAGTTTTATGTAAAGTCATAATTTATTTACTTTGCAGTATTCTTGGTTTTTCTTCGAAGTTCTGATAAAATCAATGGCCCAGCATTTGATAGAAAACTCTAAAGTTAAGGTATGTTGACTTTTTTTTTATTAAGGTATGTTGGACTAGGGCTGTCCAAATGACAGGATGAATGGCCTATGAGGCATTAACTACTGGCTTCCAGGCTCATGGTTTGGGCACTGCTCCCCCATTGTTTTGGTTGCTGCTGCTGTCAAGGTTTCTGAGCTCCCCTTCCTGTCTCCAGCTTCCACTTTCTGCCTTCCCCTGGGCCTGCTGGGCCCAGGTGGAGGTCCCAGTGCAGAATAGCACAGCAGCAGGGTGCCTGCTGAGCAGTGCAACAGGTTGCAGCCTGTGTGGCATGGATCCCAGTGGGGGATGTGTGTGGCATGTAGCATGGCATGTGGCCTGGCGGGGAGCTGTATCGGGCCCTCAGGCACTCAAAAATTGGACAGTCCTGTGTAAGACTATTGAAAGAGTTTTATACCATAATTTTTTCCTTTCACCATTATTATTATTGCATGCTTACTGAGTATAAGAAAGCTAACAACTGGAAAATAAACTGGAAAATAATTAAGAGTATGTGACATGATGGTTAACCTTTTGGTTACTGGTTTGTTATAAGGAAACTAGCCAATTACCCATCAAGAATGACAGGCAGGGATGGAGCCCCAGGCCTCCCGTCCCCCCTTCATCTGGACCCACTCCCCCTCTCTTCTGCTGCTCAGGGTCTGGAACTGCTCCCCCTCACGTTGGGCCTGCTGGCCTGACCACCCCCCGTCCACTTTGTTGCTGCTGCCTTCAGGGAGCAGGGCAGGGAGGCAAGGCCCCTGTGTCCCCACCATCATAGCGGCAGGCTGCCTTCTGTCAGAATGCTTTTTCAAATAAAGCATTACAGACAGATGGACAGACCTTAAGCTTTTATAATATTAGAATTGAAGAAAAAAGCCAAGTAACAGGAAGAAAAAGGTAAGAGGTAGAGAACACCCTTTGATATAGCATCTCAGACAGAAAACTACTATACAGAGTCAGATTGATCATTTAGTACATATATCATTCTTAATCAGTGTCTACTCCCCTAAGCTAACCTTTACATGCTGCCATTTCTTATTAAAGTTGTTATTGCATATTTATAATGTGGTAGAGCCCAGAGGCAACAGTCAGGGTTCACATTGTTTATTGGCAGATACTGCATAGAAACATGTGAACAGCAATCTAGTTATTCTATTAAATCACTCAAAGGAAAGAACTATGATCAGGATTGGGTTTTTGGGGGGTTGCTTTGCCTCCTTACCATCTCTTTGGTTTAAAAAATATTGTCATTTTAACTCACTGTACCAGTTATTTATTTTGGAAGCCATAGACAAATACTAGTGTTTTAGTATCAGACTGCCAGTGAGACCTGTAGAAAATGCTGTCTTTCTTTACTTTGTGAAAACTTTGGGTTGGTATATACCAGTGTAAACAATTCTGTCAGGGGAGGAAAAAATGGGGAAAGGGGGATAAAATGTTCTGTTGGCCTAATGCTCGTGTCAGAAAAAAATATTGACAAAAAATGTATAGGCACTCTGAAAATAAGGAAGTAATGATAAGCTAGCAACATGGATTCATCAAGAACAAATTGTGTCAAACCATTCTAATTTCTAATTACGTTTTTGGCAGTGTCCCATTGTATGTTTTCATAAGCAGACTAGAGAAATAGGATTCAGATCAGGGGTTGGCAGTTCATGGCCCACAGCCTGGATCTGGCCTATGAAGCCAGGTTGGCAGTGGGGATGTTAGCAGCAGCAGAGAAAGGAGGAGTGATGGTTGCCAGATCAGAAACAACTCCCCACCTTCAGACCCAGCTCTCTTAAAGTGACCTGCTGTTCCTAAAAGGTCGATGACCCAGGATCTAGATGAAAACAACACAATGTAGGTGGACAGCTAGTCGCAAAACTGTACCGAGGGAAGTTAACAGTGACTCTCAGTTAAAATGATAGGATATTTTGGGTTAGGTCCCGCAGGAGTCTGTCCTGGGTCTGTTCAATATTTTATTAACAAAGTTGAATGCTAGAGTAGAGGCTAGGATTATATCATTTTCAGGTTGCATGAAGCTAAGAAGAGATGCAGTGCTTTGAAATGGGTTTCTCAACCCATGGGTCGCCACCCAAAAGTAAGGTTGCAAGAATATATGAAAGGGTCACAGAAAAATGGATCAACAGACTTTAAAAATGGATTTTCTTTTAAAGGATAAAAATCTAAGAAACTGTGTCCCTTGCAGGCTAGCAGAGTTCCAGCCTGCCAGAGGCTGCTTGGGGTCCCCCATCCCCCAAGCTGGGATGGGGGCAGGGCCTGGTGATGAGGGGCAGATGGTCATGAGTGATGGCCACAAATAGAGCTAGGGGGCTTTTTTCTATGTGAACTATTTATTGAGGTAGACTGGCCATCAATGTTTACAAATAGGTCCTGGTACAAAAAAGATTGAGAATCACTGCTTTGGAGAATATGATCAGAATGAAACCATGTAACAGGGAGCTTAGGGCTCCTGTTACTCTAAGTGAGAAATTGCAGCAGATGAAGCCCAGGCAGCTGACCAAAAGTTAGCTGCAGGAGGAAAGAGAGACTGCTCATCAAGCCCAAAATGAGAATTCTTGTAAATGGATAGGGAAGTCACCTGAGAAGAAGGCAGGGCTTAGTGAGAATATAGACCCAGGGCCTGAACCAGGGTGGGCAGTCTGGCCCTGCAGGCTGTAGTGGAAAATGTTCCTGAGCAGGAGGACTGCAGAGGAGTTCCTGGCTGACATCTGGGGCATCTTGAGGAAATGCAAATAGGATGCTGCTGACTTGCAGGGGGAATATGACTCGGAGTAGGAAGGAGTTTTGTGGTACAGCCAGGGAGCTGATGTTTAGGTTCAGACCTAGCATAGAGTTTGTATTATAGCCAGAGGGTTTATTCCTTTGTTATAGTTTAAACAAGTGGACTAAGTGGTGACTATCGGTGTGGAGGTGGTCCTAGCAGTGCCTGAACAGAGCAGAGACGAGGCCAGGAGGGTCCAGGGCCTGAGCAGGGCAGAGACTGGGCTAGTATAGTGGGCCTGGGCTAGAGGACCCAGTGAGAGGAAAGGGGTGCAGAGCCATGAAAGCCAAAGCCCCAGCAAGGGAGAGTGATTGATTGTACAGCAACATTTGCAAGGCATGGGCATGGCTAGAGGGGAGGTCTCAGAGGCCACAAATACTGTACAAGGTAACAGGTGCCCTGGAGAAATGGATGGGTCAGGAGGCCAACCTTGTGCAGGATCTGAGGGGGAACTTCTGGCAGTCGGAAAAGGTAGGGTTTGTTTTAGGACCTTGAGGCAGCCTCCCTTTTCACATGCCAATAATTCCAACAAAGGCATGGCAGTTGAAGAAAGAGGGGGAGGGTACCCTAGAGCTGAAGCCCAGTGACAGCCATGTGGCTCTTGCTCTACATCCCAGCTGGCCCTTGTGTCCCGTCCCACTCAGTGGGTGAAGGGAGAGGTACTTTTGCAATCCTCTGTGCGGCGTGGTTAGACAACACTCTTAGAATAAACAACTTACTGCTTTATTTTGGTTAACTTAATAACAACAATAAAACCCTTGGTCAAGATTTATTCCTGGAAA
>NW_017728906.1:106075929-106078290 GCF_001723895.1 Crocodylus porosus
ACTGGGGGTTTCTGGTGGTAGCTGAGTTGACCGCAATGTGACCTTTGTTTTGCACATGCTCAGATCAGCAAATAACCAACTTTACTCAAGCTGCAGCTTCAGGAGGCTGTTACAGTGCACTGATCTGCATTGCTTTCCACTTTCCACAGCACTTGTCACCACTGAGTCAGCACCTGTGGCAATGTGCTTGCTCACAATGTTTGAGACAAACCTTTCAACTGCAGGCTGTCCCCAGGTTATGTCAAACGATTTAAGCAACTTTAAAACAATTTAACTCCGGGTTATCACACCTGGGTCCCAGCACTTGTTACAAGTGCAATCTTGACACAGATCTATGATTAAAGATATTCAATAAATGCACATGCAAAGAGCTACATGTAGGTAGGAGAAATCATATGCTAAAATCCAGATTGGGGAATAACTGGCTAAGTCGCTGCACTGGAGAAAAGAATCTGGAGATGATTATGGATTCCAAACTGAATAAATTAACAACTACGTTGAGGAAAAAAGGCAAAATTCATGCAGAAATGTAGTACAAGGACATACTTGAGGTAATGATTTTACTCTGTCCTAAGCTAGCAAGACTTCAGCTATATCTAGTTGTGGGCATCACTCTAAAGTAGAGACAATCTAGAAAAGCAAAGAGGCAATCTATCAAAATCCCAAGGCCTGTGGGGTGGGGCAGAGCTGGGCAATTACCCTCCCCCCAGCACAGCCAGGTCAGAACCAGACCATACCCCCTTCATTCGCACAGCCAGGTTGGAGCCAGGCTGAGCCGTGCCTCCTTCCTCCAGCGGGCCTGGGCTCCACACTCTTCCACCTCTCCCCGATACTGGGGCTGGGCTGTGCCCTCTTCCCCTCCATGGGGCTGGATTGAACCTCCTTCCCTCTACCTGGCCAGGTTGGGGTTGGGCCACCCTCCCTCCTTCATGGAGCCAGGCCCCTTCCCTTCCCCCTGCACAGCTGGTTCAGGGCTGGGCCAGTCCCCTTCCTTCAGCCCAGCCAGGTTGGACTCGGGCCATGTGTGGCCAGGTGGGATCCCACTGGATCTGGCTTGTGAAAGTATTGGGGCAGGCAGTGCCCATCTGGCCTTCCAGACAAAAGGTTGAGCACCACATCCCTCTACAAAGTAGTGTTTGTTATTATTTCTATGAAAATATAGGTTGCACCATTTTACATTGTGTTTGTCATAATAGCATGCACTTTTTTAAAAAATTTGCTCACAAGCTGTTTTGATTCTTACTTAAAACTGTTAAGTTTCTAATACAGAGTTCTGGAATGAATTAAAAAGGCAAGTCACTCTAAAAATATAATGTAAACTAAACCAAATTATAGTGAGCTTATCCAATAAATAGATGGTGCCAAATGAAGCAGATCAGCTATGCTGGGTTGTGTCCCAGGACAGTTGATTTATTTCACTGGGCAAAACGCACATTATAAGTGCTGGCTGTCTTACTTTAAAGCAAAGTTCATAGGGCTTTCCTTGGTTTTAGCAACCTACAGCATTACACTTACTCACAAGCTAAAAATAGTATGCTGGCTTTAAAGTTTTTTTAAGTAACCACTAACATGCAATCCCACAAACCCATTTCCTTAATTTAATTATAACTTTCCCTCACAATAGTGATTATATTTTAAATTGAGAGCAGACTTTTCACAAAATAGGTACTCTGGAATATAAACATGTAAGGTTTTTTTTTGTTTTAAATGTGGGTCTGTAAAAACCAATTAAACTCTTATTTTATATTTTACCTTCTGATACTTTTCATCCACTATGGGCCTGAGTGTCGTCACTGAATCTGTATATCCCCCCAAACATCACTAGTTATGTGTGACAGGTTGTGTGAAATCACTTGGTTAAATGCCTCATACTAAACAACGTGGTATGTTAGTGCATCATGACTGATGCATCTTGTTCATTTTGACAGAGAGCCTGATTTTAAGAAACATGGCTAAATGTATCATAAGAAGAAATCCAATGCAACATGATTATACTTTTAGGAAAAAGTTGGTAATTATAGTTTTGTGATGAATTGCCAGTTCAGGTGATTGTCCAAAAATATTCCAGTTTTGGGTGCACATGCTCTCCATTGGAATAAGATAGATTTCTTTTTGAATAACAAAATCCACAGTGGTTTAGTTGCTGCTCTCAGCCCCCAGAAAGCTGTAATAGGGGTGGTGTATTTTAACCCTGCTTCATTCAGACTTAAAGCTAGAGTGGTTTTGCTACATTTGTATCACTACAGAATTGCATACATGCAACATTTGCATGTAGCATGTTGAATCAGTATCCTTTTGGTAGCACTGAAGTTGTTAAATCTGTATGTATGTGTGTGTGTATATATATATCTATATATATAT
>NW_017728906.1:106078819-106084882 GCF_001723895.1 Crocodylus porosus
CCCCCCCCTCCAGGTGTGCAGCCCTGCAGGTGGGAGTGGCAGCAGCAGGCAGGAATGCTTGTGCCTAATACAGGTGCTGGCACCTGGTGGCATGCAACTCTGGCTAGCACTGCATGTTGTAGTGAGGAGTGCAGCCCCCGCTAGGCCACCTCTATCATGGGAATTCTGTCCTGTGCACTCATGCACAGGACAAAACTGGCTCCACCCCACACACTGGAGCCAGCTACTTCTGCTACCCCCTGTTGTGCAGATCCTGGGACTCCACCAGAAGAACCCTGGCCCCTACTTCCCCATAGAGTCCCAGGACTTGCAAGGGCTGCGCTCCTCACTGCGATGTGCAGCACTGGCTGGAGCCACGTGCCACTGAACTCCAACAGCTGTGCTAGGTATGAGCACCCCCACCTGCTGCCGCCGCTGCTGCTGCTAGCGGGGCTGTGTGCCGTGGGGGGAGCATAGAGGGGTCCCCACAGTCCCTCACCCACCCTGCCCAGCTGAGCTCCATGCTGCTGCAGCTCTCCTGGGCGCAGGCTCCACGCTGCAGCCAGCCCCAGCCCCATGCTTCCTACCCCTGTCCAGCTGCAACTTCTGCCCTTACCCCCCAACCCCCTACCTACCTGCTGCCTGGAATGAGCGGGATGCAGGAGAAGCCAAACAGGTTCCCCGGTGGCTGCAGCAGTGGCAGCAGCAGTCCCATCCAGAAGCTGCATGCTGGCTAGACTGGGCCCTTCTGCTCATGAGGGTGGGAGTGACCCACAATAGGGTATGTTGGGCAGGAAGGGGTACATCTGTGGGCACCCCACTCCCACCTTGCGGGCAGAAGGGCTGGGCAAGGTACAATTATTTGGTGCATGCCACAGGCCAGATGCGGTCCACGGGCCATATTTTGCCCTCCCCTGCTCTATGGGGGCTGCCCCATCATGACAGACTCCAGGTTTCCTGAATTATATGAACCATTTATTTTGGAGTTCTGTCAATTTTTTTTTTTTTTTTTAAATATCATATTAGCAAGAGCAAATGGCATGTAACAGTACTGTTCTCTAAGGCTTTCAAAAGCATGGAGACATGGCTGAAGTTATTTGTCCTGGAAAAGTTCATTGTCCTTACCTTCCAACACTGAGAACTCTTGAGAGAGATCAATTTTATCCCACTGAAGCACTAGTGAACTAAAACATCTCCTTCAGAGTGCTCTCTTCTCTTTGTACCTGCTCTTTACAGCCTCATGCTGTAAGCGGACGTCATTGAATGAAGTGTATTAGCTGTACCGCAGCATGTCCCTGTGCAGCTCATCTGTTTCATCAGGCAAAATGGACATCACCTGTTGTCTTATAGGGTCTGGCCCCTGCCATTTCTGAGGTTGCCTGTGGGACAATAGTTTGGGCACATCTCTGCAAATAGGGAAACCCCAGGCTTCCCCACTTACAGGGGTGCACCCAGAGATTCCAATTCAGGACTCACCTCTGCAAACACAGAAACTTGAACAGCCACTCCCAGGGCTTCAGGGCACTGATCCTGTGCATCCTGGGACCTTCCTGCAGGGGAATACATGGGGTGGACAGGGTTGGGCTTCTGAAGCCACAAGAGCACTGCTCGGGGCAGACAGCTCTTGGCTACCCATGTCAGCTCTCTTTAAAACAAACAGGCGTTCACTACAAAACAGCAGTACAAATTTATACTACCTTTTGTTGCTAGCTACCAGTTTGGGCATTTGTGGTTTGATGAAGGGCATGGATGTCTGTTTGCTTTCACTTTGTGTGGCCATAATTTTTTTTTTCTGGTGGCATAAAAGTGTGACATCTATATGTCAGAGAAAAGGAAAGAGCATCAGAGCCAAGAATCCAGCAACAGATTACCATCCTTGCCCTAAGCAAGAGATTGTAGACTTCCCCCAGTTTCACCTTTCTCTGACTTCTGCAACTCCAACTCTGTTCCCTAGGCCCTGATATCACAGTAGAAGGGGGCCAAGTCGAGGAAGGAGATAACAAAAGTAGACCACAAATTCAAAATGAATTTGCAGTGTGATGCAACCACATAAAAGGCCAATGTAGTTTTGGGCTTCATCAACAGAAACATTAGGTGCAAGACACAGGGGGTGATAGTGCCTCTCTACTCAGCACTTGTTAGACCTTATCTGGAGTAATGTATGCAGTTCTGGGCTCCACATTTTAAAAAAGACATGGAGAAGTTAGAGGGTCCAGAGGTGGGCAACAAAGATTATCAAGGGCTTGAAAGGCAAGTCATATGAGGACAGGCTAAAAGAGCAGGCAGGTTAAGCTTGTAGAAAAAGCACTTAAGAGGGGACATGATAGCAGTCTTCAAATACTTGAAGGGCTGCCATAGAGAAGAGGAAAAACACCTTTTTCTCTTTTGCTTCAGAGTGGGGAACACAGACCAGTGGCTTGAAATTACAGCAGAGTAAGTTTAGACTGGATATCCAGAAAACTTCTTCGCTGTTAGAATAGTGAGGCAATGGAATAGACCGCCTAGGGAAGTTATGTACCCTCCATCACCAGAGGTGTTCAAGAAGAGGCTGAACAGCCACTATGCCTATGTTCTACTATGGGTATTTCCCATGCTTCTGGGCTTTGCTAGTTGTCTCCCACCCGTTCTACTCCATGTATCAGAGTGTTTTTAAGCCTTCCTCAGAGGCATTGGGTGTTGGCTACAGCTAAGGCTGGGGTCTTTGACTGGGGAGTGTCAATGTTCCTGTTAGGACCAAGGCCAGAGGTTCCTGGTGAAAGGGTTTTTCCCCTCTGCTCAGGGTCAGACCGATTGCCATATTTGGGGTCAGGAAGGAATTTTTCCCTGCTTTACCTGGGGCACGTAAGGGTATTTAGGTCCATGTTTTGTCAGGATTGTGGATAGTCTTACTTAGAGTTTTTAGATTGTGGTTTGGATAGGGATGATCCTGCCTCAGACAGTGGGGTTGGATTAGATAACCTCTGGGGGTGCCTTCCAGCCCTACTTCTCTATGACTAAATGCAAGGCAAGCCTCCAATAATTAGATTCTCTACTTGGAAAATTATAATAAATGTATACATTTTCCATATATAAAATCTAATTATTGGGAGGTTGGTTTCTAATCGGGGGTCATCTTCTATTTGACTAAATATGGTATGTCACTAGGTTTCTACTAAGCGAGCTAGTACTTTCAAGTTTCAGTCTTAAATGGGCATAGAGTTGTTGGCAGACCTGGCCCATGAAGCCATTTTATTTGACTCGCAGAATGGTGGGGCTTCTATGGCATGTCAGTGGTGGGGGCTTCACCCACCTTGTGCAACTCTGGCATTGACTTTGGCTCTGCCTCTGGCAGTGACACAGGCCACATTGAAAGCAGCCTGTTCTCGGAGTTGAGTTCATTAAAGCAGCCCCTCGCCCCAAAAAGTCATCCAGGTCTGCACATAGTTGCTATCTTTGGGTGTCTGTACACAAGTGCGGAGGCTGCTTTGATGCACTGGAATTCCAACATGTCATAACAGACTCAGTTAATCAAGGAGGAGGCTGGAGCAATTAACGAGTCTGCTGGAGCGTGGCAATTGCTGCACTCTAGCAGCCTCCTGTGTCTTTTGTGTATTAGCATCCCCAAGCTTAAAAATGATGGCAGGGGTGCTTGAACAGTATCAAATGAGTTTTAGTTCAAACATCCCCGCCACCATTGTTAAGTGTGGGGATGCTGATACAGGAGACCTGGCGGCACTTTAATTAGAGTGGCTCTCAAAGCCACTCTTAATTTAAATGCCATCCACCCCCACCCACAAAGCATATGTAAAAGTGCTTTTAATGTGAAAATTTCATTCAAATATGGATTTTAAATAATAATAATTAGAACTGGTTGAAATCTTTCATTCAGAAATTTTCTCAACCAAATATTGGCCTTTTTCTGAACTCAAAGATTTATAATGAGCATCTGCATTTGTTAAACTTTGTTTTTTTATTAGAAGCTAAAACTTTTGAAATGTTAATGTTTTCCTTTCCTTACCTTTTTTTAAAGTGCTTTAAGACAACTTTACAGGGGTGTAGGGTGTAGCTGTGTTGGTCTAAGGACATAGGCAGACAAGGTTCTTTGGATGAATCTGTTATCTTTTATTAGACCAACCTAAATAGTTGGAAAAAAATTTTCTTAGCAAGCTTTCAGGGTATTAAAACTCTGTCAGGCTGAGGAAGCCTCTGCAGTTGGTGTGTATTATTCATTCCATCCAGGAAGAGCAAAGAAGCCAGAGGCTGGGCTGGTATGCATGCAAGACAGGGAGTCAGTGAAGATGTAAATTGAGGAATCAGTGGGTGAGAGACAGGCTGGGTGGGGGGTAGAGAAAGGGGGATGAATGTAGGGAAGAGAAAAGGGGATGAATGTAGGGGAGAAAAAAGAGGATGAATTAAGACAACCTTAGTTTTCAGCAAATCATATGCTTTGAACTCTGAAATTTCAAATATGTAATTTAAATTCTGCTTCCAGTTGTTACGAAACCAGAGATTTCCTGCTTCTTTTCACCATGCAGTAGAAACAGTTGTTAATATGTTAATGCCACACATCACTCAGAAGTACAGAGACAACCCAGAGGCTTCCAAAAATGCAAACCATAGCCTTGCAGTCTTTATAAAGGTAGGTACACACAAACATAGGATCTAAGCTCATAAGTTCATCTTCATAGATTTTATTTCTTATAGATTTTAAGAAAGTGTATGCTTCAGAAGCTTATAATGAAAAGCATATATGGAAATTATTTTACACATACTTCTGACTGGGCATATTGAGACGTGCAGAAGAGTAATTTAAGTACCCAGTGCAATTTGAAAAAAAGACATTTTTAATATGCAAAGGGTGCATAGAATATATATTTAAAAATCAAGCTTTATTTCTATGTGTACTTCCTTCTTTTATTACATCTCAGATTTCTTTGTATTTTGTTACCCAGTTATTCTTCTAATGTTGCAAGGATTTAAGCATGTATGATTTTTTTTTTTAATGTATTGAGTAATAGATCTTAACTATCACTGTGTGTTCCACAGAGCTTATTATTCATTACTGTCAAAATTGATTCCTACATATAATAATATCTAAATGTTTTTCTGTGGAAAAAATATTTTTAGAAGATTTAAGGTACTGTTCCATGGTTAAGTTTTCTCTTTAAATATTCAATGTCTTTTTTTTCTTGTAAAATAAAGCAAATTTGTATTATGTAATGTAGACTGGTTGGTTTATTAGCATTATGTTCAAAATAAATTATGAGCAGCAAATGTGCTTGGAAGATAATCTTGTAAAAGTTGGTGACTGACTTTACATAAAGTTTTGCATTTGCTGCTTATAGTAATTTATCCTTGTGTTTTTCAGAGATGTTTCACCTTCATGGATAGGGGTTTTGTATTTAAGCAAATTAATAACTACATCAGCTGCTTTGCTCCAGGAGAGCCAAAGGTACTGACGCATTGAAGACCTTTGTTCATAGGGGTTTCTTGTTTTCATGTATGCAGTAAATTTCTGTGTGGGGATCTCAGAATTCCTTCCACTTACATTCAGGCATATTTCATAGTTTCATAGTTTCTAGGGTCGGAAGGGACCTGAGCAGATCATCTAGTCATGGCAGGAAAGAACACTGGAGTCAAACAACCCCAGCAAGATGTGCATCTAACCTCCTCTTAAACACCCCCAGGGTAGAAGCCTGAACCACTTCTCTTGGAAGTTGGTTCCAGACCCTAGCTGCCCTGACCATGAGGTAGCGCCTCCTGATATCTAACCTAATATTGTTAAGCTAAATCTCCCGTTTCTTTGGTAGGACTATGCCACTTTTTGTCTCTAGCCTTCTTTTCTTACTTCTGCATCTTAGACCAGTAGGAGTGGTAAAGTAACCTTCCAAGTAGTATTGTGGGGACTGTACCATTCGTTAACATCCCTAGCCATTAAATGGATGGAACAGCATTAATGAATATTTTAGACAGTCATGAAAGTTGCAGGCAGAACACTGACAACAGTTATTAGAGTCCTTTCATAGATTTCATAGACATTAGGGCTGGAAGGGACCTCGGGAGATCATCGAGTCCAGCCCCCTGCCCAAAGGGCAGGAAGTCAGC
>NW_017728906.1:106085087-106087273 GCF_001723895.1 Crocodylus porosus
CCTGTCATCGTAAGATCTGTTTTCCTGACCTCTGATCATGCGCGTGGCTCTCCTCTGGACTCTCTCAAGCTGCTCCACATCCTTTTTGAATTGTGGAGCCCAAAACTGGACGCAGTACTCCAGCTGCGGCCTCACCTTTAGTATTGGCGATGTCCCTACACGTTGTGATTCATATGCTTTGGTTGTAGATAGCAAGTGTACAGGATTTCTTCCAGATTTCCAGGCAACTCTTAATTCTATGAATGCCACTGTATGCTGACTTGACAAACTTTTGTAATCAAAGACTGAATAAAGAACTAGTTCTACCTTTTGCTGACATGGAGCTGTTCAGCACAGTACTGGGTCTGCATGGATTGACACTTGCAATCTTTAGATAATAGATAGGTAATAGATTTAAGAGAAATTATCAGTTAGTGTCAAGAAATGTTTTTACGTTACCAAATATTTAGTAAATTATTAAAATGTATAATTTGCATTTGAAATATTTTTTTCAGACCCTTTTTGAATTCAAATTTGAATTTCTCCGGGTGGTATGTAATCATGAACACTACATCCCGTTGAATCTACCTATGCCCTTTGGAAAAGGCAGGATTCAGAGATACCAAGGTAAATCCACACTTTTTATATTTTAAAAATCAGTCTGTTTATAAGAACAAGTTATTTAAATGTGTAATTAGGCCATTTTTACATTTTTTAAAATGTCATATTGAAGTCTTGTATAGTAATTTTTTTTACCTATTACGTTCCAAAGGAGTAGTGTTATAGATACGTTCTACACTGACAATGTCTAGGTAATATAACACAGCACCCATGAAAAAAATCTCTGGCAAAATTCAGCATTGATATATATATATTTTATTCTCACCCCGGTAATGTTTCCTGCTTTGCTGAATAACAATGACTCAATAACTTGAGCTATATATTACTTAAAGTAGCTTATTGTTCTTGTTTGTTCTACTTTGTTTCCTTTTTATGACTTAGCTTTTTTTTCACGAACTGTGGAGTCCTATGACACTCCTGTAGGTAGGTGTGGGGTGTGATGCTTGCTCTTTGTTTTCCTTTTTTATTCCATTTCTCACTTTGTGTTAAAATAAGTACTCTGCAATTATCCCATTTTGGGCATGGAGGTGCTAGTATATTCTCTTGAATTTTTTGGCAAACTTTGTCACCAAGAAGCTTTAAAATAAATACAATGATAACTGAAAAAACAGCAGGCCTTGTTTTCAGAGAGTGAAAGCGCATGAATATATAACCTTCAGATGCTTGCTTTGCAAATTCTTTGCTGCTTGCAATACCATAGAATCATAGAAAAGGAGGGTTAGAAGGGACCTCTGGAGATCATCTAGTCCAAACCCCACAAAGGCAGGATCATCCCTATCCAAATTATCTTGTACAAATCCATTGCCTTATCTGTAGTAAAAATACAGTCAACCACAACACAGGCAAGATATTTAACCCCCTGATCTGCCACAGGTAAATCAAAAGGACAATAACAGCCAATGTGCCACTGCTGTGAGGGTTGTTAAAATACACTTGAGAGATCCAGTTATAAATTGTTCTCATTATAAATTCTAGTTATACATGTGCTGTGATTATACTTCATTCTAGTTTTAAACCCTGATATTTTCTCTAAATACCTATGATTGGATCCCTGTTGAAGTCAGTGGGCTCTGCATGAACATACACTGATATGCATATCCAGCTGCAGAACCAGGGATGTTAACATGTTAGTTTTTTGTGATTATTCTTAAAGGGGTATCCTAGTAAAACTGGTTGAATTGAATGAACTTTAAATGAGTTTCTTTGATTAAAGCTCTTCAGTTTGTATACTGTGGCTTTAAAAACCTAGCTCTTGCCCGGATTCCAGAAGGAGGAAAGGTGTGCATTAATAAAGGTGTCCCTCTAATATTGTGGATACATTTAGAAAAATTATAACCCCTGGTAGCAAAAAACATAATGATTAGAACTATGATTAGGATGGTGCAGGCTCTAAGATGCCCAGCTCAGAGGTAGACTTTCATAGATTTCATAGACATTAGGGCTGGAAGGGACCTCATAAGATCATAGAGTCCAGTTCCCTGCCCAAAGGGAAGGACGTCAGCTGAGGTCATAGGATCCCAGCAAGATAAGCATCCAATTTGCTCTTGAAGGTGTTCAATGTAGGTGCTTGAACCACCTCCGATGGC
>NW_017728906.1:106087418-106091145 GCF_001723895.1 Crocodylus porosus
CTTTTCCAGGCTAAAGAGCCCCATAGCTCTCAGCCTGTTGTTGTAAGGTCTGTTTTCCTGACCTCTGATCATGCGCGTGGCTCTTCTCTGGACTCTCTCACAACTTCACTTCAAGGTCATAGCAGAAGTTCTCATGGTGGTGCCCTGTCAGATTCCAACAAATCTGTGAATGCTGCTAAAACACTTTGTCCCAGCAAGGACACAAGAAGGAAGGAAGGACTACATACAGTATCTTAAAGTAGATGGATTTAAGCTTTTATAACTCTGTTGAAACATGCACATTAAAATTGTTGGGTTTTATTTGGTGTTTTGTTTCTTATGTGCATTTGTATATTTGTGAATATAAATTTGATTAAGGTATAGTTTAGTTTTGTTTTTCATTCCAATTACTATTAGAGATATTAATGTTTTAGGAGTAAAATATGGTGCATCTATCGCAGTGTGAGTTACTTTTTAAAAAAAAACTTTTCAGTATAATCTTTATATATAGTGGCACTCTTTTATTTAATATGCAAAGGTAATCTAAAAATTATTTTAAAAAAATCTTATATTGCATAGTCATGGAAAATTGTCCAAAGTAAGACTAACATAATACAGGTAAACAATGCAAGTTTTTGGGGGGAGGGGATTTTTTTAACAGAGTATTTAAAATTAATCATTTTTTCAGATCTGATTAGCAATTATTTACATTCATAATGTTTCTGATAAATTTTAGAATAAATTTAATTAATGTAGGGTCCTTTTCTTTGTGTATGAAACACAAACATGTTTCTCCATGAAACATTTTTAATATCTACTACAAAGTTTTATGAAGTTTTTTACTTGCTAGGAAAAAAGCAGTAAATTCTTAGTCCTGCAAATAATTCCTTTCGTAGTGCAAAGTACTCAGTTCAGCGCATTTAGATTTTAAAGAACTTAAATATCTAAAAGTGAAGTACGATATCTATATGCAACTCATACTCTTGCAGGTGGCTCTGGACAGGTACAGCGGCTCAAAAATATGCAAATGGGCCTCTGATGCCCAAGAAGTGCCCTCATTATACAAAGATATTGACACCTACTACTACCATTGAAAAAAATGGGGGCACGTCCCCTGCATATGAGGCCTCTTATTAAGGTGCCTAAATACACATTTAGAAGACTGACTTTAGGCATTGAACTCAAATTCTGGCCCAAGTGAATTAAAAATAATTTACATTTAAATACTTGTTCCATTTTGCTGTTTCTGGGAATTTTTTGTTAAAAGCTATGGTAGTGTTTAGGTTTCATTAACTCTTTGGCTTTTATATGCTGAATGAATACATAGCATGTAGTAATAATCTAATGCACATACACGGTTTTGAAGTTAAGGTGGGTTTTCACACAAGGTATGTTTGATTTATCTTTATAAATGAAGTTGAACGAAGGGGAATGGAGGGAAGTTACTTTGCAAATTAATATTAATTACACCACTCCTAAGCTATAACTTGTACTCTACTTTCAGACCTTCAGCTTGACTATTCATTAACAGATGAGTTTTGCAAGAATCATTTCTTAGTAGGACTACTCCTGAGGGAGGTGGGAAATGCATTACAAGAGTTCAGAGACATCCGGCAGATTGCAATTAGTGTGCTCAAGAACTTGATGATAAAGCATTCTTTTGATGATAGATATGCTTCCAAGGTAAGTTACTGCTGTGTCATCAATAAGAAGTGTTAGAAGTTTAGGTATATACATTTTAAGGTTTTATGAATAGAACTTTGTTTCTATTAATTTGCAAACATAGTAGCAAAAGACCATAAATGTTTTTAATGTGAGGATATGTATAGCTAATGTTGCTAAAACATTGGTTTCTGCACTTGTATCAGCTTGTTAGTGCATGCACTTTTTCATTGTGCTAAATTGTTTTATGATTACTGCATTGCAGTTAAATTGGAATGAATATTCATTCAGTTAGGATTTCTTAGCAAAAAATGACTTTTTTTTAACACATTTATTTTAGTGAACATTAGCAATTAGCTTACAATTACTTTTGGTCAATCTTCCCATTATCTATTTGAGTGACAAGTAGTTAATTTAAATAAAATTAGCTGTAGCAGTAAACACTGAATTATTCTGAAGTTTCCTGTTTGTTTGTTTGCTAATTTGGAGACAACTGTACTATGGAGAAGCCATGATATTTTGATTGCAGACCTGATGGGCTACTCAAGTTCACATAATGTTAGTTTGACCTTTCCTGTATTTTGTTTAAACCAGAGGTTCTCAACCTTTTTCTTCCTGAGCCCTGCCCCCAGCATAAACTCCATGGCCCACCTGTGCCGCAACAACTGCCCGACTTCCCAGCCTTGCCATTACAACTCTAGGTATAGTGGGCAGGGCTTAGTGATGGAGAGGCCCAGGGCCACAGTAACCTGAGCAGCAGCAATACGGAGTCTCACCTGCTTGCAGGATGGAGGCTATGGGGCTGGGTGAGGTGGGCCTGTTCCTTCTTTGGGATAAACTTCAACCCCAGGTAGCCATGGCAGCTCTTCCATGTGCTGGGCCAGGCTGGCCAGATCCCCTGAAACCTTATTGTAGCACCCCTTATGGAGAACCATTAGTTTAAACCACATTTGAATACTGTAGATTTTCCTGTGACAGATATAATTAACAAGGAAGAAATTCCTTGTTTTGTAAATTTTAATGGCCATCCCTTTGAATAATGGCACACCAAGGGGAAAGTAGAGATTGTCATTGTGCATTGTTAAGGTAATGGATATGTCCTCAATCCTGATTTTGCAAATCTTTCCTATTGCTTAATAAAAACATTGGTGTCATACTGATTGCTAATGAGAACTATGAATTTGTTTTTAGAGCCACCAAGCAAGAATAGCTACTTTGTATCTGCCATTGTTTGGACTGCTAGTAGAAAATGTTCAGCGAATCAATGTCAAAGATGTGTCTCCTTTTCCTGTTAATCCTTCCAGCAGTGTGAGTGTGCACTCCTGATTCTTTTTTGATTATTCTCTTCTGTTTTTATCAGAATACATTCAGTAATATACCTATGATCTTCTGTATATTAGGAGTCTAGGATAAGATTTCTAAAGGTAGTGACATGGATAACTACCTCTTTAAATATCTGGTGTCAGTTTCTCTAGACGAGTCAAGCTGCACATACCGTTACTATCTGAACTGGTGTGATGCCTTAGGGGTGATAGTGTGGGCTTGGTCTACATCTAAAATTTTAATATTTTGCTGTTTATGAACCAGTGTGGGCATGCAAAATTTTCATCAAAGTCATAAAAATTGTAGATGTCTAAGAGGTGCAAGATGGATGTAGTATAGTGGTTGTGAACCTTTTTTCTATGTGAATCCTTAAAAATTTTGAATGAAGGTACATACCTCTTTGGAAATATCAAATGGACATGTTGGACCCCTTTGAATTGTAAATGTAGGTATTCATATACTTTTGATCGTGGTCATTTGTTGCAGACCCTCTAGACAGTCTGCAGACCTCTAGGGGTCCACGGATCACAGGTTGAAAACTACTGGTATAGTGTATATGTACTTGCTTTCAGAAATCTGTTTCTGAAATGTTGAAATTTAGTTCTGGGTGCCGCACTTCAAGAGGGACATGGAGAACCTGGAGAGGGTCCAGAGGAGGGCCACTCGTATGGTTGAGGGCCTCCGTGACCAGCTCTATGAGGAGAGACTGAGGGACCTGAATCTCTTCAGTCTCCACAAGAGGAGACTGAGAGGGGATCTTGTG
>NW_017728906.1:106091390-106094878 GCF_001723895.1 Crocodylus porosus
ATCTTCAAGAGGAGACTGGATAGGCACCTGGCTGGGGTCTTGTGACCCCTGCCACCCCCAGTGCTCCTTCCTGCCCATGGCAGGGTGTCAGACTACATGATCTGTCTAGATCCCTTCCGACTCATTGATTCTATGATTCTATGAAATAACATTAAAATTAAAATCTAACCATCAAAAATAGAAATGATTGAATGACTGAAAGTTGTTCTTGATTGGCCGCCTTATTTATCTGAATTGTAATGCAGTCTTTGTTAATGCACACTTTTTAAATAGGTAGATGCTATTTAAAATTCTAATAACTTTACTTTTTATTCAGGGATTATACTTTGTATTGTAGACGCTGACCCTGCTAACAGTTGTAGTTAAGATGCTGAAAGTTAGTGAGAATTCTCCTCCATAATATTAAGTGCATACGTAAGTAACAGAGGAACAGCAGTTTTTGATATTGAAATAAAAAAAGATGGTAGTTGTTGGTACTTGGCAAAATAGATCACATATTGAAGTCCTTTTAAAGCTTTTATCTAATTCAGTTAAACAACAGAATAAATACATGTAAATTAGCCCAAGTTTATTTATTTATGGCTATATGCTAGGGTAAGGTTTCAAACCATCAGAGGAAGACAGCTCAGTAGAAGTAATGGGGAAAAATAATCCGTTTTAGGATGGAGCTCTATAACTTTGCAAACAGCATTTTGCAAAGTGCATGTCTTTGATGCCAGAGCACTAGATTCAATGATCCAACGTATCTGTTTGAGTCCAATGTTGCAAAGTTTCCATTATCAGGTCACACAACAAAGAGAAATATTTATGCAGTGTTTCTACTAGAAAGAATATCTGGATGATTTAAACAAATATAAGGTGAGTTTAAATATATAATTTTGCTACTAAAATTATCTAGGAAATGTTGCAGTAAATATTTTTGTATGTTAGAATTTATGAACCAATAAATATTACAGTCTTACTTCACTTCTCTGTGATGCACAAAATTGAGGCCATCCCTGGTTGATGAAAACATCAGATATCTCGCCTCTGCTTATATTAATATAGTTTTTGTTATATAGAAATTCTAAATATCAGGCTATGCAGGTGATAGTCACTTGGGTGTGTTTTTCTTTCTTAAACAGAGCGCAAAAGATGAATCACTCAGTTTGCCTACTGCAAATCCTGTAGTAACACCACAAAAATCAGGAAACACATTGGATAACAGCCTTCACAAAGATCTGTTTGGTGTTATTTCTGGCATTGGTAATATATTTTTAAGTCCTTGCTAGTTTAATTTTGTTTTCCTGTATTAAAAAGAAATGTTGTGAAGGCATGTAGATCTTGTTATGAAAGATAAAGTTTGAACTTGGTAAAAGTCTTTATTGACTTCCCCCCACACATTGTTTTGTTTCTATTGCTTTGCAAAAAAAGAGTTGGGGATAATCATGGTTGGGCAAAAGAATACCTCAGTTTATAAGAGAGTATCCAAAGGATTGCTGTTGGTGGTGGCTGCATAGTAATAGGGATTTCAACTTACTAGCTCTGAAACTGGGCAGAACCTTTTTTTCTAAGTTGCTCAGCATTTTCTCTAGCAGTCCAACTACCTCCCTGCATGTGACTGTTTTGCTTGAACAAATCTAATTGGAAAAAGAACAAATTAGAAATGAAATTAGTAATCTGATGCAGAATAAGAAAAGAACTTGAGCTAAGTCAGGTGCCAAGTCATTCACCTAAATTTGTTATTGCAAGGTAAAATGGGATAGACATTTGCTGCATATCAGCTGCTATTTACTTAGCCATCGTCAGTAGATGAAAGCTAAATGGTGGTAGTGTCACTCTTAAGTCCTGTTCTAGTAACTAGTTTGTATGCACTTGCTTCCCTTTTAGAAAACTTCAGTGAGTCCTTGTAGTTATATTTTATAAATAAAAATTGAAACTGCTCATAATATCATCAGCAGAACACCTAAAACTTCAGCTCTTTTGGGAGAATGAACCAAAACATATTTGTGTTCTGATGTGTACAATTGAGATGATAACACAGCTAACATTAATAACAAAATCTCAAAAGTATTGTAATTGAGTCCTCCAGAGTAGGTGTCATAAAGATTTTGCAGTCTAACGAGAGATAAATCAATACAGTTGAGTTCAGATCCACAAACTTTGATATAAAGAGTGAATAGAGGAGTTTTTCCAGATCCTCAGAAATAATTGATAAACCCCATGAAGTTTCTCTTTCAGAACTGCCATATGAGAGGTCATGTTTACACTACATTTTGGGGTATTGTGGTACAATTTAACTTGGTACCTAACATGGGTAGGGACAAATTGTATTTAAAAACATTAGCTGGTTGTGGCTAGCCCTCAAGTAAATGTGGCTGCCTTTATCTGCAGTTAAGACAGAGCTGTTTTTTGCATCCTATTAGTTAAAATATTAGTTAACAAGTTGCTTGACTTTTTTCCAGCTTAAACTGAAACAGCTGTTTACTTATTCTTGAGAGAGATCAATTAATGACAGACTGTTTTCCTTATTCCTTGGTTCAGAGAAGCTAAACTTTTAATATTCATATTTCACTGTTATGACCATACTTTGGATTCAGAATCTATACAAAAAGCAAATAGCTGAACATCATGTTCTTTACTTTCTAACATTGACAGGCAATTTATTGAGTTTCATCCAAAGATCTTTCTCTCCACTGAATAGAATGTTCAAAGCTTTTCATAATATAGATTCATGTCCCCATTTCTACCGGATCAATTAAATCATTTTATTGAAATGTGCTCAGAGACATCTTTGGCTTTGACCACCTCGTGTCTAATTCTAAATTTGGGTGTAGCTATATTGTTGTTGCACCCAGGAAGCTGAGTAAATACCTAGGCCATTAGCCTGCACTAAACTCTGTGCTGTCCCTCCTAGTAACGCCTGAGCTGGTTACTGATCTAGATATGTCTGTTTTAGCTGCAGTGTAGATACACTCCTACAGGTAGCAACATCCGAAATAATTCATGAGCCATCGAGTAGGTCTGAGAACCAGTAGCCCACAAAACTCTTTTGGTAGCTGTGGCGAAGAGAGTTCTGCCTTAAATAGATTTAGGCTATTCTGCTTGTAAGCTTTTGGCACTAAACATGATAATCTCTGATTCCTTAAGCAGAGGAAAAATTGACTGTTTGACTTTAGTGGGGAGGAAGTCACCCACCCATGTTTTGCCCAGTCATCTTTTGGTTGGGGCACAACTCCAGAAAGGGAGAAACCTGGGTTCTATGCCTCTGCCATCTGGAGGGGATTTGAACTTTCCAGTAGCATGCTAATGAGCAGGTTTGGGGCTAGGTAAAGTGGAGAGCATCCTTCATCTTCCTTATAGTTTCATAGTAGCTAGAGTTGGAAGGGACCTAGGTAGATCATCTAGTCCGACCCCCTGCCTTAGCAGGAAAGAGCACCGGGGTCAGATGACCCCGGCAAGGTGCTCATCTAACTTCCTTTTAAAAATCCCCAGGCTAGGAGCCTGCA
>NW_017728906.1:106094978-106144022 GCF_001723895.1 Crocodylus porosus
GGACTGCCTCTGTGACACTAACTATGATATAAGCTAAGCATACAGGGATAGGATAGTTTTCTTTTACATAATAGTTACTAGGTAGATTTTCTACATAAGTTTCGTTTCTGCAGGAATGACACTTATAGATAAGAAGTGAAACTTACAAAATACGCATGTGCAGCTTAATACAAGCGTGGGAAAATATAAAGCTTTCATTTTGATTAGAAGCCAAAACTACAAGGTTACATATATGTGAGAGTGCCGTGCGGCAGTTATACAGAAATAAAATAAGATATTTACACCCTTCAGGCAAGGGGCTGGACTCGATCTTCTGAGGTCCCTTCCAGCCCTAATGTCTATGAAATCTAGGAAAAAAACCTTTACGTCAACCCAAAATGTTGTTTTTTCTGGATGGAGAATCAGATTAATTCAGAAGAAGATTCTAGCCACGTTGCTCCTTGCATGTAGTTGGCCACAGAAGCTAGCAGGTCTTAACCACATGAGCCTGATGGACTTTCCAGACCATGATTGTAACATGAAACTTTACCCTGTTACTGGAGAATTGGAATAAAGCTCTGTCCCACTTAGCTGCTGTTTGGAGCTAGATTGTTTACAGGACCATAGAAAACAGGACAAAAGATGGCCAACTGATGTGCTTATGGAGCAAGGCATTAAAGTTGCTCCTATTATATAGTAGTGTTTCTCAACCCGTGGTATGTGTACCCCTGGGGGTATGCGAAACACAGGCAGGGGGTATGCAGGTGCTGCGTTTTGGTCTTTGTCTGCTTGGGCTAGAAGTTCCGGCCGCCGCCCCTCCCACTTTGTCCAGCGTGCCAAGGCTTTCACTCCCCAGCATCAGTGTCCCGGGGGATAGGAAGGGAGGCTCCATGCAACTTACTTTGCCCTGGGCCATGGTAGAAAAAGTGAGACTCAGCTTGTGGAGACAAAGCCGGAAGTGCCGTGGTGGGACTTCCAGTTTCGCTGTTGCCATGTCAATCGGCAGGGGGGTATGCAGGGTATCAAAGGTTGAGAGCCACTGTTCTACAGGACTAAGGGGCTACATCCCTATTTAAATAACATCAAGTCATAGCAGACAAGAGGCAAGTAGCCACCTTGGGTGCCTATACACCTTGGGTGCACCCAGGCTGCTTTGACGCACTGTATTATGATCTCTAGTGTCACAGGGAAGTTTGATAAGCTTCAGTTAAAGCACCCTGCCACCATTTTTCAGCACAGGGATGCTGATGCATGTTGTGCTCTGGGTGCTTTAAACAGAGTGGCTCTGAGAGTCCTCTAATTAAAGTACCCAGAACATCATGTGTATTAGCATCCCCATGCTGAAAAATCTCTCAGAGTTGCTCTAATTAAAGCCCCCCTCCACCTCCTGGAACATGTGTATAAACACCCCTTGGAACTAAGGAAAGTGTGAGCATGCCAAAATTGACAGCCAGAGCATAGTAAACTACTTTGAGGCTGCCCTGGATGGTGACAATGACTTACTGGTACTGGCATGCATTACTGTTCTGGTGGAATTATGACCCACTGTAGTCAAGTCGAGCATTTTTGCACCTATCCACTTCCCCTATCAATGATAACTCATCCTGCTACTGATTCTCCCATCTTTGCCACTGATTCTCCTGCTACTCATTGCTGTTGCTTCCCCCTAACACAGCCACTTTCCCTTGCTGCTGATTGACACTGCCATCCCAGCTTCATGCCCCCCACCCCACTTCTCCCTCCAGAGAAGCATGCCAAACAAATTGGGAAAGACTGTTCTAGGGAGTGCCATTTAAAGTATTTTCTTAAAACCTACCTGTATACAAAATGTTCTTCATGGAAAGTCTCACTCCTATCCTACTTTATTTATTTTATTTTTCCTCCTAGGTGCAACTCTTCTTACATGGCCATTATATGATCATTAGACTTACTGAGACCAGTGAATAATTATCACTTCCATTAACTTCCATAGGCATGGATGCCATTTAGCATCACAGAAGAAATACATATCACATAATAGGTTTGGTTGCAAGGGCCAGGAGGTTTCTTTTAATACAATTTTTAAAAATTTGACAGTGTCTGGAAGATCTCATGGATTAATACTCTTCAAGGACTGTTCACTTCACTGAGGAACCTGGATGGTACCTGCAGGAAAAAACGCTGTTTTTCAATAATTGAATATTTCTGTGGCTTTTTTCTCTTAAGAAAATAATTAAAATGTAATGACATTAAATGGAAAAATGATGCACAGTTAAAAGATTTAAAGTCAGGAAATCTAAAAATGTAATGCTCCTAGAACAACATGAACCTTAACCTTGCCATGTTGTACATATGTCATATTTGGTACTCCTGCTTTTCTTATTAAGCATAATATATTTATGTTGTATTAAATGTATACTGGGCTTTGCAAATGCTGCAGTTACAAGATAATCTAAAGAATTTATTTCTTAGGTCACCTATTTCAGCAATAAGGACCCTCCCAGCCCTGTGAATATTTTTTTTGAGTGGAGATCACTTTCTTGATTGTCATATACCAAGCTGTCACGTGGGGCTCCCTGCCTTCCTGCCTATCCTAGCTGACTGCCTCTCTCCACACCACAAGGAGAAGTTCTAGCTATTTTCAAATGCCATGTGTATGAGCAAGGCAAATTTAACACCAGGGCCACAAAAATAAATTTCTCAAACAACTAGACCAGGACACAATGCTAAAACTTCAGGCTGGAATCATCTTCAAAGTAAAAAATAATCAGCTTTGCAAATGAGCTTACCAAAAGCTCTCTGTGGGCATCCCACAGCCTAACTGAACCTGCTTGACTAATGGTTGTTATAGTTTCCCTCCTAGTCCCACCTGCTACTGACGTCTGCCAAATGAATGGACTGTAGCTTCCAGTGTTTCAGCAGATTCCAGTGTGTAATCCCATAATAAACAGGTCTTATCATTGAATTTAATTTGTATGGTACAAGCATGCAAATTGAACATTAATATACACAACAGAGCACATAGTACATGCTCTGGTACATAGGATTGAGTGAAAGTTGCAGGAAAGTCTTTAATTTTTTGTATTTTCTGATTTCTTTTTTTCCTATTTAAACAGTACCTCATAGGTTTTATTTGCATAGCTTTTTATATGTAATATAAATCAAAGCTAGAAGATACTGATGCATATAAATACAATCCCTTATAAGAACAGATTTCTAAACTACAGTAAAATAAACTAACATGCTTTTCAAGTAATCAAAGGACAAAATGTCCTAGTTGCTATAGCAAAGTCTATGAACTCATTTGTATACACATGAAATGTATCCATTATATTTTTTCCAAGTAGTATTTTTTCAACATATTTACTACGGAAGTCAGATGTGGAGCTCTAATGCTAAATACAGGGTTAATTAAATACCAAGGACTGGACACATTTTAATTAATTTAAATATTTCCAACATTTCCAATAAATCAGGTATTTTCAATCACCTATGACAATACTTTGCAAAAAGACTTACCTGCAATTAATTTTTCCACTAAAAAACTAATTGTGTATAGTGGGATCTCAAAACTAATGACTTGGGAACAATATTTTCAGATCATAGAAAATGAGGGTTGGAAGGGATTTCAGGAGGTCATCTAGTCCAACCCCCTGCTCGAAGCAGGACTATCCCCAACTAAATCATCCCAGCCAAGGCTTTGTCTAGCTGGGTCTTAAAAACCTACAAGGATGGAGAGTCCACAACCTCACTGGGTAACCTGTTCTAGTGTTTAACTACCCTTCTAGTGAGAAAAGCCTTCCTAATATCTAACCTAAACTTCCCTTGCTGCAATTTAAGACTGATACTTCTTGTTCTGTCATCTCCCACCACAGTGTATCTCTACCTTCTTTGGAACCTGACTTCAGGTAGTTGGCAGCTGCTATTAAGTCCCTTCTCAGTCTCCTCTTCTCTAGATTACATAAGACCAGTTCTCTCAGTCTTTCCTTATAAATCAAGTCACCCAGCCCCCTCACCATTTTTGCTGCCCTCCACTGGACCCTCTTCAATTTGTCCACATCCTTTCTGTAGGGGGGGCCTGTGACAGGGGTCCATCCCCAGGCCTGTCTAATGTAGGCCTCTCTGTCTCTGGGCTACCCACCCACCTATCTTTCCAGCCACACCTTGATGGAACATAATTACGATGTTACTCAAGTGGAAGGCTGCCCATTTACTACCCCAATGCTAGGGGTCACTAGCCACCAATCCAAACCTCCCCTACATGGTGGCCTATGCCTTACAGATGGTATATAAAAGTTGACTTGCATCCTAGGGCATTGGGTCAGCTCACTCTCTGTTACTGTGCCTCTTGGCACTGGGGTCTGATCACCCCCTGTTGCTGCACCTCCCTGGCGCTGGGGCTTTGCACAGTAGTGTGCCCCAATGAGGCCTCCTCCTCCTCAGATAGCCTCAGCCCAATCCACTGGATAAAACAGCAACATAAATATGAGCCCCTGGTCTATAACATAATACAAGTCCTACAAGCCACACACTGGCTCCTTAAAAACCCCAAACTGCTCCTCAAGTATTGAGTACCCCCCAGCTCTGGGTACTTTGTAGACTCCTGGAGCCTCATTGGCCACAGCATTCCTGGGTAGTTCTGCCATGCAGGAGCTCTCTTCCCCTGACCTCCTCCTGCCAGCCTTAGCCCTGGGGTTTATATGTGCCCAGAGGCCTATTCCCTTCCTGTCAGCTGACCAGCCTGGGTGGTGGGACTATTAACCCCTACCATCCTGGTGCTTGATATTCCTGTAGACTCGGGTCTTAAAGGGGCAGCCCTGCCTCTTAGTAACAGGACTAGAGTTCCCTGTTACAGGGCCCCAAAACTGAACACAGTACTCCAGATGTGGCCTCACCAGTGCTGAATGGAGGGGAATAATCACTTCTCTAGACATGCTGCAGGTCATTTCAACCTATGACTGCAGCCCAGTATGCTGTTTGCCTTCAAGGGTACACTGTTGGCTCATATTTAGCTTACTGTCCATTGTAACCCTCATTTTAAGATGCTATAAAAATACTACTAATTTAGATAGTGAGAGCCTATGAGTTTTTTGATGCACAGAGAAAAATAGCTTTTAGGCTGGATGGATGCATATTGTCAGGATATTGTTTGCCATTAGTTTAGGGGGTTTGGCAAAAGGCAGCACCACATGATCACTAGAATACAGTTGGATATAAAACAAAGAACAAATGTTTCTCTCCTATGCAAATAAACAATCACCTGTAGCCCATAATATAAAGTAGTAAGGACTCTGTCCAGAAATAGGACCATACTTGTCCATACAATTCGAGGAAGTGAGTTATTAAGCTTTGAAACTTAAGGCATGAGGTATGTTATCATTGTAGGAAGCCTGTTTAGAAATAAAAATGCTTAGTGTCTATACAGGTGGGCATTTTTATGTAGCACTGTAGATATGCAAACATGACATAAAAATAAGATCATAATTATGATGAAGATCTTCAGGCCTGTCCAAAGCCCACTGAAGTCATTAGAAAGACTCCCACCAATTTCTGTGGGTTTTGGATCAGGCTATTACAGCCTAAGTAGAAAAAAACAGTATAACACAGAACTAACACAGATGGGATATGCACATTATAGCTGGAATGATTCATGGAACAGATGGTTCTACAGCATATTTTTGAAAGAGGAGAGGGAGGATGTCTGGTGAATACTAGGTGGGAGGTTGTGCTTATTCCAAGTGTACAGTAATGTAACACAAGATAGCATAAAGTCAGAAATAAAAAAAGGGACAAAGGGAGTGGTCATGAGAAAAGACTGGGAGGAATGTGGGGAATTGGGAGGGAACAGAGGAGGAGATGAGGAAGAGATCCAGACAAGGATGGAATTGTGCAAACAGTCATGTCTTAAATAATATACAGATTTAAAGAACCATAAAGAGCCCTACGATGAAAACATGGCTAGAATGATAGAAAGAAAGATGTCATTAATGGGATCAAGCCCTGTTGACTGTTCATAAAGAAAGAATAAGTTAGATCTCAGAAAATGTATTAATTTCCTGAAGATAAATTAGCAGCATCTACTGATGTAAAATTCTTCACTTCTACAGTAACTGAGGTTCTTCAGCAACTTCAAGAGTGGATAGAATATATGTATCTGTATATGTATACATTCTACCATTCATGTGCATCCCATGTGTTCAATAGTAGAATCTTTTGGACAGCAGTTTCCACTGGAGCTGGAAAAGCTGCCTGCAGTATCCTAACACTACATATTAAGAACATGAAGAGTGGAATGGTTCATCTCCCACTTAGATCCTTCTCCAATGCAGAAACTAGGTATTATAGGACTCCAAAATAAACGGGAAGGGCAGTCCATGGAATAGATAAGATGGAGAGAGGGGGAGGAATATAATATAGAATATATATATAGGGACAGCTTAAGATCCTTTTATAAGCACTTCTTAAAAATTAAAGTGCAGTCAAATTTGGCAACACAAGAAGAGTTAATAGTCATCAGTTGTTTGCAGCTAAGAACTCTGCTTTTTGAAGACTAATGTCAAGTTTCTTGATCTTGGCAGGTAAGGAAGTAAAATTCACCCTCCCTGTGGCACTGGCCTCTTCCTGAACACTCACCTTCCTTTGAAACGGTCCTAGCTAACAACAAGAAGTAACATGTCCATTTTGAAGTCTACTTTGTCAATAACCCACAAATACCTTAATATAACAGAAATTAAATTTGTTTAACTTTCAAGTGACACCCACTAAAAGTTAAACAATTTTGATTTTAATATCCAGGTATAAAAAGGTGGAGAAATCATGGCTTGGATAATGTAAGTGTATTTTACTTTTGGGTTATATCTGTCCCAGGTAGCGTTCAAAGCACCCTAATTACAATGTAAGTACTCTCAGCACTATACCTACATTATTTAATAACTCCCACGGGGCAGGCAAGCGTTCCTCCCTTCTGCTGAGACAGGTGTAGTGACTTGCCCAACACAAAATAATGAGTCATTGGTGGAGTCAGGATTACAGCACAGGACTTGCAAACTCCCACATCTGTGCTCATTCCTCTACAATAGCATGCTTCACAAACGTGTCATTATTATAAAGTTACACCTTTAATCACTTCAGTCTCTTTATTTATGAACTTTTATCTACTCTTAGTAAATCTGTTTGCACGTTACAGCATAAACAGGTTGTGCCTTACAAGAGAACTCAAAAGGGAGCTTTACATTTCCATATTTATGAAGTTGCTCCAAGAAAGATGTTAACTAAGCCCTTAAGCAACCTAGACAACAAAATCATGGTATTCATAGAGGTGTGTCCAGAGACAATGGATGAACCTACTTGAACCACACATAAATATGGATATAATTTAGCACGTGAATTAATGAGGGGGAGGAAATTATAGTTGCATATAGTATCTATGCTTAGGCAGGACAATTGCTTCCTTTAATAAAATATGCTTTGATGCAACTGTTAGAAACTCACACATTTTATAAATGAGATGTTGTTATAAATAGTAAGAGGGCCAGGCATTCAGGTGGTACAATCTGGCATAGTTCCAATGAAGTCAGTGAAGCTCTTCTAACTGAAACTGAGGCCTCGGCTCAGATATTTTCCCTAGATATGTCACTGTGAAGGCAAGTTTAAGAGCCTGAGAGAGAGCACGAGCAAGCAATGGAGTCTAAAGCTATCTTTTTTGACAGTTATTTCAGCAATTGCTCTACTTTCCCAGCATTTAGGTTCCATTTTCTGTACTGTTAACATTTAATAAACACTTTTTTTTTGTTATAGCCAGTCTGAATAGAATAGCATCTATTCTGTCCTGATTATTTTAACTGAAGATGTTCTTAAAGAGATCTTGTCTCAATTCTCTTCAGGAGAGGAAAAGGGATAATTAGCAACCTGGATATTTGCAGATACAGAGAAGGTGGCATTTGTCTTTTGCCTAGGACAGTGCCGGAAGAAGGACCTGCTGGGGAAGCTGCAAGTACTAAGAACTCCAATAATCTATGCTGAAGTACAAAACATAGTCATGTTACACCTTTCTGATTCAGTCCCTGCTTGACAGCCACATTGTCTATGTGGCCCTGAGCTCCACTGAAAATAGAAATATTGCCTTACTGTATTTTAAAGGTACCAATTGTCCAAGGGTGGCTCAGAAAACCTGATAAGACTGACATTGCCCTACACTTTATGTAATCAATCTGCACCACAGAAAAGTAGCATAAAATAAGAACGAGGGTCTTGTACAAGCAACTTCAAGGTGCAAGGGAGATGATAGTCAGGCCCAACACACTATTGCCAGCCCCAAATGTTCAAAATGAATGTCAGGCTCCAAAATTTAATGAGGCTGGCCTAAAATATCAAGACTTGTAAAAAAGCAAATTTGCAGGGGGTTCTTCATGCTTGCCTTCTGGTATGTGAGTATTTAGTCACATAAATATTTGTCACATATTTCAGTTTTTTCTCTGCAATGATAAGGCCTAGAAACTTACTTTTTTCTAATCATTAAAGATGAGCTCCTCATGTACCCTCTGGTTTCCAGAAGAAGTGGTATTAGGAAACCAACAGATAGCTTGATTATTGCAATACAATGGCAAGAGTTGGTGGCACTGCAGTATGTCTGAACTAGTTTCTAACCAAAAAGTTTCTCCAGTTTGGTGCTGAGGCAGACAGACAAACCAGGGTACGGAAACATGCACTGCTACTGCCTGTCTGTACCTGTTCTGTGAATAAAATACTTCACACTTGAGAGCTGGTAGTCCTTTGATGAGTAACCAATTCTCTAAATAATTCAGGCCTGAATCTTAACTCACACTAGTGTGAAAAAGGAACCAAGCCCTTTCATTTTACATGCATACTTGAGTAATATATTATGCACATATTATATGCACCAGTGAGGAAAAGATACATATATTTTAATCTTGGGCACATGCATTCTTTAGGCTTAAGACTGGAGCCAACATTGTCTTCTGGGACCACACACACTGCTGCTTAAGCATGAGGCCTTATGTCTATACAGCACAATACAATGTCACAAAGGCTGCAAACAGATGTTGCTTTTGTGCCGCCATAAACATTTATGGTGGTGGAAAAGCCAAGAAAACAAACATCCTTTCCTCTTGTCATACCACAAATGCCCAAAATTGTGGCTACAACAATAGGCAAAAACTTGTGCCACTCTTTTGTGTCAAACTTCTCTTTGCTTTATGGCAGGAAACTGCTGGCCACTAGGGATTTCAGGAGTTGGATCCTGCATACTTTGGGGAATCCCCTGCAGGATCTGGCCCTGAAGCCTTGGGACAGCCTGCCTGGGTTTCTCTATTTGCATAAATGCACTAACCAGGTTGCTATGCATAGATCAGGACAACAGGCAATGTTTGTGTTATTCAGTGCCAGCACACATCCTAACACATCTGGTCCTGCTCCAAGGATGACGTCTGTTTACAACCAAAGAGACACTGAGACTAGCTCCGAATGAGCTACTGGAAACAGTTTAACATGGCAGTCTACCAAGTCTGCATTGTCTTGTTGAGAAGCTGTACTGTTTCTGGTACCTGAATTAGCTACTTCAGAGCTAATCCAGGTATCTCTGCATGGCACTACATAGTTCCAGGGAGATATACTCTTAGAACTGCAAAGAAACATGTCTACGTAAACATGCCAAAACTCAGGGCAGTTCTTTTTTCCATCTGCATGTTCAGAATCTCTCCATTCAGATTATTATTGACAATACACTATATAAACAAATCTGTGTTCTATATAAACAGCAGGAAGGGACAAAAATTATGTTTGTTTTGTCACTAGGTAAGTTGACCATAGAATTGGTGCAACTGTCATCTATAATCAAGGATCTGTCATAGTAATTAATTTCCCAGGTATGCAGAATGTCTTAGCAAACAGGTTGGGCAGACACTGTTGCTTGATCATGAGTCACATACAATAATTTCAAAGAATGGAGTTTCCTCTCAGCAGTCCTCTTTGCAACAGACAAAACCAAATAATCTATGACCTTCTGCTGGAAGTGAGGGTATGTTAGAATCCCTAGCAGACATATTCCTGATCTCTTGGTCAACAGTGGGCATGTCTACACCTTCATTAATGTGCCATAGTTACTGCGCATTAAGTTTAATACTTGGATAACCAAGTATTAATTCAGTGCGCAGTAATTTGAGCTACTGCACAATAGCAGCACCACATGGGTTTTTAGTGTTACTTACTCCACAGTAGCCTAATACTCTTGTGCAGTTGCATATTAGCATGGTTTTTGCCCAGCATGCTACTCCACAGCATTATTAGGCTAGTGCGCAGCTAGCGTCTCATGTAGACATGACCAGTGTATATAGTACCAGGAGTATAAAGAACTAAGAAAATACCCTGAGTATAAAAATGAAGCCACATAAACTGCACAAGTGCTTAAACTTTCTGGAAATGTGGTGCTTCACCCTGTATCTTTGAAGATTAATCTAATGAGTCCTAAGAAAAGGAAGACAATTTGCAGGTAGTTTTAATTCTGGTAATAATTGATTCTGAATATCTAATTTTTTTAATAGCTGTCATTTAAGTTGGGCAGAAGGGGTGAACTATGAAATTGTACTACAGATATTTGAAGAGTACTGTGCTCCACAAAAAAATGTGTACTTTTAATTAAAGGGTACTAAAAAGAAAGTAAAACTATAGAAATATTTGGTTCTGACTACAACTCAATCAATCATGCAAGGTTCCAGATTATGACTGGGTACTGGGACAGGCAACTGAGAGAGACAGAGATTATTGGAATACCCAGCATTGAAACTTGATGGCGCAATCAGAAATTGCCAAGCAAAGGAAGTCACTCAGTTCAGCAAATACATGGAGGGTAAACAGTGCTCTGATACCCTGAGAAGTATAAAGAAGTAAAATTATGACAAGAAAAGAGAACAGGTGCAGAATGGCAAGTATGGCTCAATATTCAAGTCTACAGAAACAGGATATGGAGCTGTATGTGTTGTAGCAAATATCGGCCCAGGATTTGGACAAAAAAAATGCACTACATTACATCATTTTGCAAGTCTGTAAGTTCCAGCACAGCATGCACAGCATGGACTAAGCAGCTGACAGCAGCACTACCAGATTCAGGGAACTCTTTGTAGGAGCAATGGAGAGCTTTGCAGCAGAAAATGATTACAGTTTCAATCTGAAAGCAAACAGGACAGGAGTATAACTAGGGCAAGGTGACAATGACAGCTGCCTTGGGCACTGACTAGGGTGGGGGCAAAAAAAATGGCTTTGGCTCCAATTATGAGATTGTGACCCCGGGACCCTGCTGTGTTGTTACAACAATTAAAGTTGTAACAATAAAATTTAAGTTAGGCAGAGGTTCACAAACCACAGTCTGGCACTGACATGAATACTGACAGAAGAGCCACAGGAAATAGAAGGTACATAGGTGAAACTTGGGGCTTACAGAGATAAGCTGATATCTGCAAAGAAAAAGGTAGTTAACTGTGATAGTCAGAAGTCAGGCAGACCCTGCCCTGCCTTCCAATAGGAGAGTAGTGAAGCGAAATATGAAGGTAAAAAACAAATTAGAAAAGATACAATTATTAATATTAGGCACCTACCTAAACTGCAGCAAGAGACAGCAATTTTTGCAGCTTAATAAGAGCTGATTTTGTGGTCATTTTGGGACAGCCCTGCCCCTTGGCACTGATTGGCAACGAGGCTCCACCTCTCAGTGCTGATTGGCAGAGGCCCTGGCAGGGAAGAGCTGAGGGGGCAGGCATCATCTTGATTCCTGGCTGCCCTTCTTGCCACCCCACCAACAGCACCTTCCTCTCCTGAGCAGGATACAAACCCAAGCCACAGCAGCAGCAAGGACTGCTAGCTCCTACCGGAGAGCCAGCATTTTATTTTTATTAAGGTCTTTCTTTGAGTTGATTTCCTGAGAAATTGCAGCCAATGCCTTTTTTGTGGCAATCACAGACAGCTATTTTTCATGGTTCAAGTAGGTAATAGTACAAGGGGAGTACCTATGAATGGGTTAAAAGCATGTCAAGCCCTTAGTCTTATTAAGAGGGATCAGTAATTGAAAGGACAGGAGATCAAACCAGTTGAGGAAGCTTTCCAGGAGACAGGAACACCCTTAACAAGGTGCAGAGCTCTGTACTCTACAACAACAAAACCTTGGAGGTCTTCAAGAGGAGGCTGGACAGATATTTAGCTGGGGTGTTATGATCCCAGCACTCATTCCTGCCCGGGGCAGGGGGTCAGACCTGATGATCCATTTAGGTCTCTTCTGACCCTAAGCACTATAGGACTATATAACTAGATAGTTGAACCTAAGTCAGCAGAAGTTTTAATAAAAGAAAAAAGTCAACGGAATTATACAGCACCCAACAGCAAGGACAGAAAGGATCTTAAACTTAACTACCTTGTGATTCACATTCCTGGGAAATGTTCCAGTTATCTGAAGGCAACGGCTAAAACAGGCTGCATAGGCTCACTGCCCTGGGAGGCACAGACTGCTTAGATAAACCAGAGAAGTAATACAGTTGCTGGTCATTGCAGAGCACCTAATGCAGTAAGTTTCAAGCAAAAGAAAGCAGAATTTCTTCAGTGAACAGCTCATGCAGTGACCAGACATTCACTGTGCAGTTAGGCAGTGACATCCATATATACTCGGAGCAACACCTCTACAATGTCAATATCGCCTGCTGTCTGGTGCAGGTGCATCTGATTGGAATTTACAGACAAGTCTGTTGATGATGCAGAAGAAAGAAAACAGATCACTCTAAGCTGCTTTTTGTGTTTAAACTAACTGCAAGACAATTTGTTTAGTGAGATGATACTGTTTGTGTGCATTTATTCTTCAAAATGTAACCACACTTTAAAAGTCCACATTTAACTTCTGTTTCCATATCAAGAATTGATTTTCTGCACACTAGTATAGTGAGATATTACACACAGAGGCAGTGGGCCAGATTCTCATCCAAGGTAAATGGGGGTGATTTTTTTATTTCAGTGAAGCTGTACTAATTTAACCAGCTGTGCATTTAGCTCAAGAAAAATTGAAGCCAGAACACATTACAAATTTATACAAACTCTGGAACTTTGAAATATGAGGTATGTGTTTTACAATAGGTCTTTGTGTGGCCTAGTTTTATTAGTCTATTGAGAGGCTTAATTGAGTAAGAACTCTGATATCTGGTTCAAAAACTTATTTTAATATCCATGGGAATTTAGCTCTATTAATGGTCTCCGTTACAGGACAATTACCAGTTCGCTACAAGTGTATGTGAGTAGTTGCCTCCTCTTCAGAGACTCACCTGCCACACCTTTATGGGGAGAAAATAAATCAATATATATACGACAAAGGGGAGACCCCTGACTACACACAATGAACAGCATCCACTTTGATGGTTATTGTTGTTCTTGTAGTTGTTGCAGGGCTCCACCTTCCCTTTATACCCTGTCCATGTCCAATATGTTTTGGCTTTGTAATTCTTAATTATTGGAGGATGGAGAACATCACACCCAGCTTGCATCACTAGCAAGGTCATTCCACCGTCAATCTTCTCAACTAATGTTATCAGATAATCAGTCTCTTTCACAGTCATGCAATCCCTTGCATCTGCATAGATTTCTCTCCCAGAGTTCTACCCAATAGCAGGCTCAGGAAAGAGTTCTTCCTTTCTTTATTTCTCCCCATAACATAGTTCAGGAGAGCTTTCTCATTCTTCTCCTTCTCTTCTTTCTAGTCTATGGATGTTTCTTTCACCAGGACTCACCGTGATTCTCACAAAGCTCTCAACGTCAACGGTTCCACTCATTGTCAGCCATCGTTGCACCATCTGTTTAGCTCTACACCTCTGCATAAATTGCAGCATCTATCCACTGTTGTTCCTCCATTCCCTCCTAGGGAGCTAACCTTCCTTTTCTTTCCTTTCATAGGTCTATAAGTGGCTATGCACAGATTCTGGGCAGATCATAGCAGGACATGTTTGGTCAGGCTAGGGGAGCTGACCCTTTTTACTTTTTCTGCTGGCATTGGCCAAGGACCCACTGTTCAAATGTGGCAGCCAGAGCCAGACAACCAGAGCTAGATCATCAAGGACCCTCAGTGAAAGGAAGAGAGGAAGGAAGAAGAGACAACCATGAGTAAGGCAGCAGTGAGCATGACTCACTGTGCATCCTGTTCACCCTGACTGCCTGGAGGGGCAGTGCCTGTGTTTGAGATAGAAGACTTAGTTACAGAAAGAGGCTGCAGGCTAATACCTGCAGTCCACAGAGGTTTTGCACGCACAAGTGGACATAATGTGGCTAAAGATTTTTCAGGAGCAGAGCGCTTATGTATCCCAGACAAGACTCTTGAACACCATCTTGGCACTAGGCAGGGTGTAGGGGAGACAGAACCCCAATGGACAACACTTGTGTGGCTAACAGGGACTGAAGTTGTAGGGTATAAGAGCTCTCTCCCTAAACAAAGTTTAACACCAAAGTCACACCAGGAAACAACACTTGGCAACCCTGTGAGCCACAACAGTGAGCCAAATTGTTGGTCTGAAAGGGTATCAAGGTAGCTAATCAACAGGAGAGGAGCAAGCAGCCCACTAAGGACTGGTATGGCAGATTACACCGGGCTTGTCAGAAATGCAAAACAAGCAAAGAAAGTTAAACAAATAAACTAGAGTTTAGCCATTTTCCAGTGGATCTTCCCAGTCTTCACCTTCTAGCTACCTCTCATCCTTCAGAGGGTTTGCAGAGCTTTTGGCCTTATACAAACAAAGCAAACAAACAAAATGAACAGGCAAGAGCCCTGCTCTCGGGCCACTCCTGGCAGCTACCTAACCCCACCCCCAATAACCCCAGGATCCAAGCAGCCTGCTCCCAGCCAGGTGCAGCCCCTTGAGGCTGCTGTCAGTGTCTTTTATTCTTCCCCCTGCTGGTGCTGACTCTTCCTCATTCACAACATCTGTTAGCTCCCTTGCTGAGAGACTCACTGCATCCCTGGACCTGTTACCCGAGCCTTCAGTGAGTTCTTCCAGGTCTGGAGTGGGTATGAGGAGGTATGGAGGGGAACACCCAGGCTGTGGGGCTGTTCAGACTCCCCTGTAACCCTAGTAACAAGGCCCTGGCCTGTTACAAGGTCCTTCTGGTTCCAGCAGGCATTCCGGTTCAATCAGCTTCCCCCTCTGCCAGCTCCAGAACCTCCACAGGTAGACCGCATTTGATGATGTAATTTTTCCATGCCATGCTCCACACCCTTGTCCCAGGTGAGTATTTTTGCATTTTTCTCTCCTACCAGGGCCAGTAATGGCTTCCCTGTTACAATCTCCCAAAACACTTTTCACAGAATGTAAACAAACAAGAACTACTTAAAAAGTAATATTTAGAAAAATCAAGACTACTTTCTTACTTGATGACCAGTGTTAAGTGCAAACATGCAAACTTCTGTATACATTTAACTTAGTATTGCATATATTTACTGCATCAGTAAACATTAATGGTCCTTGTTGCCTTCCAAATCAAGGCCTGTAAATGGGATAGGCACCCAAAAAATGTAGGTTCCCTTTGCCGGTGTAGTTGCCATTTTTGTGTCCGTGTCTGGAGATACAAATACAACAAGTACCAAATCATGGAGGATTCAAGAGGATGTTAGCAAGGCTGCATGCCAAACGATAACTTATATTTATGTAGCCATTAAGCAGGATAATTCAACATGCTTTGAAGTTTTTCATGTAAGTTTCAGCCTTTAACAGATGTTGGAACACTCAAAACAAGTTATCCAAGAATGACAGTACTTTTATTAAAATTACATTATTTTCTTAATTAATTTTAACATAGGTATTTCAGCTTTTGTAAAATCAAAGCTATTGAAATCCAGAAGATCAAGTCTTTAGTTTTTTTTCCAACAGAACTTGTCCAAATGAAAATATTATAAGCTTTTATCTACAGAAAGATGTTGTTCATGGACATCAAATGTCACACGAGGGGCAGGTATCAGATCTTACCAGTTTTGTTTTACCAAGATTCTGGCACTTCTGTATGGTGGTAGAAGTGGGGAGCAATGATTAACCTATAACTAGTGTTTTCTCTCTCTCTCTTTGCCAAGTGATATAGACAAATGATAATAACTATACTACCCATTAAGTTGGAACAAGTGTTGTTCCAACTCTCAAAATGGCCATAGCAGAAGTGTTTATATAAATTACGCTAAGTGATATAGACAAATGATAATAACCTTATGACAAGGACAGAAGAAGAAGATGACCTATTAAGTATATTATATACCACAAGAACTATATTTTTATATACATGACTAAGCACATTGTACAGAGTCAGAGGACACAGCAGATGTTTCATCTCACTGCCATGGATTGTAAGAAGAAGTGGTGGGGCAACTGAGCTTACTCCATCCTTTATGCCCTCAGATGAGAGTGTACAAGGGCATTTTGTGCAGCTCAAATGGACACTGCTGGCCAAAAACATCAGATCACACATGGGGCATGCTTATCAAATTTGGAATCTGCATTCAAAATTGCTGGAAGAAGCCAATTCTGAAGCCATAGGATACTTGCTATAACCCTCACTTTTAATCCTAATTATAGTATTGATGACCTGGTAATTTTTCTTCAAATTATACCTTTCTTAGTATTTCAGTAACAGTCAATTTACATCAAATTTACATAAGCTAAGTGTGCTTTAAAATGAGCTAGCTACTTGCAAGCATCCGTACTTGCAGTTGGATGTAAGTGAGGGAGAAAAGATCCCATTTTACTTCAGGTATAAAAGAATAAGGAACCTGGTAAGGCAGGTGTAAGCAACATCCAATCCATGGGCCAGATTTGGTTTTGCAGCCACTGGATTCAGCCCACAGAACTAGGGCTTTGTTGGCATTTAGTGGTGAGGGGCTTTGCCTACACTGCACCACAGCTGGGTGACCACAAACTTCACTTGTGACACCACAGCTGGGCAGTGAGGAGAAGCAATTGCAGGGAGAAGCTGTGATGGCTGCGGCCAAGCCCTAAGAATAGCCCTGTTCAGACGCAAGCGAAGCTATTCTGGGCTGCCATCAGAAAACATTGCAGCCCACTGTATGAAGAGCCTGTCTGAGTAGGTATGGGGTCTGGACAGGCCCCTAGCTCCAATAGGGAAGCTGAACATAGATAAGAGGGTGTATGAACAAGTCAGACAGAGATCTGCCTATATGCGTCAGATACAAGAAACAGCATCTCTGTAGAAATTTCATGTGGCCAGGGAAGTATGAGAGCTAAAGAAAATGTAATCCTAAATCCCAGAAAGGGGACCAAAACGAGGCAAGATGAAACTGAGGGGTGAACGGTTTGCTTCCAGTGAGAGAAAGAGGGATATTTGTGCAGAACCTGTCCAAAATAGCATGCAACCCAGAAGGAGTAAGGCTCCATACCCCAGGAAAGAGGATAACAACTAGGTGAGATGGCTAATAGCCAGAGTACAACACACAACTGCTATCAGTGACACCTCATAGAAGTAAATGGCTGCATCAAAGACTAGAGAGGAAGAAGTGACTGAGTATGGTCTCATAGATGAAGGGATGTGAAAGATATTGAAATTATTCAGAAACTAATAATCAAAGTGAGGATTTATAAAATAACTCAACAGCTCAGATCAGTAACAATAGATGACTTGGAGGAACAAGTAGGGCAGCTAGAACAAATGAACTGAGAGAAAGAAGAGGGTTTTTTTTATTCTAACAGCTTTTCATAGTTGGTAGGGTTGGAAGGGACCTGAGCAGGTCATCAAGTCTTATCCCCTGCCATGGACAGGAAAGAATGCTGGGGTCAAATGACCCAACAGACACCTAGTTTTTTAATAAGGATGGGGTGAGAGACAGTGTCGAAGGCCTTCCTAAAGTCCAGAAAGACTGTGCCCACCATGACACCTGTGTCCAGGGCTTTTGTAACCTGATCGTAGAAGGCAACCAGGTTGGTCTGACAGGACCTGCCTCTAATGAACCCATGTTGGTTGCCTCTAAGCATAATCTCCCCTGCTGTTCCCTCACAGATGTGCTCCTGGATAATTTTCTCAAAGACCTTTCCCAGGACCGAGGTAAGACTAACGGGCCTATAGTTTCCTGGATCCTCTTTCCTCCCCTTTTTGAAAATGGGGACCACATTGGCCCGTTTCTAGTCCTCTGGCACCTCGCCAGAGCACCACAAGTGCTCGTAATGCTGTGCCAGGGGTTCTGCAATGACCTCTGGCGATGGGGTGGAGATCATCTGGACCTGCTGATTTGAACATGTCCAGTCCCACCAGAAGTTCCCGGACTAGGTCCTCACTAACCCTGGGCCTGGCTGCGCCTCCCCTGCGTCCATCCAGGATCCTGGTGTAAGGGTTGTCCCATTGCTCAGAAAAATGGAGGCAAAGAATGTTAGAGTGGTCATCTGGTGTGAACACCAGATTTCCAACTGTGTCCTGCAGAGGCCCCATGTTACCCGATACATTCTTTTTACCCCCTATGTATTTAAAAAAGGACTTCTTGTTATCTTTGATCTGGGTCACTAGTCCCAGTTCTGTCACTGCCTTATCCTTCCTAACAGCCCTCGTACAGTCTTGAGCCATGGAGATATAATTCTCCTTGGTGATGGCCCCTCCCTTTCATTGGGTATATGCCTCCTTTTCAGCTTTGAGATGTTCCTGGATGCTTTTGGTGAGCCATAGGGGCTTTTGAGCCCTCCTACCCCCTTTGATCTGCATTTGGATTGTCACCCTTTGGACTTGGAGGATCGTCTCCTTAAGGAATGACCACTCTTCTTGGACTCCTAACTCCCCTCCCCTCTGGGACCTCAGTGTCTCCCCAACTAGTCTCCTTACTTCACTGAAATCGACCCTTCTGAAGTCCAGGGCTGCTGCCTTACTGCAGGCCTTTGACACCCTGCGCTGGATGGTGAATTCCACCAGGCAATGATCACTATCCCCTCAGTCCCCTCACCAGGTCATCGCCTGTAGCCAGGACCAGGTCCAACAAGGCATTTCCCCTGGTGGGACTGCGCACCTCCTGGGTTAGATGGAGGTCCTGTAACTCAGCTAGGAACCTATGTGAGTGGTCAGACCTGGCTGACTGCTCTTCCCAGCAGATGTCCGGATAATTTAGATCACCCATGATGATTATGTCCCTTGATTTAACTGCCTCTGCAAGCTGACCTGAGAATTCCTGGTCCAGCTCTTCCCCCTGGTTGGGTGGCCTGTAGTAGACCCCCACTGTTAAGTCCCTTTTTCCCTGACCCCCTTGTATTCTGACCCAGAGCACTTCAGTCTGCCCCTCCTCTGATCCAATGCTGTTTGCTGAGGATGTGTATTGCTCTTTGACAGAGAACCACACCCCCACTTTTCCTCCCCGTTCTATCCCATCTGTACAGCCTATAGCCCTTGATGTTTACCACCCAGTTGTGCACTGTATCCCACCAAGTTTCAGTGACCCCTACTATGTCTGGGTTTGTGTTACCTATCAGGAGGGCAAGTTCCTCCTGCTTGTTCCCCATACTATGAGCATTAGTGTACAGGCATTTAAGGCCTCCCGAGGGTGTATGTATCACGCGCCCCCCCCCCCCCAAATCCAAGAACTAAGCTTGTGGTCACAAAACACCCTTCCTCAGGTTTACTGAATGTCAATGCTGACCTCATGGCAGAAGAATGGGACCTCTGAGTCTACACAACCTGGGTATTTGGAATAGAACAACAGCATACCGGGCAATGCATCAGTCTTTCTTAGCCAGTATTACAGCCCTGGATGTGGCTGTCTTCTAAAAACCTGAGAAAAAAATCACATCAACCTCTCCAGAAGGAAAAGTTTCAACCTCAGCTCTCCTGCTCTCTATAAAAACTTTAAGAAAAAGAAAAGTGACAGATATGTCCTGAAGCAGTAGTCCGTCCTTCTCCAAAACAAAGCAAGGTGCCACGTTGGACTAACTGTTGAAGAAATTCCACAGTAAAGGGTCTATCACTATCCCTGGGATCCACTACCTAGACTCATGGTGCACCAGTCATCATTATGGTATCTGAGCTGTAAACTGAAGAAGAGGAGATTATCTAAATTGTCTTGTCACAGCACTGGAGGTGAAGGAGGATGGAAAATTGCTATGCTTTTAAGATCTAACCCAAAACCTTGACATGCAAACAGCATGCCAGTGCTTTGTAGCACTGCTGTAATGCGCTTCTATAGCCAGCTTCATTGCCAAATGAGATGCCACTCATACTTCTGAGTAACTCATGCTTTAAGCCATGCAGAGTGTGTTGAAACACCTTATAATGAAAGAGACAAGGTGCATATCCAGCTTTGAAGTAAACTACATTTCCTTTTTTCATTTACAGATATGAAGTAGCTGAATTGCTAGGATGATGGGATCTCTCTAATAGCAATTGAAAGCATGAGTACTGGCTCGTACATTATTGGCACCTAGTGTTACACAGATTGCCAAAATAATTAAGGTCATTGTGAGGGCCAAAGTTAAAAAGGTGAACATTAAAAAGATAAAGATGCTGGCAAAAGTTCAGTCAGCTTGAAGAATTTATGTTCACATAAAATGCGTATATAAATTACATGTTGAGAAGTCTGCTTATGTCAACTTTTGACAGCTTTGCTTGAAACAGGATTTCCCTCAGATTTTGAATCAGCATTCACTTAGTTTGATTCCCCTTTCCAGATATGTTGTCAATATGTAGGATGAAAGGAGGTGAATTACCCTACGGAAAATAATTCCTTCGACAAAATTATAGTTAGTTATTTTTACATTTAGAATAATAAATACATTTTGCTCATTCATCACACAGTTCCAGATAACAGGGTGCCTACTGTTTACATGTGCAAGATATATATTATTTGTGGATCAGAGTCTGCTTCCCTTACTAACCCTGAATTTTAAGTTGGTCCCAAGTGCTGTATAGTACGCATACTTGTCCCACTGAACTCTGAGATTACTAGCATGTATAAAGCTAAGCCCGATGTTACTGAATTGAGCTTCCGCAAAGCTATCAACATTCCAGGAAATGTTATTAGTGCACATTATCCACCATATGTTATTCATATTATGTTGTATTCCCCCCCCCCAATGAAAACATGAAGACTTAGTCTAAAAATATACATTATATTCCAAAAAGCAAAAAACTTACATGGACATTTTCTTTTTGAATTCTATGTGGGGAAAATAGAAACGTGCTTGTCAGTTTCTTTGTCTTTATTTAATTCGACATAACAATGGAAATCAGAGTTAGAACATGAAATATATTGTTGAAGTACCATGGTAAATTACTCTTCAGAACAAGATCATATGAAATCCTCTCTATCTAGAGGCACAGCATAGGCACACTACATTAGCAAAAACATTTCCCCATTGTCTGGGACAGATCATTTATTGTGAGAAAAAAAAATTACTTAGTCCCTGTGACCAAACAATCCTTGCCCTTCTGGCAGCAGCAAGGGAAGTTCCAAGAAGAAATGTAGGTATTTTTATGTTGTATACACCCAGCCATTGGTAACTGTTCTGAGAACTCATTCTACATACTTAGAAATACTCTCACTTGGTAATGAGTGTGGATAATGGATTCCTGTGTCACAGGTGTAAGCAATTTCATTTTAAGAGTTGTTTAAATTAGTTTTCATTGTACAAAACAAACTTAACAGAGTAAATGGTTTTCCAAAAACCCACTCTGAACTTCTGGCCTCCCTTGAACTGCATTTGAGGAGGGTGTGAGAGAATCTCATGCAGAAAAACAAAGTCGGTGGAGAAAATACAATGAATGATCTATACATTAAGAAAAACAGTCAAAACTTTCCATGACTTATCTCTGATCATTTATTTTGTCCCCCACAAAAAGTGTACCGTGTCTGATTTAATAGTGCACATTTAAATTAGGGTTTGCTCCAGGGTGCATGGCCTGGACAAAACAAGAAGTATCATTTAGTGCATATAATTCTGTTGCCTGAAGGTAGGTAATGGGTAGATATGAATAGGCCTTCAAGAAGTTCTCTGCATATCACCAAGAGAGACATCATGACAGTTCCAAGAAAGGCTGGTGTGGAAGGAATCTTTGATGGTTGTTCTAGGGTAGATGGACGACTGTAGGACTCCTAGGACTCAATAACTCATAACTCAGAAGCACACAGAAGAATAACAGACATTTTTCAAGTCATAAGGTAAAAATAATATCCAATTTGAGGACATTACTGTAGCCTTATGGTTTGCTGGCTCATTAGAGATAAAATTCCTTCCTACCAAACATGGAGTTCTACATACCAAGTATGATAATCCCCATTTTCTGCAGGAATGGGTATGAATTTCATGTCAACCTCAAATTCTTTTATTTGGTGTAAAAATTAAAAATACTCTCTCATAGCCATTGTTCTCTTTGGGAAGTTATGAGTTGTGTGAAGCATTGTTTCTTATGAGAAAATTGGTTCCGAGTTACAATATTGTGACTTAAGACACGGTTTTCAGGAACCAATTGTGTCCTAAGTCCAAGGACTGCCTGTATTCACATACTTTTGATTGATCATAGTTTTTTTTTTATGGACCCTTCCTTAGACATAGTCAGGAGACCCCCAGCGGTCTGTGGACCACAGGTTGAAAACTACTGCGCTAGACAATTATGTAAAAGATCACCATCCTCACTAGTGAATTAGACACAAATGATCTGGGTGTTTTGGATCCTGAGTTGACAGAGGCACCTAACACAGAGCTATCAGTTAAGGAAGATTTGGAGTTTGGATATGCGTGCGCCCCCCCCCAAATCTCTCTGTGCTCACTAATTAGCGAACTGTAGGGCCATCCCTGCTTAGTATCTAGGTGCTCTGGATCATGCGTAGGGATCTTAGGCATTTAAACCTCTCAATTTGAGTTACATTTCTAGGGCAAACTGCCCATTTTAGGTATGCTGAAGCCTAAAATGGAGGCACCTGAAAGGCCACACTTAGGATTTGGCCCTCAGTGTCAGATTCTCATTTGAAAACAGACTTACTCTAGGGCTCAGTACAGACAGTAAAAAAGCCTGAGGCTGAACTAATACAATCTTTGTAGGTTAGGTTCAACTGTGTAGATCGAACCAATAACGAAGGGAACAGACATTCATGTTTGATTCTAGAAATACAGCCACATGCCTACAGTAGCCCAGGCAAGAAGCCGTGAGGGGGTGTTCCCTGGAGCATACAACTTGGATCAAGGATAGCTCCCACATCAGGGGCAGGCAATTATTTTGGACTGAGGGCCACCTACTGAGTTTTGGCAAGCCATTGAGGGCTGCATGACAGGCAGCCAGGGGCAGATAAATATTTTCTACATTTTTGGGGTCCCACAGGTCAGAGAGAATGGCCTGGTGGGCCACATCCAACCTGTGGGCCACATTTTGTCCATCCCCACCCCACACCCTCTGAGGGGTGGTTTGCAGGAGGAAGTGCAGAGCATCCTGGGATGCTGGGGGACTGTGAGTTAACTTGAATCTGGAGGGGATCTGGGACAGAAGTTCAATAAACCAATTTAAATCAGTTAAGTCTGATACTATAGCAATCCAGATTTATCTTAAACTGGCTTTGGCCATTTTGAAAGCAGTTTATGTGCACTGAACTTTTATTGTGTTATAGATTTTAACTGGTTTCCAATTACTTATACTGGTTTATGTGTAATTTCTGTCTGTAGCCTAAATGATTATTTCTTTATGCTTTATTTCCCTTTTTTGGGGAGGTTATGCCACATGTTGAATGTGTAGGAAAGGAGAGGTTCTTCTTCCCTACCCTTTTAGGCATATACTTGTTTTAAGGTTTTATATTTCAAATTAATTTGTTGCATATAGTTCACTATATGGGTTATGCACTACTTATAACAATGTCAAGAACCTCAAGAAGGGTGCCAAGAGGACTATACCTTTGTGACTCCTTCAAGTTTTGAAGCTGGCTAGAAGTACCTCTAAGCCCCATTTTACACTAGAACAACTTAGTGTCTGCTACTTTAACATACCCTTACAATGCTGTTGCTGCAACTAGAAATGGCCAACATACCTGGGCTCTCCAACTATGCCTCAAAACTTGGGACCGAGAGGCAGGACCAAAGAGCCATTCTTCCAAATCCATGGCGCCCTGCAGATAATTTCATGCCAGTGGATTCCCAAGATCAGCTGGTTTTGTTGTTTCTTGACACCATCAGAATTGACCAAGAGGTCCATAACAGAAGCCAGAATCAGGGCTTCTGATGCTATGTAGAACTGGTTTTAGTTCAGCAATGGAAAGGTTTAAGCCACCCATACAGCTGTGGTTTTTCAGAGTAGGTATAAATTATTTGACCATGTTAGAGTTCCCGCTACCACACCTGAAGCTGAAATGGTGGGATATAAAAGAAAAAGCTCAATAGTGATGAGGCCTATCTGTGAAGGATGGCTGAAGTGGAGGATCTCATGGACAGTTCAGTGGTAATATTACTGCTTGATAGAATAGAAAGGGTAACTTCTCCCTCCTTCCCCCACAGTCTTCTGCTAGTTGTAATTGTAATAGATCAGCTGGCAGCTTTTTCAGTTGGCTTTCAGACAAGGTTTAAGAAAAACAGAATTTTGTTCTGTACATGTACAACCAGGGTAGGTCCTGGAAAAGAAAAAAAGGACAGTCTCAGTTTTCCAGGCTACCCAATTACCGTTTTTATTTAAACAATTTTGTTCCTTCCCATTAATGCAAGTGGGTGTGAGCTTGTAGATAATAGTTAGGTAATGTTTTTGGAAGCAAAAGTTACATTAGTTTTTCACAGGCCTGTCAAAAATGTTAGAGCTGGCCCTAGCTATGTCAAGCTTACATAATTATCCCCTTCTGTTACCATTAGATCAATTTGCTCTTTCTGAAATTCATTGTCCTCACTCCTATATCCACCTTGGGTTCACTGCAGTCTCATTAATTTTAAACCAAGTGCAATAGATTTAACAGATGGAGTAAATTCAGACTTCAGGTTCATTTTAGCTGCAAAATAAAAGGCTTGGCTTACCAATGTTGCCCTTCTGGAGGCTGAATATATTTCCGTGTTATATGCTGCCAGGAAACTATTAGGTTACAATTACAAGAAGTTAAAATGCTTCAACAGAACTGCTAACTGGAAGTCAGAATTTCCTTTATATTGTTCCATTTATGTTTAATTTTTACAAGCTTGAAATCCACAAACTGATTAGTTTAATCATGTCACTATTTTTTCTATTAATTACTGGTATTTTTGTGATTGACCTGCGATTTCCCAGGCCTGTGTATTTGTTTCCTTCAGTCTGTTTTTGAAAAAAATCTCTGCTTGATTATCTACTTAAAGTATTTTCTACCAGCCCTACCATATTATAGTACTCCCTGCATTAACTCTATTTAATAATGATTTTTTAAACCAAGTTAAAGATATACTTTTTTTATTCCTTGTAATGCTAAGTGGCTCTGTAGTCAGTAAACTGAAAGAGAACATAAGCAGGAGAGAGTATACGATAAGAACAATAAGATGTTTGCTTTAAGAAATAAAGTTGAAATAGTTTGAGCAACAACTTTACATACTAAAAGGAAAAGACAAAGTAAAGCTTCTGGCTGAATGAGACCAGAAGTAAGATACAAGGACATGGTAGAAAAGATCATGACAATTTAAAAGGTGATAAAATACAAGATACGTAATGCAATCGTAAAACACAATAAAAAACCTGGATATGTAAATAAAGTCCTATGAAAAAGTAATGGAAATATCACTTAATAGGGAACAGGAAATGACAAATCTAAGGATGAAGCTTCAAGAGCTGAAGTGTTCAAAACATAGATCAGTAGTAATTTCACAAACACAGCTGATTCTTTAACAAAGAATAAGGTTTAAGATGACTCTGAAAAAAAGAAATAACATGCCTGAAATGTTGGCTAAGCTAACAAGAGAGATAATATGTAGCTCTTTGATAAGTTATTTGAACATGGACCCTGTGGGGAATGAAATTGAGGACTGTGGATCTGATTCACATCCACATCCTGTGTACTCATTGCCCCTTGGCAAAATACATACAGAGGGCCAGATCCTACTCTCCCTGTTAGGCATCTAAGGGGACATAGGCACCTAAAAGCAATCCCTGCTTATAGGTCTGCCTCCTGCTCACTGCATTTCATGACTTAATTTGAAGGCTAAGATTATATGATGGCATATTAAAAGGAGGCACAATATTGTTTTTCAGGAACAAGCAGAGTGAAGTAAAAATCACCCTTAGTTACCCAAGTCCACTTGGGCACCTAATAGGTGCAATAGGATCTGGCCCAAAGTGTGTAAAGCAATATTTTTTGAATTTGGTAGGATTTTACACTCACTTTGCCCTGGGGCAATCACTTACTCCTATGCAAAGTAGTGAAGAATCAGGCCCAGTGCCAAATTCAATGGGACACAAAGCAGACACTGTGACCTTTAGGCTAGGGACAGACATTCAAAAAGCCTAAGCCTGAATTGATTCAGTCTTAGCAGGTTGGCCTAGCCTGCCTATATTGAATCAGTTTGCAACTGTGCAGACATTCTCTCTGGACTGAAGAAATGCAGGCACATGCCTGCAGTGGCTCAAGCTAGAAGCCAGGGGGTGCTAGAATAGCCCTCTCTTCCACAGTCCTGATTGGGGGGGAGGAGACAGTGTACCCAGGCCCTGGCAGGATGCTCTGTTAGGGAGAGGTTTAAACCCCTACCCTGGTCTGCACCATCCCAGGTTTTTCCCTTTCGCTGCTCAAGGATGTTGTCAGACCCAAGCCCCCAGCTACCACTCTGAGGCAAAAGGGGGTTGCGCAGTGCATACATCCGTTGATAATACTGAGCTTTTCAATCTCCCTCTCCCTGCTTCTTCATACTGTCTACAGACTGGACAGGTTAGGGAGCCAGCAGGGAGCTGATAACACAGCATTCATCAGCTCATCAACAAAACAAAAGCCTCTCTCATTAGTTCAAGCTCTTCTTAAACAGCTTTCTCCAAGGAAGGTATGGAGGGACATTACCAACTGACCTGTTGATTAGCTCCAAAACTAAGTGGGCACTATCCTGTCTGCCTTTGTCCTGCCCCAGTTAAATTGGAGACACAGACACCTCTCAGCATTAGCTAGCATACCACATTCTGGCTAGGGTCCATGGGGCTGGGGTCCATGCTGTGGAAGAGGGGAGGGAAGGGGGTATTTCTGCTTGAGAAGCAAGCAGAGAGGGCTGGGTGGGATGGGGCACAGGGAGGAAAGGCAGACTGCTGTGCCTGCAGTCTCCGTCAGAGCTCTGGCTAGGGAACAGAGGGGCAGGGGCAGCCCTGTTCTCTGGAGCAGACAGCACAGCCCAGTGCAGGGCTGCATCTGAGATGCTGGGGGATTCTGGTTTAACTTAAACCAGGAAGGGGTTTGGGACAGACATTGCATAAACTGGTTTAACCCAAATCAGTTAAGTCTGATACTACAGTCAACCAGGCTTATCTTAAACTAGTGTCAGCCATTCTGAAACTGGTTTATGTGCACTGATGTTCTCTTACAGGTTTAAACCAGTTTCTGATCACTTAAACCTGTTTATTTGTTATGTCTGTCCCTAGCCATACAGATGACTTGTTACAGCCACTTTGTGCCATGGAGCATGTCCCATATTAGAGGAAATCATACTGTGCAGAAGACAGCTTTAAGGCATATCTACATTGCCTCCATGCTAATGAACTGCACTGCCCTGGTCTCTCCTTTCACCCCTGCTCCACATGCAGGAATCCTAAAAATAAATAAATAAATAGATCAAGCAATGTAGAGTGGCCCTGAGTGCATACCAGTAATCACTCCCAAAAGAGTAAGGGCAGTTCTGACATGCACTCAGAGCTACTTCACAGTGATTATACCAACTTATTTTTAGGATTTGGTGTACTTCTCAGTGACAGTATATAGTCTTGCCTTTAGGGGTCCTTTGTAATTTATCCCAAGTGGAACTAAAGACCATAATAAACTTCATCATTTTCTACTTTACCTGAAAACATACTTCTTTGACTTGGCATTCTTTATCTATACAACTACACATTGCTATGTTTATGTTAAAGTTCACACACATGCATATGCACCCATACCTTACTAGGGAGTCTAATGTAACATAACTACTGCAAAAGCAATCAGCATTCCAGGGAATGTTATTAGTACACATTAGTATTATTGTGTGCAAGTGGAAGTATACCCCCCCCATAAGTTTGCCTCATACAACACACAACTTAATTTTTAGAAAGCAGAATGTACTGGGGAAAGAAAAGTTTTTTTTCCAAAATCATAGCCCAGAGCTTGGTTTTTCATGGAGAGGCTGTGTTACAAAATTGCTGTGCACGTCTCTCTCAGCTAGCGAGCTGAGAGCAGCTGTGAAATCAGTTAACACTAGTCTCTCCACATTCTGCTTGCTTATTGAGAGACAAGTTGGCAGCCATTTCACAACATGTCATCTTTATGCTTATAGTCTTCCATGCTTCTCTTCTGATGAAGAAAGTCAGTTTCCCTGCTTAAAACATGCACCCCAATTTCAGAGGGCTAATTTTCAGTCAGAAAGGTACATGTGGTAGCCAAGTAAATATGATGTGTAAATGTATAAAATAGAAAAGTTCCAAGATAAACCACTCCACCTAACACTTCTCTGGGAAAAGGAAAAAAAAAAAAAAGAAAAAAAAAAGAGAGACATATTGTTCATTATTGCCATGAATGCAGAACAGCAACCTATAAAAAAACTAGAACAATAGAATAGAATAGAGGGTTCTTATTGGCAACCTACATAACTGTGATAAACTGATTATTTTGTTGCTACTTTATTTTTATGTTTATATCCAATTAGTTGCATTTGTTAAATTTAATGCCCAAAGTAATCAGTGATAAATGCCTATGATTATTCTTCATATAAGAATTAAATATAATTCTGTACTAAAAAAAGATTCTTTACATAAGTAAGTATATATTACTTAATCATTTACTTATATTTTCTAGGAAGATTGGAAGCCTGAAAAATGAAAATATTTAACCATATATACACTGAAGGTGGCCTAAGCCTTTTTGAGCCTGATCTTCCCTTCCTTGACACTGATTTTACACCACTGCAACTCCAGTGACTTCCCTGGGCTTACAGCTGATTTACTTAAAATGAATTAATGCATCAGGGCTAGTGTTTCTGATTCAGGCCTTTTAGGAAATCCTTAAGAAAGTAAGTAATCACCTTTTCTGTATTCCTAATTAGCTGTGCCACAAGGGTTTTTTTGGTGGAGTAAAAGCATAGGCTGCTTTTCTTCATCTGATTTTTAAAATCACACCACAAATACATGCTACACAACATTTTGGAAAAAATGAAGCGTGTTACAAAATTATGTAAATTGCTCTGAGAAATTGTGATTCTAGAGTTGGTGATGGGAAATCATCATCAGAACACCAGGCTTGAAAGGATTTTGAATCCTTCATACAAATCATTTTGATTAAGAGATTTTTAAAGCATGGTTGATTAAAGTATAGGAGCAAAAAGCTGTTGCATGATTACTATTGATTATGAAAAATATTACATTTATGTTTTAGAAAGATGCTGGCCTTCTTCCATTTTACTCAGTACTTGCAGTCAAGATTTTTGGTTTCTTCATTATGATTTTCTAATTTGCACTGAAATGGCAGTACTGCATTTCTCTGCCTACAAGTGTTATTCTATTTCTGTCATTTTTTTCTGAAGAGGAGCACCAAGTGTCTTAGGTTCTTTTTCTTGTTAGTGCTTAGGATTCAGATACATGTGGTGAAATTAAGTACACTGTTGTAAACTCCAAAGTTTATCATCTGCACAGTGCAAAGCATCACGGTTACCGTGTTGCCAAGAATATCCAGGCAAGGAGACTATGACTCAGGAAATCACAGTCTTCTCTGGATATTTCTACTACTCTAGAGAAGTAAGTTGAGCTTGGAATAGTGCCAAGTCAGGGATGATGATTAGTAGCATTGTTATTTTTCTGAGTGCATTGGGGCAATAGAGCCAGAGCTCCACCTTTGCTTCTCCCGCCTCTACCTGATGAGCAAAAGGAGAAACAATGGTTTTGGGGACATAGTTTTCCCAAGTCATACTGCCAACATGATGCCAACCTGTGATTTAGCCCTAAAAACTAAGCCATTCTTGCAGCCTGTGACAGGATGGGGTCCTGTAAGATGGCCATGATCTTCCCCAGGCCCCCTTACTGTGCCAAGTTGGCTCAATGGGCACCCGCCATGTCTTTGATCAAATGATTGATAGGGAGACTACCTCTAAGTCCTCTTGGACACTGTCCCAATTGATTCCCAGGACCCCATGGGTTCCCAGACACCTGCTGGGTCCTGCTCCAGGATGGATGTCACAATGGGTGTTTCAGGGCACCCTCGCCTTATGGGCTATGTGTGGTTCCAACTACCCTTTCACAATGCCTCAAGCCACACAGATAGAACTGACATTGTTTGGTTTGGGCCTCATTATAATTTGGCCCCCTGGTCCTCCCTGGGCTCTCCACAGCCCTGTCTTGCACTGCACACCATCTGGCACTGGGGGTCAGTGCACCCCCAAATGCCACACCCCCTCTGGCACTCAAGTTCCCACACTGCCATGGGTCCCCTATGAGGCCTCCTTCTTCCCCTAATAGCCTCACCCAAACCACTGGCCTTAAACAGCAAACAAAACACAAACCCCTGAGCTATAACATAAATTCAAACTGCACCATGGGTGCTCTGTCCCTCCCCAATGTCAGAGGCTGTACCTGCAATCAACCCTCTCCCCTTTGGTTGCTCTGGGAAAACCCCTTCCACCTTGGCTACTGGCAGCCCTGGGGTTTATATATGAGCCAGGCCCTGCCCCTTCTGGTCAGCTGACCACTGGCAGGTGTGGGCCACTACCTCACTCTGGTTGCCCTGGTAACCAGCAGCTGGGGGCTCCCCACTCACTGGTAGGGCTCTTTTCCAAGCAGTTTCTACTCTTTAAAGGAGCAGGGCACCCAAGTGCCCACACAGCCTTATCCAAGTGTTTTTTCTCCCCTTAGCAATTTCAATGGGATTGTACATGTAAACGAAAATTATTGTTGCAAGTAAGGTTGCAGAATCTGGGGCATAGTTACCTAGTGAATGATTGATATTTTACAGGAGATGCAAATCTTTAAAGGGACTATAAACTTTTCAAACCCTTAGATTGTTCCTTTGGTTTCTGAAGAGTCTTTTTGTGGTACACAGTTAAATTACAAGCAAACACTGGTCCTTTAAAACACTTCCAAAGCTTGTTTAAAAATTATTAAATCGGGAAAAAGATGGCAGAAAGTTGAAACACCAACCAAAGCTTAAACTGACTGAAACCCCCCCCAGTAATTAGGGCAACTAACAGTGGTGGATCAACAATATAGGTTTGTTGATAACAGGAGGAATTTTTGTATTAGATAAGTACTATAACTTATAACAGGCTGAATTGAAACAGAGGGAATATCCTATGCATGAATCAGCATATTGTTTATTATTAATGTATACTGTTTTAACAGGCACACAACTACAAAGCCCAACTGTGATATGTATACAAAAATATAGTAATGACAAAGCATGTTATCTTTTCCTTGTGAACAACATAACAAGAATCTACCTGGAGAAATTTGACAACTCCTTGTCAGCAGACATCTCTGCTGAATCTGTTTTTCTGCTGTTGAACCAAGATCTATGACCTTCTGGGGGCACATACACTATGAACACTGTCAGCTCATTACAGCTGTACAGAGTTCTGATGCATCCTAGCTTGTTCTCACTAATGTAGTATCACTTTACCCTGATCCAAGCATGAAACTATAGACAAAGGGCCTCTGAAACTGGGAGAAATTTCTCCAAGTTACTATCAAGTCAGGTAAACAATAATAAGCAAGCAAACAATAAATAAGCTATTGCTGGGGATTCTGGTTGTCTGTTTTAAAATCACAAATTTTCTGATAAAAATGCAAATTCTCTGATAAAAAAGCCCCCAAATCTGCATTTTTCTATGATTAAAATGAAACACTGCTGTGTATACAGGTATCAGTTGAACACCATATTTTACTGACATATTTAACATTTTTCAGCAATTTGGAAACCCACCAGTGCCTCAATCACTATAATAAAATACATTCTAAATACCTATAAATGTTGGCATTTGATTTTAGGCTTTTTATCATAAAAATCAGAGCTCCCCCTTCCCCCTTTGCTTATCAAGAATGCAGGTTCAGCTGCCCCCCGCTACTGCTTTGTGGCACTGAGAAGCTCTGATATTCCAGTGCCCTCCCCATGCCAGTGCCCCTCACTCCCAATCCACAGCCCCTGAACCTGTAGGTACACCTCACTCCTCATGCACAGCTGCCTGCACCCTAGACCTGCCCAGGTGCCAGTGCTATAGAGCCAGAGATCCAGGTCCACAGCCCCCTGCCCCCACAGCAACGCCCAAGCCCTGGCTGTGGAAGGCGATGGCTGCTGCAGTGGAACCTGGCTCCCCCTCCCCCATGGGTGGCATGGCTGGAGCAAAGCCCATGGCGGGGGCAGATGCGGGCTGCCTGCTGCAGGCTCAGGCTCGCTCTGCTGCCTTTTGTCCCTGGGGCCTCCAGGATGCAGCAGGTGGGTCTCAGCGCAGCACGGCAGAGTGGGGCAGGGAAGACTGATGCCACAGCCACAAGCCCCATGCCATCATGGTGAGGTGCCCCCTTCAACACCCCCAGCAACAATGGGGTGGCAGTGCAGAGTCGTGCCTGCCGCTGCAGCTAGCCCTTGCCATGGTGGAGCAGGGCTCGCGATGGCAACATTGATCTTCTCCGCCCGCTGGACTGGGGCCCATCTGCTGGGCTGTGGAGGCCCTGAGGGGAGGGCAGCAAGGCAGAGAGCCCAAACCTGCAGCGGGCAGCCCACATCTGCCCCCTGCATGGGCTCCACTCCAGTGGAGGCCTTGTGGGGAGGGCAGCAGGGCGGGGAGTCTGAGCCCATAGCAAGCAGCCTGCCCCTGCCCTGTGCACCAATCTGGGGGGGGCATATGCCCCCATCCCCCCTGGGAGAGTGCACAGCTGCAGGAAGCCAGCTCCCCCCATCCCCCCCAAGAGGCACCTGTGGCCCCATCCCGCTCCCTGCCCAGACCCTGCAGCCGCATGTGGCCCCAAGCCCCATACACCACCCAGGCTGGGCAGCAGCACCATCTGCAGCTCCAGCCCCAGCCCTGCCCAACTCCCTCCTCCCCTTACCATAGGGGCCTCAATCCCCACCCCATAACTTACCTGCAGGGAGCTGCTTTTCTGTCAGCCTGGCAGCCATGTGCATGGCGCCCCCTGCTGATCACCTTCCTTCCACTTCCCCCAGCCCCTTGCAGACTGGAACTCTGCCAGCCTGGAAGGGGAAACCCACCGTTTCCCATGTTTTCCTCCTTTAATGGAGAAAATCTGGGTTTTTCTTCTTAAAATGAGAAAATTCAGGTTTTTCTCCTTAAAATGTGAAAATCTGGGTTTTACTGCATTTTACTGCATCATGAACAGAAAACCCAGATCCCTGGCTATTACTAATGAAAGAAGGTGGGCACTATATGAAATGTACGTGTTTGCACAGATACAAGCTATGACAGCAGATTTGTAGTCCTAAAGACTTCTCTGTATTGAGCTATTTGAAGTGATTCTGTAGGCACCTCTTTGCCAGCTAGGTTTCAGGCAGAGTACCTTGCTCTCCTGCTGCAGTATGTTGTCTCCTGCTCGTGGTGTACACAAGTTGATTCTCAATCTTCTTAGACTCAAGGCACCCCTTGGAAAATGCTAGCTGTTAGCTTTCACTCCTTTTTTGATTGGAAAAACAATAAGGCAATTCTTCTGTGGCAAAGAACTCAAAAAGATCATAACAGGTCAAAATGTTTTGATACTATATATTCCTACATGAAATCTTTGGGTTTATCTTGTGAATCAAGGGCAGATGTTTGCACGCCTAATAGTGCTAATATTGCTCATCACCCTTAAAATTATTTTGTGCTAGTTGGTTGAGAATCACTGCACTAACTCTGCCACTTTGCCTTAATCTTAATCATAGAAATCATAGAAATTATGGGCTGGAAGGGACCTCGAAAGATCATCGAGTCCAAGCCCCTTGCTCTGGGCAGAAGTACTGCTGAGATCAAATGTCCAGTTTCCTCTTGAAGACTTCCAAGGTTGGGGACTGCACCACCTCTTTGGGAAGTCTATTCCAGATTCTGGTCACCCTTACCATAAAGAAGTTCTTCCTTACATCCAACATCCTCTAACAGTTTATCTTTAGGGCAGCTTTCCAACAACTTCAAACTGCTGAACTTTTAACTGTGGATTTGGCACCTTCAGGAAGGTGAAAATGGTAAAATAAGAAAGGATTTTTCCTCTGGACTCCAAAGGGCAGAGAGAAGGATTAATAACAGCGAATTAGTAACTTATTGATAACATTGTATGCAATAACACTGTAGCAAAACTCCCAGGTTTTTCTTTTCTTTTTTAAACTTAAAAATGCATCCCTCCCCTTCCCCAACCATTTCTGACTTTCTCTCTGCCCTCTCTATCCCTTATAAGTGATTTCAAGTAGTACTAGGTAAACTAAGTTCTTATACTCCCTTATAGTAACAAGCCCCTTTGACATTGTAAATAGTGTTCTATTATGTTTGTATTGATTTTTACTGTTTTATATTAAATTTATATGATTTAGGCCTATAAAGGTCTGTAAAATAATGTGAAGTAATGTCAAGTTTTTATTTTGTATGTCAAGCCTCCATCTTGTGTCCTCTGCCTGGGTGTAACCTATGTTGTAACTATGACTCATGTCTAACCAGTCTCATGTAAATTGGTTCCTGAATGAATGGGAATGAATGAGGGTGTTTGAGGTACAATGGTAGCAGGCCTCTACTGAATCAACTCAATGACTGGACCATCAACTCAGTGACCAGACCATTGCCTTGCATTGACTCACCCAGGAACCAGGGACCTCACCTAGGAACAGAACAGAAACCCAGCATTTGAAAGACAAAGACCCTACAGAAATCAGCAACCCCAACATTGTGTCCTATCAGACAATGAGGACACCTGGGTCTGCATGTAGGCATCTGAGCAGGACTGTCTTTGCATGGATGTGTCCCTCCCATAGGAGACACAGGTAGCCCACCCGTATAAAAGGGGTGGCAGAGTGTGACCTCCCTAGAATGCCCTCTCTACCTGGACCAGCACTGCGCCATGCCACTTATCTACCCAGAGACCCCCTCTGGACAACACCTTGCTGGAGAAGACCCCAACTGGCCATTGTTATGAATTACGCTCTTAAAGCCACATGCAGTTTGCTCTAGGTTGGGGCAATGATCATGCAAAGCAAGTATCCAAAGTCAAATACAGAATCTTTATTCGCTCAACCGAGGTGCCTCCGGAGGGGGACCCCACCTACTAGTTATAATACTTTGTTATACTTTCTAAGTTCAAAAGCGTTAGTTCGTGATTAGCTCGTGCTCATAAAAATACCCAATGATCTATTAACTAAATCACTATTCTGTCCAATCAAGCGGCACTGTAGGCGTGAACACCGAAGTTTAACTTTTGTGAATTACACGCTCCCTATATTTTGTCCCAAGATGTTTCTTTATCTAACAAAAACAAATCATGCCCTACTTTCAAGGTTCTCCTGTTGACAAGACTCCCCTGTTGACTGGATTCAGCTAGTTTCATGTCTTATCAGTAACCCTCACACAGTAACCCTCACACTGTACCCCTTTTTCCTCCCCGCTGTCTTGTAAGTGCTGTGTCCGCTTTTATGAAATGGAGGTGAAAGGAGAAAGAAATGGTCTCACTTTTAGCATTACAAAGCCTTGCTTTAACCCTACAAGATTCATATACAACAGTCCCCCCTTTCTTTGGCTCATCAGAGAGTTATATGGGAACAGAGGAATAGCTATAGCCACGGACTACGTTCATAATAGTCTTACAACACATACAAACACATTGTAGGGAAACAAACAGTACAACAAAAATTACTATCACAAGGATAAAAACACACAAGATTTTCTTCGCTATGAGGCTGAAGTCACCCAAGTCCATAACGAACTAGAGTCTGAATCCTTAGTCTGTTCAAAGGTTGTCCAGGCTGGCTGAATGGAGTCGATGTGGGCGTGAAGAGACTCACTCTTGTCTGGGATCTAGGTGCAGCATTCAGTCCCTATTACTGCGCAAGTACCTCCATGGTCTGCCAAAAGATAGTCGAGTGCCATGCGGTTCTGTAAAGCAATCTGGCGGAGTGAGTATAATTCTAGAGAGATATCCTTCAAGGCCCCAACAGACTCACTGACAAATGCTAGTAAAAAAAGAGTTACCCTATTGATGGCCCATAAAGCCTTAGCTGCCCCGTACCATGGAAAAGCTGAACCAAAAATGCCAGATACATCATTAATGTACAGCAAACTAGTATGATCTATGCTTGTAGGTTGAACACGTGCAGGTAGGTGAGATAAAATCCGTACTCCGGGTACTAAAAAACCGAGACCACACCGCCCAGTCCAGTTGCGTGGGAGCCAGAGGTATGCTTTACCCCCACATACAAAGTACATTCCTGTCGGAATGGCCAAAGGAAGACCGGTTTTACAGTAATCATCAGAGAATTCAGCCCTAAGCATTCTTTTACCAGCATAGATAGTTATATTTGCTTGACAAGATAATGAAAAATTACAATTCTTCTCCCATTCCACGTCTGGTCCATATGCGTCATTCTGAAAGTAACAGAAAAAAGACCAAAACTCATGTACAGGTCTATAGAGAATTGGCTGGGGGACAGTAGGGCGCAAGGATCAACTCACAGCTATCACCCACCTTCCTTCCCCAAGCAAAGGATCTGGACTCTGACTCTGTCTCTACACACCTTAACTTCAATCCCTCCACCAAGACCTTTTATCTCCTGTTACCATTGTGTGGATGTGTATGTGAGTGCTTGCGTGTGTGTATGTATGTGGAAAGGAACCAATAACTTCATGGGGCTGTGTAGTGTGTTGTCTAATAAACCTGTTATTTTGAAACCCTGAGTTGGGTTTTTATCTTATTGACCTCCCGACCTTCCTCCTTGATTTCCTGGCTTTCTCTTTGGCTCTTTCTATCTCATTACCAGCCCTGATCTCCCAGCTTTCTGCCCCTCCTTTCAGCCCCAATCTCCCAGTTTTCTGTCTCTGTTTCCTGGCTGTCTCCTCCTCGCCACCACTTATCTGCCTCCTGATCTCCCAGCTTTCTGCCCCTCCTGTTTCCTGGCTGTCACCTCCTTGCTACCACTTATCTGCCTCCTAATCTCCCAGCTTTCTGCCCCTCCTATTTCCTGTTTGTCTCCTCCTTGCCACTTATTAGCTGGTCTCCCAGCTTTCTGCTTCTCAGTTTCCAGCCCCCATCTCCCATTTTTTTGCCCCTCCTTTCAGCCCTAATCTCCCAGCTTTCTGCCTGCCTGTTTCCTGGCTGTCTCCTCCTTGCCACTGGGCTTTTTTTCCCTTGCTTCCACCCTGGCACCACGGGACCCCAAATAATCCCAGGGCACATTAACTGTAAGTAACCCCAACCCCAAGTGACCTCAAGTAACCCTGGGGCACATTGACCCCGAGTAACCCCAAGCACCAAGTTACCCCAAATGCCCCCTAGTGTTAACACACAGCCATGAAAATGTGTGTTTTTGTATGTGTACATGTGTGTGTGAACTCATAGTGGTGTTTGTGTAGTTTGTGTGTACATATAATTTTGTATTGCACCCTCCTGTCTAACAGCGCAATATTGAGGTCCCAAGTGTTGATCTGGCATGTGTCAAGTCAACGACACATGTTTGAATTTATATATGGCAAAGAATTTTACAAAGTATTCTCTCTGCCCTGAGGAATGTATCATTTACAATTCCTGAATATAGCAAGGGTTACATAAATACTTGATTTTGCATATATGAATGATAACTGTTAAATGAATAAAACTAACAACATGCAGAAAGTTAGATATGCACATAAGTCTTTGCAAATCAAGGTCAAAGTTATACAAATGGAATGTAAAGACAACAGAAGAAAGAAGACTTTAGAGAAAGAAGGAAGGAGGAGGACTAAAGATAATTTGAGTCACTTGATTAAGACTATATAAGTGGATGAATTGGATAATACAAAATTTAGTAGACTTTCGTGAGTGTTGATCTTGTCAGAAAATGCTTAAAATGGAGATTTAGAACAGCCTGACAAGATGATCCTGGCCACTTGATTTGTTTATCATGTGAAGGCTAATTGGGGGTGTGAGGAAGAACTATAAATATTAGGACTACAAGACCTTGTGACTTGTGAATACCTGGGAGTAATAAGCATACATTTACAAGTGCAGTAGCTGGAGTATTAGAGATTTAAAAGGCCAGAATTATTCTTTAGTTTTAATGGAAAAGTATCAGGGATGTGAAGAAGCAACTAAAATCATAGTTGCTAAACCCTGGAATCAACAGTGGATTGGAAATCTCCTTGACTGTTGAGTGAAAATTGCTCCTGAGGGTAATAACACCCATTGTACTAATGGGCAGGAAGAAATTGAGCTCTTTGGCCTCCTGTAGACAGAATATACTTGGCCCACCATTTATATATAGGCATCCCTCAGCTGATGTGAGGCATCTTTTAAATAATACATGGCAACACTGTATAACAGTCTAGGACAAGGGTATGAAAAATATCACACCAACCAAGTCTCAGATATATTTGTTTGTATCAGTTTAACTTTAAATGTGTTTAAAATCTGGCTAAACTGATGTAAAACCTTGTGGTACACTTGTATTTTGATTTAAACATATAGTGGATCATTTCAACTCAAACTGATGTAAGCCAGGTTTAAATTGGATTAAGTGAAACAAAATAATTAAAACCTAATTGAAAATAAATTAAGAGTGTTTGTGCAAGACTTTTCACTATTTGAATTACACTAGTTTTAAATAACACCCCTCGTTAGACCAATGTGACTTGGAAAACAGAAACATTCAAAGGGATGAATTCTGCTCACTTTTCTTAAGTCACTCTACAAAAATAAATGGCTTTTTCATACTCTTAGATGAAGAAGTTGTTATCCTATTTGTGCAGGAAGAGTTTAGAAAGAAAGTAAATAGGAATTTTGGTCTTGATATTGGTGTTTAAATGTATTGTTGATAATCTTCCTTAATTCTCTTAAGAACTAGTGGAAAAACAGGAAGTCAACTATAATGTATCCTACTGAACTCACATTAGGAATTTATTTACATAGATGGACTATAATTATCCCAGTTGGAACTTGGCCAACCTATGAGGGTTAACAATACCTCTGCTCTTGTGAGAAAAGCTGACATTATTTAGTACATCAATGGAGGCTATATCTTTATAGAAACATTTTTGTTTTGCTTATATAAGTCATAGCATTCTGACACTGAATATTATAAAATACTTCAGAAAAATCAGCATTTAGAATTGCATCCAGACTCACAGTAATTGCTAGGCAGTTACTTGAACCTTCCTTAAAATTCTGTTGGTGTGGTGATACTTTAAGTCCTCAGAAACAAAGATCCATTCAAAGCAATTTAATCATTTTGTGAAACATATATGTACACAATAATATAAAATACAGTGATAAGCTGTCATTATTTTAATTACTTTTGTTTAATCCTCTTACCCTGTACCATATATTATATCCTGTTTCCCAGGTTAAGGTAAGAAAAGGAGGAAATGTTTATTTTGCCTGTTTAAAGAACAAAAACACTTTCCCTCACATTCACATCCTTCATTATAATAATTACAAGGAAGATGCTCAGAAAAAAAATCTAATGGATATGTATATTTCTTTACATTAAGGGCAGAATGTGGTTATAGATATGTAAGTCATACAATGATATTCTACTTTGCATTGTATAACAACCACAATTGTGCTAGGATATCTAAGGGTGCCTACAGACATTCAGGGGCCCCAATCTACCTCATGGCGCTTTACACAAAGTGCCACTAATTAGAGAGGCCTTCCCCTTGCCCTGACCCAACAGACATTCTCCTGGTGTGGGGATGTGTCTTGAGCCTGCCTGCACCATCTCTAGTCAGCAAGTGAGAGATCTCCAGCAGCCTCCAAGGCACCTTTCCCCAGCCCTGCCCCATCCATTATGCTCCCCCAGCTTCAGGGCTGTCAGTAAGGGAGGGAGGGGAGGGAGCAGCAGGCAGCTGTCAGGCTAGAACTGGAGGGAGGGGCAGGGTGGCATGGAGGCCCCTTGCCTCATGGGCTCCCCCAGATACCCCAGCTGGTGTAGTGGGGGGAGCCAGGCTGGGCCAGGCTTGAGAGGCAAGGGGGATCCTTCTACCCTGCTCCCTTCCCCCAGTTCCAGCCAGGCAAAGCTGAGCTGGAAGCTGGTTTTGCTACTGTCAAATGGCCTGAGTGGGGGTTGGGGGGAGGGAGCCCCATCATGTTGTGGGCCCCGCCAGCTACCCTGGCAGGAGTATTGTGGAGAGCTGAGCAGGGCCCACAAGGCAAGGAGGGGCCTCTTGACAGTTAGCAGCATTCTACTTTGGTCTTTGCCTGGCTGGAGCTGGGGATGGGGTGGAACGGAGACCCCTTACATCACAGGCCTGGCCTGAATCCCCCCAATACCCCAGCTAGGGTAGGTGAGGGGGTCTGCAAGGCAAGAGGCTCTGCCTTGTCTCCCTGCTTCCAGCTCCAGCTACCTGTTCAAACCTCGCCACTCACCTCCTAGGCCACTGGGCTGTAGAGAGGGTACAAGAATCCTAGGGACAGAAGGAGAACAAGTCATAGGGTGCTTTATTCTGTGACTCTGGGAAGTAGCTGCTCTGGCAGGATACAAGTGCACCTTTGCTTCCAATAATGATTGTACATTTTGCATTACAGAATTGGAGAAATGATATTATTGGAGAAACAATATAAACTGTAATTGGAGAAACAATATAAACACCATGGGCGCATCCAGATAAGCATGCATGCATGGTCTGTGGAGCCTCAAACCTGTTTGAGGCATTGCAAACTATACGCAGCACATGTGCAATTGTTTGCCATGCTGCAAATTTGATACTGGGAACTTCTGAAACTGCTTTATGTGTCTTCCATGTCCTCCAGCATGCTGTGAGCTGGGAAGAGAGGAGAAATGGCCATTTCCTCAAAGTAGGGTATTTTACCCTGCACCAAATCCCATGTGCAATGCCATGCACAGTGGCAAAAAGCAGCAGCACAAATTTGTGCCACTGTTATTTTTGCTGTGGGTAATGGGGATGTGCCCCGTGGAGGCAGAGAACAAACTTCTTAACATCATGCTCCACGTGCCTGAAACACCCTTCTCATGGGACTGCAATTGATGCCTACACTGTGTTTGGAAAACCTTCAAGTAGCAGTCTTCATTACAGTATAGTTCATATAGTATAGTTCAGGAGAGACCTCTTCAGAGACTTTTTCCATAATCCCTGGAAGGAAAAAGTGTGTGCTGTGATGAAGAGAGGAAGGAAAAGCCTCATGGATTGGTAGTAACAAACCTCAAGATCTTTGAATGTCCTTTCAGAAAAAGAGAGCCTACATGTGTACAGTGCTCAGCATTATCCAGCCCCAAATTGCCTTTGAGACACTAGCCATTTCTCTTCACTGTTAAGCTTCTCCTGTAATCACACTTCTATGACACCTTTTACCATGCAGCCAGCTTACAAAGAAGGGTAGAGCAGACATGCAAATTATAACTTTTTTTTTCAGATCACCCTGTGTATTGCAGGCATTGATGCAATTCCATTGGGCCAGATCTTGCTCCCTGTCACTATAATGTAATCCATAATAGTGCTATTACTTCCAATGGCAGGACTCCAAATGTACATCAGTCTGCATGAAGCATTCAATAGTCATTGGATGAAGTGCATAAACAGCTTTATGAACAGGGACCAGAGCCCAGGATTTCTTCACTGCTAGAATAATCCCCTTCTCCTTCAGCCACAGAGTTAGGCTTATTCTTGCTTACTTGCATTCCTTCTGTCCCCATGCCTCTTTCCTTCTTGGCTACCCCAAAGAGGAGGAGAATAAATAGCAGCTTAATGTTTAGGAATCTGGTTAAGTCAGAAAATAAGTTTGTTGTGAAGCAGGGCCTTTAATTTCACTCTTTTTGCCACCCCTTGCCACAGAGTGGTTGAGGGGCAAAAACTATGGCACTAATTGCCTCTTGGCCACTCACTGGCAGGGGTGAGGGTGGGGTGGGGGCGCAGTGAAAAGAGCGAAATTAAAAGCGCTGCTGCGCCATTCAAACTTCTGCTGTAATTTAGGTAGATTCCTATTTATGTTGTTTGGCAGGTAGATGCAATTGTCCCTCTAGGTGGCTTTCTGCTGAGATCAGAAATTCTAAGATGTGCCTGCTATAGGCAGTTAAGGGGAAGTGGAGTTCTGATGAGACAGATGTCTCTTAGTAGAGGGTAAAACTCACCATTCAAATTAATGGGAAGCCATGCAACTCCTGAGTAACTGAGAATCTGTTTCTGGAGAAGTCTAAATACTTCCCAGTGAAATGAATGAGAGAACGGTGTTCATTTCCATAGAATGCATTTTGAGAGCACATTTACTCCCTACTGAAAGTACAGGAGAACTACATGTCTACACAGGTGAGGCTGAATGACTCCCTGTGGGACTACTAGTTAATTTTAAGGATAACATCTTTGTATGATTTGTCAAACTGCAGATGTTTATGCATCTGCCTCAAGGTACACAAAAAAAGGCATCTGAAACAGTGATTATTGTAAGCTTTTACCATAGCTGAATTGATGTCTTTAAAATGTACAGAAGTATATAGGGCTCAGAGTATGCATGTCAAGAATCATCTGAATAAACTCTACAGTCAGGTCCCTCAAGTCACTTTGTGCAGGTAGACTTGAGTACCCATGCACAAAGCTGACTTCAGATGTCTGCTTACATGTATCCAGCTGGAGGATCAAGGTCCAAATCCCCTATCTATACACAGAAGTACAACTGTTACAATTTTTACCCTCAAGCTTCTCTATTGCTCCTATTCACTTTAAGATATAGTTCAAAATTGTCTGTTGTATTTAAATCTCCAGACTGTCTCCCAGATTGTGTATCTGATAAGTACTTCTTTACTTCCTCTGCTCACCTAATACTAATCTTATCCTGTAATTTCTTAAGATTTGGTCACCATTATTTGGCACCCTGCTCTTCCTTCATAGATTTCAAGGCCATTATGGTCCCCAAAAGGGACTGTTTTGATTATCTTGATTGACCTACTGAATGGCACTGGACATAGAATTTTATACAGAGATCCCTACATTAAACACTTAACATCTGATTGACCATCTGAATGAGCACATTGTCATCAGCAGTCCCTTGATATAAAGAGTCTTCCAATAAATAGGTCACTCATTGGTGAGTCTGCAGGTGGCTGAGGAAGATAATGTGAGATCTTCTTGCTCAACTGCTTGCATAGCCTAATTATGGACATTTGGGGAGGTTAGGTTGCATTAAAAATGGCCACCCAAGCTAACTTAGTTTGCCCAGGTGTGGGCCTTACACTACTTAGGTATATCTTAGTGTGAACTGTACAGAAATTTAGGACAGTTAGATTGGTCTAAAAATGGCAGACCTGATCTAAGTTGACCTTACCTCTAAGGTAGTCTAAGATGGATCAGATTGGCTATTTTTAGACCAATCTAATTGTCCTGAGCTCCTGTACAGTTCCCAGCACAGCCCCAGAGCTGGGAAAGCCCACTTGTCCCCAGCCAGGGCTGCGCTTTCCCTACCCCCTCCCTGGCACCAGGCTATTTTTAGGACCCCAGCCCCTCTCCACTGTGGACCAGCCAGCCCCCCACTGAGCCTGACAGACCCCCCATTCCACAAGCTGCTCCCAGTTCCGGTATTACCAGTGTTTGCTACTGCCAGGAGCCAAGCAAGCAAATCTGGGTAAGGGGAGAAGTGGGCGGGATGGGGGTGGGGGAGTTTGTTCATCAGGGGTGTAGAGGGATTGTTCATCAGGGGATGAGGGGAGTCAGCTAGTTAAAAAGTAGCCCCTGGGGGGTGAGAGAAAGACTGTTTAAGTCCCCCCATGGACCCTATAAGCCTCCTGATCCTGCCAAACTCTCCTGAACCCAACAACCACCCCCCCATGGACTCCATCTGCTACCTGATCCTTACCTTCCCCACAATCCCCTGATCCCTGCCCCCTAGAGCCTCCTGGGGACCCTGTTTGCTCCTGATCTCTCCCACAGATCCCACTGGCCCCCTCAATCCCTCTGCTGACACCTCCTGGTCCCCATCTACTTTGCCTGCCCCTCAACTTTCTCACCCCCTTGAGCCTGTTTGCCCTCCCAATCCCCTAAACTCTCCCCCAGGCCTCCAGACCTACCTTAGATCAGGTGGCCATTTTTAACTTAATCTAACATCCCCCCAGCCTCCCCAAATGTCTGTACACAGGTCCATAGCAAAAAGGACCCACTCCTTCCTTTTGGACCTGGTAATGCTAAGTCACAGTTTTTCTCTTGGTTTCTTTTGTCTGTTTGCCTCTATAGTGAGGCAAGTCTGCCTGAAGTGATTGAAGACTTGTCACATGTTACAGTGCCACTGGAAGCAAATTAATGCTTGAGTCTCCTAAGTATTGATGTTAATATCGGATTGACCTTCAAAATCTCCTTGAGTCTCTTCTTTTGGCCACCTCTAGAGCAGTGACCATTGGTGAGCTGGGAGTATATATTTCAGGAGCTGGTTGTCAGGCATCTTCATGACATGCCCTGTCCAATGGAGTTGGCACTGTATAAATTCAGTTTTGATAGAGTTTTCTTGAGCTGGCATTCATTTTTCTGTCCTTCCAAATAATATGGAAGATTTTTTGACGACATCACTGATGGTAACATTCAAAAGCTTTCAGGTGTTTCCAATATGTCATGCAGGTATCACATCCATACAGCAGATAGGGATGGCAACAGTTTGGTAGAAAAGAAGTTTGGCTTGGGTCCTGATTTTGTGATCACCGAAGAAATTATTTTGGAGACATTCAATGTTGAATATTGTTGTCTATATTTATGTTTTGGGAAAGGTGGCAACCTCAATAGGGGAAATGTTCAATATTCTCTAAACACTGTAATAGGTAGAAGGGTGGGTTGGTAAAATGTTTTTTTTTTTGTGAAGTTGAAAGTGAGTCCAAACATTTAATATATTTCACAGAAGTAATCAAGAATGACCTGGAGCTCTTCAGGTGAGTGGATGCATACAACACAATCATCTGTGTATTGAAGATAGTATCTCTTGTATCTCTGAGTGGTATGAAACCACGTTGAGACTCAGGTAGAATTTCCTCAGCAAGGAAGGTGAGTCTATTGAGGAGATTTCAGATGAAGGTTTTCTGAGCTGCAATGCATTCTATCTCCTTTCTTTAATGTGGTAACAATTTTGGTTATGCCACAGTCCCACCAATATGCTATTATTTTTATTTGCCAGCCAAAGCATTGATTCATAAGCACTCGAGGTCCTCTACTTCTGAACTTTCAAGTAAAGTAATTAATGGTATCTTTGACATAGAGTAGGCAAAAGGGGTAGTTGGGAGTAGAGAGGGGCTGGCAACCTTTCCTTCCTAAATAGGATGTAGGAAGCAATTCAAACATTCCGAGTATGAAAATCCTCCATGTTTTACCAGTACTTATTATAGCCAATGTATTTTTAAAACCTGGGTTTTCATACTTCTTATTGTCCAGGCTCACAGCATCAAGAAAAGGGCCTTCAAACAATTTCAGGGTGTCAAGGACAGATTATTAATGCTAACAATATCTTGAGTTTGAGTTACATGGTTGCACCACATTTATCCTTTGCTGTCTTTCTAAATATTTTAGCCTCAGTTACTCTGAACACTACTATTTGCAGCAGCATTTGAGCGGTGTCCAAAGAAAGGCCCAGTAAAGAACAAGTCTCCTGTACTAAGTAGTGTATAACCAAATAATCTGTGACAAAGTGTGCAAAATGCTTTTTGAATAGTGAAAACCATATTTTTGTATCACTTATTTTTACACTTTCATTACCCTCTACCTTTGAAAAGTAAAAATGACTTCTTAGAAGTCAGCATGTTTGAACAATACTTCAGAAAATAAGGTCTAACAGCTTTATGCACGTAAGTAGTTCACTGTGTTCAATATGAGCACCCATGAATTCCTCAGTGGGGATTCAGTAGTGTAACTCCAAAAAAAATTTACCTGTACATGCATCTGTATTATTAGGCACATGCATGCAATTTTACTCTTAAAAGTAGATTTTCTGGAGTTAATAATCAAACTTTAGAAAGAGGTAAAACCAAACCATTAGAAACAATAATAAGGTTTAATCAGCTTGCGTCTGTATACAGATTGAGGTTGGATACTGAACAAAAGATATTTAATATTATTTCTCACACCCATTATGAGACTGGACGGGTATACTCCTGTTTCTAAAAGTAATTATTCTGCTTTGTTGTTTCCTGCAAGGTCAAGTGCTCTGGCCAATAAAAACAACTTTGTACTTTGCTCTCTGGATTATTCGCTGCAACGCACATGCAGCTGGAAGCCTGGCAACACTGGGGCTGCTATTTTCTCAGGGCTGCCATTGGCATCATGGGTATATTACAGCTGTTTGCTCAGCTCCGCTGCAGCGAGGCTGATACTGCACTCAGCACCTCTGAGCAGCCAAAGCTTTTCCCTGAGCAGCAGCAGCCACAGGCAGAAGTCTGGCTTTGGGCTCTGAGGAAGCTTGAGATATAGATGTATATGTATGTATATAGACACATCTACCTATATCTAAATAGATAGGTATCTGTGTGTGTGTGTCTCTCTATATATAAATAATATAGCTAGGTAGGTATAGATAGGTATCTGTGTGTGTATACACACATATATACATATACACAATATATATATACATTTTATATACATACATATGTATACATATATACACACACATATATATGTATACACATATATGCATATATATGTATGTTTATGTGTGTATATATGCATATAATACATACACATTTATTCAGGACAGTCTAGAAGGGGCACACGTACGTAATTTTACTCCAAAAAGTGGATTTTTGGTAATTAATGATCCCTGACTGACTGAGGCTGCAGCAAGAGGATACGCTGGCCAGGGCCAAGACTGTCCCCTGCGGTGCCCGGGCGAAGGCTGCAAGGCGGGGCAGGAGAGATCCCGGACACATTGCCTGCGTTGCCAACGGCCACCCTCCCGGGATGACGTCACTGCCCCCCCAAGCAACCCCCAGGCGACGCGAGGGACTTCAGCAGGCACTGCTGAGCAGGCTCGCGGCACCGCGCCAAGCGCACGGGACCAGAGGTGGGGTGGAGCTCTCCAGAAGAAACGATTTCCGGCGCCCCCAGCACCTCGCGTTCGGGTCCCTGCTAAACCAATGGGTGGCGGGATGACGGCGGCGGCCGGGCAGGTAACGCCCGGCGACCAATCAGAGGCAGCAGCAGTCCGCGGAACAGGTGGGGGCGGAGCTTGTTCTCCCCGCCCCCCTCGAAGCCCACCAATTGGCGGGCGGGAAGGGCACTCTCTTCCCTCCCCTGCCCCCGCCCTCCTCCGGCATCTGAGCGTGTTGGGGCTAGGAGCCGGCGCGGGAGCATGGGCTGAGCGCGGGGGGCGGGGCCATCTGACAGGAGCGGCGGCGCCGGCCGAGCAGAGACGCGGGCACCGCCAACCGCCGCGGCCAACCGCCATGGGGGCGCGGCGCGCGGCGGAGTGAGGCCGGACCGGGGCCATGGCTCAGGCGCCGGCACCGGCGCCGCCGGAGACGCGGAAGTTCACGCGGGCGCTCAGCAAGCCGGGCACCGCGGCTGAGCTGCGGCAGAGCGTGTCCGAGGTGGTGCGCGGCTCCGTGCTGCTGGTGAGAGGCGGGCGAGGGGAGGGGGCGTCCCGGCGCGGCTACAAACTTCCTCCCCGCGTTCTCGGGAAGTTTCGGGGCGGACCTGGGGGGTCGGGCCTGGCGTAGGGCCCCTGCCCGCCGTCCGCCACCTGCCTCCGCCCGGGGCCCGCGGGGCGGCTCCTCCCCTGGCGGGTGGTGGTGCCGGGGCGGCCACGCGTGCGTGCCTGCGTGTGCATAGACGTGTGTATGTTTGCACATTTATAGGTATGTGGGCTGTGTGTGTGTGTGTGTGTGTGTATGTATAAGGTTCATATGTGTATGTGGGGGTGTATATTCTCTCTCCAACATACTCTTATATATGTGTTTGAGTGTGTATATGCATCCCCATATATATAGGGTGTGTGTGTGTGTACATGTACACCCCTATCATGTATGGGACTGTGTGTTTGTGCGCATACATACATATGTGCATGCACACATTTCCTAGGATCCTTACATACATGCAGGTTTTTTAGTTAGGTTTCCTCACATGTGCACACACCAGTATATAGGTGTGTATATGTATGTGCCTATAAAAGGTGCGCGTGTGTATACACACACACTACCTGTATACTGGGGTGTATGTGTACACACAAGCTGGAAGCCCCTAGTTTTCCAGTTGATATTTGCTGTTTAGAGCAGTTTATTTGGTCATGGGAAGCAGCTAGGCTCACTAAATGAGGATTTTATAGTGCAGTCCTATCCTGGGAGTTGGTGTGTTGTGCTCTGCATCTGGCTCATGCTGGTGCTGAAGCTCCTCTGGCCAGGCTTAGCTCTTGTTCATTCCTTGTTGTGCACAGTGAAACCCTGTCTGCCTCCGAGCTACCCGCTTTGGTGGTACCCAATAAATATAAATGTATGAACAATAAATATATATGTTTTAGTCATGCAAATGAAAATGTTTTTATTGAATAAAAAGATGATCCTGCTGAGTTTTTATATCTGGCTCTACTTCAAGCAATGCCTAATAGATTAATTAAGCAACACAAATGATCAGTGATCTAGGAACAATGATATGTGAGAAAAGCTTGGAAGACCTGGGACACTGTCTCTCACCCTGTTCTCATTAAGAAACTGGGGGACTGTGGTGTCGATGCCCACACAATCAATTGGGTCGCCACCTGGCTGGAGGGCCGCACCCAGAGGGTGGTAGTGGATGGGTCCTTCTCAACCTGGGAGGACGTGGGCAGTGGGGTTCCGCAGGGCTCGGTCCTCAGGCCCGCACTGTTCAACATCTTCATCAGCGATTTGGA
>NW_017728906.1:106144697-106207866 GCF_001723895.1 Crocodylus porosus
TGCTGGCTCCTACCCTGGGGGTTTTTAAGAGCAGGTTGGATGAATATCTTGCTGGGGTCATTTGACTCCAGTACTTTTTCCTGCCACGGCAGGGGGTCGGACTAGATGATCTACTCAGGTCCCTTCCGACCCTAGAAACTATTAAACTTCCTCTGGTGAAGAGAATAATGAGGGGAAGGGTGGGGGATCTGATAACCATCTTCAAACACCTGGGGGGTGGTTATAAAGACAGTGATATGTTGTTCTCTGGCTGTAGAGCAGGGGTTCTCAACCTTTTTCTTCCTGAGCCCCCCACTAGCATGCTGTAAAACCTCCACAGCTCACCTGTGGCACAACACAGTTGTTCTGTATATCCAGAAGGATAGGCGGGGAGAGGAGCTGTAGGGGCATAAGTGACAGGTGGGATGGGCATTGGGGGCCATATGCTTCCTCAGATTTGTACACTCACAGCAAGCACTGAGCTTTAGCCTAGCCGGACTGGCATAGGCAGGAGTCACCTCTGTAGACCAGCGGGTGGGACCTAGTGTGGGTGGGCAGAGCAGGGCAGTGAGATTTGTTGCTGCCACTGGGACCCCCACGCTGGCCATGCTGCTAGCAGTGCAGGGAGTAATGGCCTGGGGGGAGGAGACTGCTCTGCTTTTGCTTCTTCCCACCACAATCCATTTGTATGCTGGCCCATGGTTCTACCCTAGCTCTATGATCCAGTTGCTGCTACCAGCCCCCTCAGACTGCAGCTCCATGCAGAGGGGATGTAGGGGGGAGCTATGTACACCTGTGGACCCCTGAAACCTGCTCATGGCCCTCCAGGGGGGCACGGACTCCTGGTTGAGAGCCATTGCTATAGAGGACAGCAAGGAGTAAAGGTGTTAAACAGCAACAAGAGTAGTTTTGATTGGATATTAGGAGGAACTTCCTAATGATGAGGGTGGTTAAGCCCTGGTATAATTTACTTAGACAGGTTGTGGCATCTCTATCCTTGGGAGTTTTTGAGGGCAGTAAACACACTGGTTTGGATGATTTAGGCAGGGAGGGTCCACCTTTGAGCAGAGGGTTAGACTAAATTGACTACCTGACATTTCTTCCAGTCCTACCATCCTTTGATTCTGATGAGTGATTCAAAGTTTCTAGTTGGAAATAAAGTTTTTGGTGGAGTCTTATTACTTGCCTTGTGATTGTGTCAATGCTAGGCAAGCAAAAAAGAGTATATTTTAATATGTTGGCTGACATGCTAACAGTTTTTCCTTTTGAAGGCAATGGGAGTGACATGGCACAGAGGTAGTTTTTTTCCCACAGTCCCAATACAGCTGAATGTTTCTGTTGAAGTGATCATTAGAAGAAAATAGTTAATGTTCATAGTTGACACTATTTAGGTTAATGGAACAATTTCTGTTCCTTAGATCTATTCTGTTGGGACATTTGAATTATGAGAATATAGGACTACATTTGCACATGTTTAGAAGGCTTCTTTGCAACCAGAAAAGCTATACATTTTGAGTTTAAATTCCCCAGAAAATATTGGAGCTATTGGAAAAGTGGTAGTGCATGTGGCAAGTGGGGTGCAGTCTGATCCTAAGTGGTACTTTTTTTGAAGTACTGCGCTAATGTCATGATGCCCTTTTTGAAGGTGAACTGGTTTGGTATTAAAAAAATGAACAGAACTTAAAGTACTATATACAGTTAGGTTAGTAGGTAGAATAAAGTTCCCAACCTTTCTTCTTTCTCTAAGTGTTAAATCCATGTTTCTTCTCAGCCTTTTTTCTTTCTAGTGCTGTTATGAAGTCTCCCTGGTTAGTCCCAAATTCTGGCTTGCAGCAGCAGCATATTTCTCTGTGCCTGTCTCTGTGCTGTTAAACCCTTCCTGAGGAAGGCCTGTGATTATAGGATTTTTCATCATTTACAAATTATTTTTATTCCTCACTCAACTCTGTAATATTTCCTGCTGAGCATCATTACTTTTTGAATCACTGAATTCAGCATTCACTAAAAGAAGAGGAATTGTGGTGGCTGTGATCAGTTTTGCGTCTGCCCTTGAAAGTTTCAGTGAGAAGCGATAGCTACCATAGTGTCTGACAGTCTTTAACAAGCTGTGGGCTGGGTGGCTTTGGAGGCAAGTCAGGGGTGGGGGTTTTCCTTGCACCTGTGCTAGGACTAGGCAGCTGGGAGCTGCACCTGTGCCACTGCAGTTTCTTTCAGCCCCTTGCTTTCTGGTTGGTCAGTGAGCTCAGCTTTCAGCTGGTGAGGAGTTGCCCTGGGGTTGGGCAGCCATAAACTGCATCTTAGCTGCCACAGCTTCTCTCCTTGCCTTTGCTTCCTGACTGAGGTGGAAGTGCAGTTGGAAGCTGCCTAGCCCTGGCACAGCTCCCCATGAGTTGGAAGCTGCACCCAACCTGCAGTCAGAGCTGAAAGCTGCCCAGGCCCAACAGAGCTACTTGCTGCTTGGCTTGGGCATAGAGGTAGGCATGGGAAAACCCTCCAGCTCCACAGGCTGGATCTAGCCCATAGGCTAGATTACTGACCCTGATCTACCACAATTTGTCCTCTTTTTCTCACGAGTTTTTTCTTACCCCCCCCCTTTAATTTCTCCCTCTGTTTTGTGACCCCCTTTTTTGGACTTTCTTACCTCCTATTTTTTCCATTCCAGCTCTGTGTTTTTCCACAATGTCTTGCTTTTTTTCCCAACACTTTCTTCTTGGAAGTGCTTTTTGGTGTGTCATGTCTTCAGACCCTCTTCCCAATAGTTCTTTGTTGCCTGCTTTTTACTGGCTCATGTCTTCTTTTTCCTTCATGCTGAACAAAACTTTTGTGAGTAGTACACAATTATTGACCCAACTTCTTATCATGTGATTCCGTACTGGATCTACTACAGTTTAGATTCTTTCCTCTCCACTGAAACTCTAGTTCAGGGTTGCCCAACCTGCAACACATGCTACAAGTGGCACTGGTGGCCTTCATGTGCAGTGTGGCCAATCAGGGAGGGAATGGGCAAAGTAGAAGCGGCATATTGGGTAGGAGTCACATGACTTGGAATAAAAGCAGAGCAGCAGGACAGATAGGGAACATGGGGGTGGAAGTAGGGGAGCAGGGGATTGGAGTGGTACTTGGAGAGGAAGTGGGGCTAATCTGCCAAAAAGGTTGGCTCCTGCTACTCTAGTTCATTTGGAAACACTGGTTGAAACTTAGTGCTGTTTACTGAAGGGCACACATGATTGGTTTAATCCATTTACATAGTGTAAAGTATTATGTAATCCTCACACATCAAGATCTTACTGCGCATCTGAGAATCTTCATGTGAATCTTGCATATGGAATGAATTTGGAAGAATCTAAGTTTTTAAAAAGTTAGTGTGGTCTTAATGAGTAGTGCCAATTTGCAAACTATTAACTTTTAGGTAAAATGCAGTATTCCTGGGCATCAAACTGGAAATTCTGCTGCAGCTATAGATCCATTAAAAAAACTGTGGCTTTATCCTCAATGTAAAAATAACTTTACTATATTGAAGTTACTGTTTTGATATTACCTTATTTTTGTCTTTGTTCTGTCTGTTGCAGCTCTGCTTCAGTTTAATGTCCAGTATGAATGTCAAAGATTAGATTTGCAAACTTAAAAAAAATCTCATCTATCAGAAATGACTTGTATGTGTTCTGTTAGTAAGGAACACTTTTTTCTGTCCCTTGCACTGAACATTTTTCATGTTTCGTTGCTTAATTTTACAGTGCATTTTGAAATGCAGCTGACCATACATGTGCCTTTGCAATGAAGCATTCTTTATGCAGTGTTGATTTAAAAATAAAGAGTCTGTCCCATGTTAGCTGGGACACTTGTGTATTTGTAAGCTATTTTACCAGACTATCAAAATGTGCAAATGTTTCAAATTATTTATAAGGGGGTAACATCCATAATATAATTGATAGCTTGTTTGGTTTTATTTTCACCTTACTTCACTTACAGCAGCACTATATTGTAGATGCTCATCTCATATAATAGCCTTTTCTAGCTTGCTGCTTTCCCCAGATTGTCAGGCCAGGTACTATCTTGGTAGCCTTGAACGTTCCATTTTCTGTAAAGCACTCAGTTGGCAATGGAGTTTATACAGGGATATTCCTAAGAAGACTGCATTACAGGATTGGGACCTGGGTATCGAAGTCTGAATAAAAATTCTAAGGAGTAGATGGGCCAAACTTGTTAATGTACAGATGGGGTCTGGTTGGAAAGAAATATCACAAACTGTTTTACTAATGAGGTATTGGATAACTAAGTTTCAGTCCCTTTTAGGGTCTTTTGGAAGGACAGATGTGTGCTGCTTTTGTTAAGCATAGTCACTTCCTGGAAAAAAGACACAATGGAGCTGTTACATGTGTCCCTGAGATGACAATGGTCACATAATGAAGGAAAACACTGGATTTGACCTATTGGGGGTTGGGAGGCTTTGTTCTTTGTACAGATTCTTAAGATGTTGTTCTTAAGATGCATTCTGACCTAAGATTTTTGCCTATACTACAGTTATTTGAGGAAATAAACGTTTGTCTTTGAAAATAATGCTATATGAATATTTTGTATATTCACTTTAAAATATTTTTAATACATCCTGAAATTTGTAAACAAATTAATGTTTTCTACTTGTTTATTGACAAAGTCTTTTTAGCAAACAACTGCCTCTGTGTAAAAAAAAAAGAAATGGTCTTTAAACACAAATCTATCAAATTTATAAAATAAGAGAACTGAAAAATGGTTATGGCGGTTTTTAGTGTGATTAATTGACTGGATATGAAGTTGGCGACTCTTCAATTGGCACCAAGTATTTTAAACACTTGGAGATAGCTTCTCTAATGTGTTTTCTAACAAACATGACTTCATGTATCATTTTTAGTTAATTGAGTGATTCCAAGCATGTCATCTTTAAACCTGAAGTGAAAATGTATAAAACTCTTGATCATATGATGAAATTGGCTTGTGTGAATGAATTTCCAAAAGACTAGACTTAACCATAAAATACTTGTTTCTTCCATATTCAGGTAGGAACTTTCTGATTGATCTTCCTCAATATAGCCCTCATCCTCTTTCAAGTAGTTAATGGGTAGCATAAGTTTTAAAAAATACTAATTTCTGATCTTCAGGAAAACTCCATTTAGTCAGTTGAGAAGAACATATAGTACATGTGGTATAGTTCTAAAAAGCAATATATGGTAAATATAAGACAGACTGAAAAGTGTGGGCTATGCTACTAGACTGGACTCCAGAGACCTTGGCTATTCCTAATTTTGCCACTTGCTACTGTGGGGCCTGCAAAATTGCTTTGTATCCTTATGTGTCCTTTCCCACCTGCAAAATAGAATTTTATTTTCTTCCAATCCTCTTTCTAAGTCATGAGTTGATGATGTTGGAGTAATTTGGCACACCAATAAATAGTTGATACTTTAAGAGCTGAAATTCTTTGCTTAAATTGGTAATGCATATGGCAGAGTTCTGGAGAAGGAAGGCTGGTGTCTGAATACTTTAGTTATACTTTGAGTACAGGTGCGCAAGTGAGTACTCTCTGCATATCTTCCATGTTTGCAGGATTTGCCTTGTGAACAAAGAAGTCAGGATACTGAATTAAAAATACTGGGATCACAGGTGGGGAGTTACTCTGTAGTCGCAATGGATTTATCATCCTACTCTCATTAAAAAATCTTAATTGTTTATGTTGTCTTCTAGGACATAGAGGCAGTGTTGTGTTTTAATTTGACAAAGTTATAGTAACTTTTTAAGGTTGGGTAACTAAACAGTTGAGAAAATGATGAGATTTGGTGTTGTATAGAATTTTATTTTGAATAAAATGTCTTGGTTGCACATATGGGCAATAAAAAGGGGCTTGCATATAATCATTTGTGGAAAATCTCTTTGTTTTATTGTTCTGTAGTGGGGAGAGATGCTTTTGCCATGTAAGAAATTATATTATTGAATGTAAGTCAGTTTTAGATGGGTACCTCAAACAGGGAGGAGAGATGCAACAGGATTCCTACTGGGAGTCACCCTCCATGTATGACTTTGGATGTATAAAAGCAGGTTAGGATAATTTCTTATGGTCAGAATTTTGAGTGCTTAGTGAAGCAAGTATATATAGCAAGGTTTTTGTTTTTTTTTTCTACAAGAAATTAGGATAGTCTGCTAAATCTATTTTATGGTATTGGTATATAACATTGCATAGCAGTATTATATTCCAAGTACTGGGAATTTTTAGCTTCCCAGATGTCATAGTAACAACATACAAGGATTTATATGGGACCTTTACTTGCTTCAGCTTGAGGAAGTGTCTCATGCCTTTTTTATCTTGATTTTTCCCTCCATTAGCTGAAGGATGATACCAATATTCAATCTGAGAGTGATGTCAAATGTCTTTTTTCTCTAACACTTATTTAAATAATATCATCTGACTTCCTAGAAAGGATTATGCACTGGACACTATGTTCCTGAAAAATGGGTTCAAGCATGCACAGCAATACACAACTCTTCAGATGAAGGCTGTCCGTGTAGTAATTGTTCTTAGATTGCATCCCCCTTTGTTTCTTGCATTCTTCCTGTGCCTTGAGAGTGAGAGAGACTGCAGATGGTGGTTCACTTATCACATAGGAAGTTTTCTACAAAGCACTCTAAAATGTGTGGTGCTTTGTTCACTAACTTGGGGGACTGAACTGCAGGGTTTGTGTGTAGATTGGGCTACATAAATTCTTGCATTAGGAATCTAGGGTTTGTCAGAAGTGAGAGTACGTGGGGAAAACTTGGATGCCTGGGTAAATGAAGCATTGGGACCTGTTGGGTGTAGTGGAGGCTGGGAGTGAAATTTGAACTTATTGAATAGGGAATGTGAAATTTGATATGCTACACTGCTGGAGCGAGATCTGTGGGTGGGGTATCTCTCTGTCTGTTTTTTCTTTGCTCAGTGAATTGATGAAGAATGATGGGGAGAAGGAAAACAGAAACTGATGATTCTATTATCATTCCTTCAAAAAAAAAACAAAAAAACCTGAGACTTACTATTGGGAGAGCTTAGTGTTGCACATATAGCTGTAAATTTGGAGTAATAGATTAGTTTAAAGCTTCTTGGGTATCAGTGAAAACACAAGTTTAAAACTTTGACACTGAGCCTTTTAGCAAGAGAGATGATTTTTAACTTGGGAAAATGCAGAGAAAAATGTTGACAAAATTAATAACACATTTTAAGATCTGATTGTTTTTGGAGAGTGTATGGCTTTCTACCTTTTTAGAGTCTACGCTTACAGTAGCCTTACTTGACTTAAAGAAAGTAATAAGAAAATTAACTGCTCTCTATGGTAAAAAATAGTAACTGGATGGAATACATATTCGATGGTTGTGAAGATGACACAAGGCTGACCTGTATCCTAAATAATCTTGTCAGCATGTTGTGCTCACAACGATTTCTTAAAATTTAAAGAATATCAGAATATTAATTGATAGGTTTCCTGTCTAGAAAGGTAATTGATAAAGGAGATCTGTCTACAAAATCATGGACTGTCATGGTGAACACAAGCCATCCTTAATCAAACACAATTCATTGGAGGTTATTTTCCCCCTCATCTTTTCTCTTCTGATTACTATTATAAGCAGCGTCTGTAGTAGAGGTGCGTTGATGCGTTGGTCTGATCTTGAATCGGCACCAATATAAAGAAAATTGACTATCAGAAATCAGCCTGAAGTGGCCGATACATGCCCCGTGCATACGTGCAGTGCAGCATGTAGGTGGCTAGGACCACAGCTGGGCAGCTTGGAGAGCTAAGTGCAGCTGGTAAGTCTGTTGTGGTGGAAAGGAAGGGGCATGGGGAGGGGGGCAGATTGAGGCCCCTGTGGTGAGGGAGGGAGTGGTCCTAGGGCAGGCGCTGCCTAACAGGGTGGGTAGTGGTCATGTTGGGAGGAGGGTTGTGGGGGCTAGGCAAATTGTTGGGTAACTGCAGCCCTCTTCCCTGCACCCTAGTCTCCTCCCAGTGCTGCCTCTGCCCGTCCTGAGCACAGCCTGGCCCAGCCCCTGCTGGGAAGAGCCCAGTGTAGCCTTGGCCCCAGCCTGCACTGGCAATCCACCTTGCCTTGTGCAGATCTGGGGGCACACGTCCTCTCCATTCCCTCCCGGGGTGTGTGCAGCAGTGGGAGCTGTCCTCCTCTCCTCATGCTCCCTGGACGAGCTGTGGCTCTGTCCCGTGCCCACCTGCCCCAGCTGGGCAGTGCCTGCTCCGGCTCCTGCCCCAGCCCCAGCCCTACTCCCTTCCTCAGTGCAGGGGCCTTGATCTCACCCCCCACATCCCTTCCCTTCCCCCTTTCACCACAATAGACTTACAAGCTAGAGACTGCTCTTCAGGCTGCTGGGCTGTGTATCAAAAATCAGATTGATATTAGTCAATATGCCTCCTTAATAATTGGCTATCAGAATTGGTCCCAGATATCTATTGGTGCACCCCTAATCTGTAGTTCCTGTAAGTTTTTTTGGATGATGGGTACTTTTTTGATACCCTGGCTTCCCATATTAAGATATGCCCCTTTGGTTTAGGTGGAGTTTTATTAATATGCTTGGAATGTTGATTGGGAATTGTCAATTCTGAAACAGAGGATGTAGAGGTCGGGACAGATGAGTTTTTAAAAGAATGCACCTGCATCTGAATTTTACCTGTTTAAAGATGAAACAACATAATATTGAAAATCATTACTATACTTAAATACAAGATGAGATCTTCCCTCTGCTCCCCCTTGGGATGGGAAAAAAAAATCCCTCATTATATTCACATACAAAAACCCCTCTTTTAAACACATTGTCTATCATTAAATTTATTGCCAAAAGCAGCATGGGCTCAGTAATGGAAACCACTGTGAAGCTGATTAATGCAGCCAACACTGAGTGTAACTATAAAACACGTGGCCCATATTGGGCAAACAGGCTGATGGGAACCTACCACAAATTTTTTTATTTGCAAAAATATGTAGTCTTATATTCATAAATAAATAAGTGTGTATGTGGCAGACTTACTGGAACAGCCCAGCATGCAGGCCTTTGAGAATCTGCAGCATAATTGGTGGAGCCCACCCACCAATTGAGGGAAAGGCAGGGAGGGACTTGCCTCACCCCTGCTCCGGGTGAAGCAGGAAAAAGCCCTGGAAGTGGTTCAAGACCCTGCTATGCCAGGCCCGACAGAACCCCAGGGGCGGAGCCTCCAAAGTGAATAAAAGGAGCTACAATGGTGAATAGTAGTTCTCTATCACTTTGTCCACGCTCTTCATTGTTTTATAGACCTCTGTAAGGTCCCCTCCTCGGCCTTCCCCCTTGCACTGGAGATTCATAGGCACTAAGGCTGGAAAGGACCCCGAAAGATTAAGTCCAGTCCCCTGCCTGAGGGGCAGGAAGTTGGCAGGGATCATAGGATCCCAGGAAGATAAACATCCAAATGTGTCTTGAAGGTGTTCAAAGTGGGTGCTTGAACCACCTCCAGCGGCAGTCTATTCCAAACCTTGGGGGCTCGGACAGTAAAGAAATTCTTCCTTACGTCCAGCCTGAAATGGTCATGGAAGAGTTTGCAACTGTTCGACCTTGTCATCCCTTTGGGTGCTCTGGTGAACAGACGTTCCCCCAGAGTCCTAGTCTTTTCAGTCTTGCCTAGTATGGCAGCTGCTTCAGGCTTCTCAGTGTCCTGGTTGCCCTTCTGTTTTCTAAGTACATTCTTTTTTAAGACTTAGAGACGAGAACTGCTTGCATTGTTCAAGACAGGAGGGCAGGATGAATATTCTACATAAAATTTAGCAAAATGGCTGCCATATCTTGATCTCTGAGTGAGAGCTTACTATTAGTTAAATGGCCACCACCTTGCAACATTCCCAGTGGGGATAAAGTAATGCTGTCATCAAGAAATGTGGCTCTTAACAGTATGGTGACTCTTTGTGACAACAAAATGACCATTATGAAAATTTAGCTCTCAAACTTGTTTTATGCAGTTGTTGTTTATAAGTGATTCGTCTCAACATTTGCACTTTAAAAAAAAAAAAAAAAAAAAGTGCCATAGTGTCATGCTTTGGGATAAACATCTGTGTTTATATTCTCCACCTTTTGGCTCAGATCAGGTATAGTTCTTATCAACGTAACTTCCTCATTTGATTAGTGGTGTCATTGGTGACATGGTGGTGCATGCAGGTGCACGTGCACCCCCTTGGCTTGGCAGTGCCTCCCCCCCATAAAAAGCGCCATCAGCACTGCTGGCAGCACCTGTGGGTGGGTGCCGCTTGCCACCCCCCCTTGCTGACCCCACTAGCAGTGTCTGCAGGTGGTCTCCAATTGCAGATGGCTGTGCTGGTGCCCTGACACTGCTGCTGGTGGTGTCTGCAGGTGGTTACCGACCACTGGTCAGCACTCCCCACCCCCCACCACTGATACCACCACAGCTGCCTATGGGAGCTTGCCATGCCCCCCACCCCCCCAGCCTCTGGGGGCACATGGCATTTATGAGTGGTGGTATAGTTACTTATTCCCCAATCTGTCTACCCACACTCCTTCCCCAGCCTTTTTTGATGTTTGTGGGATTCTTGTGAACAACTTGGTTCTGCCCTCTGCTTCACTTGGCTGTGTCCTGTAGCAGCAATATCAATGAAACTTGGGGTAGTTCTGACTAGTTTTGTGGTCATCCCAAGTTCTGGATAGCAGCAGTGTCATTTTCCATTGTTTTAAACAACGTGAAACCAATTTATAGAAAATTTCCAAGGGAGACTACATTGTAGGGGTGCACCAATAGAGATTTTCTGGGCCAAAACCAATGTCCTGAGTTTTATGTATGTATGTATTTATTTTTTTTAACAAGCCATATTGGCTAATTACTGATCTGATATGCAGCCCTGCAGTGTGGAGAACAGGTCAGGCTCATAAGTCTGTTGGGAAGGAAGGGGTGAAGGGAGAGGGAAGAGATATGTGTGGGGGGGCGCAGATCAAGGCCCCTGCAGTGAGGGAGGAAGTAGGGCTGCAGCAGGGGCAGGCACTGCCCAGCCAGGGTGGAGTGCGGGATGGAGCCGCGAATGGCTCGTGTGAGTGGGATGCAGGGGGAGGTGGCTCCCACTGCTGCGTACAGTCCCGGGGAGGCATGGGGGGTGTGTGTCCCCAGATACGTGTGCAGGGTGAGGGCTGGCTGCCACTGCAGGCTGGGACTGGGGCTGCACCAAGCTTTTCCCAGCAGGGAGCTGGGCCGAGCTGCATTCTGGGGGGGTTGTGGCTCTGGAAGGGAAGCTATGGGGGGAGGGCTGCAGCCACCCCACAATTCACCGTAGCCCCTCCCAGTGCTGTTGCTGCCCACCCCAAGTGCAGCCTGGCCCAACCTCCTGCCGGGGAGAACCCAGTGCTGCCCTTGGCCCCATCCCACAGTGGCAGCCCGCCCTCATGCCATGCATGGATGTGGGGGCACCCCCCATGCCTGCCCGGGAGTAAGAGCCCTTGACTTCACATACCCTTTGAAGAAACAATTGGAGATTTGGTATCTGGATTAGGGTGGTCCTTCCTCTGAGCAGAAGGCTGGAGAAGAGTAGAGCTAAGTAAAAAGAACTGTGAATCTCATGAGGGGTATTATGAATGTTACGTCCAAGACTAAGATAATGTTGTAACAGGATTTACAGCTATCAGTGAGAATGGTGTCTCCTGATGACCGCTTGATAATCCTGTTCCTTATACTCTGGTATCCATGGGTTTCCTTCCTGTCCCCGTCTGCACCCCCCACTTTGTCCTCGCCTGCCACCCTTTTGATGATATTATACTCTGTGAAGTTGCCTCCAGAGCACCAGAGTGTGGTCCTGGGTGCTCTGCAGTGTCTCTTGCGGTCCTTGCCCTTTCCACCCTGTCTCTCAGAGCTCTCACAATTTCCTAGTTGTTAGGGGCTGGAAGGGACCTTGCAGATCATCGGGTTCAGCCCCCCTGCACTTAGGCAAGAAAGACTGCTGGGATAAGATGACCCCAGCAAGATGGGCATCTAGACGTTTTTTGAAGATCACCAGGGTGGATGTCTATACCTCTGGGGGGTGCCTGTTCCAAACCCTCGGCACTCAGCTCATAAAGAAGTTTTTCCTTATGTCTAGCCTGAAGTAATCTTCAATCAGTTTTACCCATTATTTCTTGTCCTCCCCTAAGCCCTGATGTACTCCTCTCATATACTTATAGGCTGCCACTACATCCTCTCTGAGTCTTCTCCTCTCCAGGCTGAACAATCCCAAGTCCCTCAGCCTCTCATCATACATCTTGGTCACTCAGCCTGCCAATCCATTGATAAGCTACGCTCCTCTGCGAGGTATCTTCAGTAGCTTCCTTTCTTCCGCTTCAGCCACTGCCATGCCTCATGACCTAAACTGCAAATATAAAGCCAAACACAAATGCAATCAAGTGCTGCTGGGGGATGCCTTTCTCAAACCTCTCCTTTAGGCTTCTCCTCAGCACTGTTGGCTTCTCTCAGCTTGGGTCTTACTGGGCCTGCTCACAGTTGCTGCTTCTCAGCTTCATGCACAGAAAGCTCCTTCAATTAGTGCAGTCAGGGGCAGTTTCCAATTCCCTGCACTCCTTTACAGAGCTCCTGCAACCAAGTCAGACTTCCCCCTTTGCCTCTGTTGCGAGGCTTATATAGCCCACAGCTTGCCTCTTTCTGCCTCTCAGGAGCTTGCCTTAAAGGCAAAGTCCTCAATTCCTTGCTCTTCCAGTAACAGGGTAGGATTCACTGTTACAAGTGTCTAGTTCCTTTTTATAGGCGTTTTGTAGTCTATAAAGGGGAAAAATGTTTTTGTTCTAGGAAGTTGCTAGGCTACCATAACAAACACTGATAAATCTTTAGCAAAGAGCGGAATCCTCTAGTATTACAGTAGAAATATTGTGTCCCACCCTTAGGTTACTCATTCATATGGATTGTTCATGTTTTGGTTAAATGAAAGTGAGTTTATATAATCTTAGTCCAGCTGATTTTTGTCTAATACATTTGAATGCAGATTCCTTGAAGAATCACAGCAGTGTTTTATTTCACACTGGATCTTGTACAGTAGACTTCTGGAACACAGCGTTCTCTGGTGATAGTAAATTGTACTCTTATGTACAACTGTTTTAAAAACCATCTACAGATAATACTTTTGAAAATGAAACATTAGGTATAGGCAGTTGAGCATGTCTGCTTAATGGTGAATTTATACTTGTATACATACATGTGCTTTTAAGTAGTTAGCAACTTGTGTGTTTGTAGCATCTACACAAGATTAGTTAACCAGCTAACATGAACATACTTTACTCCCTTGCATATACACTTCAGGTACTTAAGCACAAACCACTTCATGGTCATTATTTTGAAACTAATGCCAGAAAGATTTTCAACAGTAGTAAGAAAGAAGAAAATGATTCATGATTCGTTGGAAAAACTGGAACTCCCTGACTGATTATTAGACAACAGGAAGCTTAGTTGTATTCTTCCAAAGAACATATTGATACAGGATCTGGGATGTGGGTATATGAGGGCAGAAGTTTAGAGTTGCTTCTTTTCATTAAGATTGGACAAGACCGGCAACATACTTATCCTAAAATAAATTAGTGGCTTAGTAACATATATTTACATTGGTGAAAACCCAGTGCTGCAGATGAAGGTTTTAATAATTTCTTCTCTGCTGCTCTATTTACACAACTAGTTATGGTAGAAATGTGGATAAAAACTGTCTTGGCTTCAGTTAGTGCTTCGTTCAAACTTTGAGGTTTCATGAACTTAGTAACCTCAAGTCAGGTAATGAACTAAAGGTAACATTCCTTCCTTTGACTACTGTCTCCAAAACACTAAGCAAAAGAGTTTATCATGGGAAAAGTGTATTCAAATACAAAGCTGTAAGAATTAGGGATGCGTCAATAAAGATTTTCTTGGCCAATACTGATAGCTGATTATTAACCAGCTATATCAGCCAATACTGATCCGATAGACGATTTACAGGAATGCAGCCTGACAGCTTGGAGAGCAGCTCCCTGCAGGTAAGTCTGTGGAGGGGAAGGGATGTGGCGGAGAGAAGGGGCATGGTGGGGGCAGATTGGGGCCCCCACAGTGAGGGGAGGAGAGGGGCAGGTGCTGCCCAGCCGGGGCAGTGAATGGAACCCTGAGGGCAGGAGTGGGATGGAGTTGCAGGTGCCTTGTCCAGGGGGCTGGTGGTGGGGGGTAGCTCCCTAGGGGTGTGTGGGGGGCATGTGCCCCTGTGGATTTGTGCGCAGGGTGGAGGCAGGCTGTCTGCTGTGGGCTCAGGGCCTCATTCTGGTAGGGGAGGCTGGGCTTGGAGTGGGCAGGAGTGGGGTGGGCTCAATTGTGCGAGGCATGCAATGGCAGCACTGGGAGCAGTGACTATGGGAGGGCTAAGGTGGGGCCAGGGACAGTGCCAGCCTTTTCCTGGTGTGGGTCTGTGTTGGGGCTGGGCTGGGCTCAGAGTGGGTGGGAGCAGGGGAGGTTCAGCTGTGCATAGCACTGGGAGGGGTGGCTATGGCGAATTTTGGGGTGACTATAGCCCCCCAAATCCCCTCTGCTTGGGGCACTCTGTTCGGCCTTTTCCTCAGGAGCCCTGCACTGTGGGGCAGGCAGTGTGCACAGTCAGCACAGGGTTCCCAGTGGAACGGCAGCAAAGCAGAGTGCTCCAAGCAGGGACAATACTAAGTGCAGCTTGGGGAGTGCAGTGGGGCTATAGTCGGCCTAAAATTCACCGTAACCCTCCTGTAGCCACTCCTTCCAGTGTTGCCACTGCATGCCTCGTACAGTTGAGTCCACGCCACCCCTGCCCACTCCAAGCCCAGCCCCAGTCCCAGCCCCAGCCCCCCCACCAGAATGAGGCCCTGAGCCCACAGCGGGCTGCCTGCCTCCACCCTGTGCACAATTCCACAGGGACACATGCCTCCCACACACCCCCGGGGAGCTGCCTGGCCCCCACTGGCCCCCTGGACAAGCCACCTGCAGCTGCATCCCACTCCTGGCATCAGGGTTCCATTCACTGCCCTAGCTGGGCAGCACTTGCCCCTCTCCTCCCCTCACCATGGGAGCCTAAATCTGTCCCCACCAGAGTGGGCAGCCTGCCTCTGCCCCATGCAACAATCCAGTGGGGCGTATGCCCCCCATACCTTTTTTGGGGGTGCATGTAGGAGTGGGGAGCTGCCCCTTATCTACCTCCCCGCGCTCTCTGGACGACCCATCCGCTGCTTTGTCCTGTTTCTGGTCCTGGGGTCCTATTCACTACCCTGGCTGGGCAACACCTGCCCCTGCCCCTCCCCCTACCCAATTCCCTCCCTCACCATGGCGGGGTGGGCTTGACCTGCACCCCTTCTATCGTTCTTTCTCTCCCCCCACACCTTTTACTTACCTTCAGGGTGCTGCTTTCCAAGCAGCCAGGCTGCATTCCTGGCCGTGTGCATGCATGTGGCATTTATCGGTGACATTGATGACGCTGGCCAAAAAAAAGCTGATAGCTGATAATGTTAATTTACCTTTTATTGGTGCTGATTTGATATGCAGCCGATATATTTGTGCATCTAGTATGGATAGTGCACTTAGTGTCTGCTTGGAATTGTTTTGAAACGGCACTTACCTGGAGGCCGAGAAGGCACTCCCTGTGACTTTGCACTAATAGTACGTTCATGTGTTTAATGTACCCTTTCATACTTAGGAGGAAGAGCAGTGTTTGTGTATAAGGCAAGAGACTAGGAACCATGAATTCTGTGCCTACCTCTGCTGCAGGCTGTGTGTGAGACTTGGGACAAGACTTTCAGGGTCTGATTTCCCCCCCCTGCTCCCCCAGGTTCTCAGCCTCATTGGACTCTGGGCATCTCTCATTGGAAGCATCTCTCCATAATTTTGTGAACTGAGTGGCACCCAATTTCAAAAACCTATTTATATATAGGGTTCTGGCTAAATCAGGGTTGAGAATGAAGCGTTTTTTGGGCCCAGATCTCAGGGCACAGAGCCACTTTTGTGGGCATTTCCTGGCATCCCCACACCTCACTGCTGGTTGGTGGAGAGGCCCCGGAGGCCCTGCCCCTTGCTGCTCATTGTTGGAGGGCTGTCTTTTGTGTGGTCCTGTACCTTGCTGCTGATTGGCAGACAAGGCTGCCATTCATATGGCCATACCCCTGATTGGTGTCAAGGCTCTGGTGGGGAAGGAGAGACAAGGGGGCAGCTGCCATCTAGGCTGCTCTTCATGATGCCACTGCATTGGCCAATGCCTTCCCTCCCCCTGCTCCTCCTGGCAGGCTGTGAGGACTCCTGGCTCCCATTGAGGAGCCAGAATTTTCTTTTTTAGTATGGTTTTTAAATGGGGGAGAAGGGAGTTGCTTTTATAGGAAATCGCAACAAATGCCATTTTTGTGGCAATTGTGGAAACTACTGTTTTACAGTTTCTGTGAAACATTGCAAAAGTGCAATTTTAAGATGCTCCCTAGTTACAACGGTGGTAACCTCCTTGCAGAAGGGCCAGGCAGTGGTGATGGGGTATCAGGCAGACAAGGCCAAGCTTATCTGCTCATCTCCTCACACTTCGTGGTACTAAAGAGTGTTTCATAGTTGGTAGGGTCGGAAGGGACCTGAGCAGATCATCAAGTCCGACCCCCTGCCGTGGCAGGAAAAAGTACTGCGGTCAAATGACCCCAGCAAGGTGTTCATCTAGCCTCCTCTTAACGACCCCCAGGGTAGGAGCAAGCACCACTTTGCTTGGAAGTTGGTTCCAGATCCTAGCTGCCCTGACAGTGAGGTAGCACCTCCTGATGTCTAGTCTGAATCTACCCTCTGCCAGCTTGTGACTGTTATTTCTAGTCACTCCTGGTAGTGCTCAGGGGAACAGGGACTCCCCCAGTGCCTGCTGGTCCCCTCTGGCTAGTTTGTAACAGGCCACTAGATCCCCTCTCAGCCTTCTCTTGTGGAGGCTGAACAGGTTCAGGTCCCATAGCCTCTCCTCATAGGGCCCGCCCTGCTGCCCCCTGATCATGTGAGTGGCTCTCCTCTGGACCCTCTCCATGTTGTCCACATTCCTCTTGAAGTGCGGTGCCCAGAACTGGACGCAGTACTCCAGCTGCGGCCTAACCAGTGCCGCATAGAGGGGGAGGATCACCTCCTTGGATCTGCTCGAGATGCATCTGAGGATGCATGACAAGGTGCGGTTAGCCCTCCTGACTGTGTCCTCGTGTTGGCTGCCCATGTTCATCTTGGAATCAATAGCGACTCCTATTGATCCTTTTCTGTCTGCTCTGACAAGAAGGGAGTTCCCCAGCCTGTAGCTATGCTGCTGGTTCTTCCTCCCCAAGTGCATCACCTTGCACTTGTCAGCGTTGAAACCCATCCAGTTCTCATCTGCCCACTCCTGTAACCTGTCTAAGTCCGATTTGCAGCCTATTCCTCCCTTCTAGCATACCCACCTCCCCCCACAACTTAGTGTCATCAACGAATTTGAACAGTGCTTTTTACCCCCTTGTCCAAGTCGCTGATGAAGATGTTGAACAGCACGGGCCCGAGGACCAAGCCCTGGGGGACCCCACTGCCCACATCCCTCCAGGTCAAAAATGACCCATCTACCACCACTCTCTGGGTGCAGCCCTCCAGCCAGTTGGTGACCCATTTGACTGTGTAGGTGTTGACAGCACAGTCCCCCAGTTTTTTAATGAGAATGGGGTGAGAGGCAGTGTCAAAGGCCTTCCTAAAGTTGAGAAAGACTATGTCCACTGCTACCCCTGCATCTAAGGATTTGGTGACCTGGTTAAAAAAAGGCACCAGGTTGTGTTGTGGCACCCTGGTTGAGGATCACTGCCTTGGGTGCTAAGTACTTATAACTGATATTTAAAGTAGAGGAGTGATCAGTATCTGGAAATTCTGCAGATTTTTATGCCTTAATTTTATTCTTTGTAACAGGGACTTGATGCTTATCTCGGGTGTTTGTGAAGCTTATACTTTGTTAAGGTGTTTTGGGTTTCTTGCTATAGACTAAGCGTATATTATCTGAAGTGCACGGACTTCTCTGCAGTATTCGAAGAACAGAAATTTATATAGAACATACTGTAAAAATGAGGCTTGACTAGCCTGAGTAGGTATGGGTTTAGCCAGTGTTCTTGTAGCTTCCTCATCAGAAGAATACAACCTCACTTGAAGCTAGCTGCACCGATTTTTGAGGTGGGGCAGGAAATCTAGTTATTGATAAATTTCAGATGTCACATGTATAGAAGCTCCTGTGCACCGGTAGAATTCCTTGTTTTTACCCAGCGTCTCTTATTTAAAACAAACTCTTGCTTTTTGAGTGTTTAGGCCTGATTTTTTTTCTCTCTATCTTTCACCAAAACATTCTATTGCAGACTCTGAGTAATACATGAATATGGTGTTTAGCTGTAGGTTTGTAAATGTATAGTTTAATGATCACGTTTCTATTTTCTGGAGACTTTCAGCACCACGTCAGTTTAAGCATACAGCCTTACATTGATATCCAAAGAATAGCAGAAAGTGATATAAAGCCTATTGAAGAAATGCTCATATCTTTTTCAGGAGTGTTTTGTGGAATATACTGCAATGTCTAACTGTAAAACAAAGTAATTAAATGTCAAACCTTGTCAAAGAAGTTTACTTCATTAGGCTAGTTTTAGGAGCTGTAACTGGAGCGTGACTTGGTTGCTCTTGTTGTATGATGTCTAAACCAGAGGTACTAAACTTCACTGGACTTGAGGCACCCTTCCATAACTTCTGTGAATTTAGTGACATCAAATTAAAAAAAAAACTACAGTGCTTACCTCCTTGCAAGGGGCCTGGCAGTGGGAATTGGGGATTGTCTAGGCAGGGACAAACTCGAGTTTGCCGTTCTCTGCTTAATTTAGCTGTTTATCTCTCAATCTCTTGCTATCTCCTTCCACCTCAAGGCACACTTAGATTTGGAGGCACCCCTGGTCTAAACATAAGATGCTGTGCCTTTTTTTCTCTCTTTTAGTATAGGCCCTAGTGTAGTCCTCTTCCTCTCTCTTGTGCATATGTTACAGATTTAAGAGTGTTATTAAGAAACTGTTACATTTTAAATTTTTATGTTGTAACATAGGGTTAGAAGATGAATAGGACCCTTCTCATAGTAATCACTTAGGCTGTAAACAGGTGCCTCAGTTGAGGCTGTCCAGATTATCCTGGGTTTTGACCTGCATCAAAACAGGAGCAGCACAGCTATTTACACACACAGCCCTTCCAAGCTGCATGGCTGCTCCTCTACCAGTAGGTGGCCAGCAAGAGTACGCACCTTGACAGCGTCTATTACAAGGGTGGGCAAAATGCGGCGTGTGGGGCAGATGCGGCTCGCCAGACCATTGTATCTGGCCTGTGGGGCCCCTAAAAAATTTAGAAAATTAATATGCATCTACCCCTGGCTTCCTGTCATGCGGCCCTTGATGGCTTGCCAAACTCAGTAAGCAGCCCTCTACCCAAAATAATTGCCTGCTCCTGGTCTATTATTTGTCGGTATTCATAAATTCATAAATTGTGAGGCTGGAAGGGACCTTGGAAGATGGAATCCAGCCCCCCCTGCACCAGGCAGGAAAGACAACTGGGGTCAGGTGACCCCAGCAAGGTGACCATCCAGTCTCCTCTTGAAGATTTCCAGGGTAGGCGATTGCACCACTTCTGGAGGGAGCTTATTCCACAGTCTGGACAGTGAAGAAGTCTTTCCAAATGTTCTGAAATGGTCTTCTAAGAGTTTGTGACCATTACTTTTTGTTTTTCCCCAAGGGTGCCTTGGTGAACGGTTGTTCATCGAACCCTTGATGTACACCCCTGATGTAGTGGTATATCTGTTTCTGGAATGATTTGCAACTAATTTGAATGACCTATAGTTAACTTAAAAGTACACAGTGATGTCCCAGGACAAAATGTTAGCACATTTTATCTTGCATAATTCACAGGTATTTAAAGTGGAACAAGGAACTTGTACCTTTACAGGATCCTGGAATAAAAAGCTTTCCCCAGCTCCTCCAAAAGAAATGCAGTGTCTGTTTGCAGCCATAGGACAGTAGTTTATAGGATGTTAAATTAGTCTCAGTTATTTAATCAATCATGCAGTCTAGTTCAGCTTGGGGTAAAGGCATTAAAAACTTTCATGCAACCTTCGTTGTAAGATGGCAACCTCCTGTACATGAGTATTGCATAGTTCTAGGATTGTTATGCATTGACTTCGTCATGTGGTCTACATTTGTCTGGTTTGAAAAAGTGTCAATAGCATGAACAGTCTCTAGTAAAATCCATGGTGTAGATGGCAATGTTTTTTTCAGTCTGTGTCCTCACTCTCACTTCTGACATATGGTCTAATTTGTTTCTTTTCATATTGGCGATGGCTGGTGGTGCACTCGATGTAAATGTCCTGTAACCATCTGATCATGTCTAATGCCATAAGATGCCTCATCAGTTTGCTGAACACCCTTTCTATTCCAAACCCTCGGTATGGTTTTGTTGCTCAGGTTCCATGCTCCTAGTACCCTGATGATCGCTACCTATACTGTTATATAATATCCCTTTTCTCTTAAGGCAGTCTAAGCCAGGAAGAAGAGAAACTCTCTTGAGGTAGATGCAGATGTTACTTCAACCTTTTTAAGTGTAATAGAAACCTTTTCACTGCTGGAAGTTTTGCAGGTATAATGACTGCTGTAATGAATTAATAGGTATCTTTGGGTACCTTTGGGGTATGCTGTTTCTGTGGCGCTCTTATAGAGGGATGTTGTTGAGTTCACTCTCCTGCCTGTATGCGTCAAACCCAGAAGTAAATTATAGAAGTATTCCCTTATGGCCATTCTTAAGACCCCTGCCTTTAGCATGTTTGAGATTTAGTATGATTTGAGAGATCCTGGGCAGCCCAAAGTAGGTTTGCCCTTCTGCGTTTCTAGATTAGGCAGGGGTACTTGGGGAATATCCCTTCCTAAGAATGCCCTGGAAGTGGTGTAAGTGTACCTCCTATGTGTGTAGCAACTGGCATATTCCCTTCTGTTCTTTGAATACAGTAAAAGCTGTAATGAAAACTGTAACCTTCACTTTTTTTGCACTCCAGTTCCCATCTAGGTGTGGGACATCTAGCAGGGAGCCTAATAGTAGAAATGACATCAGGAATCTTGAGCTTTGATTAAATTCCATTTAGATAGACGTTACTTTCCCTACTGTTCTGGAGGGAACCCTTTTTTTTTTTCATCTTGTTTGGACCAGAAGGGATGATAAGGATTTGCTGGCAATTTTGAAGCTGCTTGAAGAGGGGATGGTCCCTTGATGGTCTCAAACTTTGGCTTTATAGCGGTCTTCAGGTGTCTGGCAAAGAAGACTCCCCAGGAGGGGGATGGTACAGGAGTTCCCTGAACTAAATGAAACAGTGATGAGCAACAAGATGAATAAGTTTCATAAGCAAGTGTCTGTCATTTTTTACTAAATCTAAAACTCTTACATTTCTATAAAGTGTGTGTGTTCTAGAAAACCCTATGCAAAGTCAGCATATCCTTTGTTTTAACAGTGGTATAGTGCCTAAAGAATTAATCTCTAGCCTGTAGTACAGATGAGGGTGGAGCTCTGGGGGGGGATTTAGCCTATTAGTAAAACTAGAGGATCAGCATTGGTCTTGGAGCTTTGGATAGCTTCTGCTACAGGAGCCCATTTTACAAGAAAGAGTACTAGATAGATGGTGTTCACTTCTGGAATGTGCCAGAGATGCTGGCCTTGGACATTATATTTGCACAGCTTAAACCCAGTAGTCTTGAAACTATCCATGATCCATACATTTGGATGTAGTGCAGTAGCTGGGTGTCTGACCATATGGGGAAAACTGAATGAGGGCTGTAGCAACTGCAGCTGTACTAGGGCTTTTCATTATGAAACGTATGAAATCACACCTAACCAACACTGACAAGTTTGGAAAAGATTGATTGAATGTATGTCTGGCTTGAAACTTCTGCCTGCTTGTGCTCCATATATATTTCTTCCCAAGTGATTTTTATCCCTAGTCATCTAACTTGTTCCCTCCCACACATTTCTCAGCTTGGGCTTCGTCCTTGTATTATAAGCATGCTTTGTCTTCCCTCTCTTTAAAGCTTGCCCCAAATCCAGCTTTCTTTTCCTGTTGTTTTCTAAACTTCCTGAATTAACTGTTTGGATTACTTTTATTTCTGGCTATACCCAGTCATTCCAAAAGTCAGTTCTCTCTTCCCAGTATATATCAGCATGGATAACAGTGAAATATTTGGTTTGTGCACCTCTTCTACTGTACCTCAAGCCTTCTTTCACAGAGCTCAAGTAATAGTTTCTGAAATCTGCGAAGTGATGACGGAATAATCTAGTGACCACCTTTAAAAGTTATGCTTTAGATTTAACTGCATGGGCACATACCAACTGAGGGTAGTCCTGAAAAAGCCTTTGGGCTGCACATCAAATTTCTCATCCAGTCATTTAGAGGGGGCATGATTTCCCAGTGATATGAGTGTATATCCTGTCAAATACTTGAAGAAAGAATGGTTGTTTATAGTCACTGGTCCTATGAAATATTGATATTGTGGCTTTTGTAACCTGCCCGCCATCCCAGAATTTTGGAGTCTTCAGCTAATGCAGAGTCAAATGCTAAGGGTTGCAGCTACCTGCTACTTATGCAATCTTTTTGGGAGCATGAGGAGGTGCAATACAGCATCATCAGGTTTGTTTTATAGACTTGCACGTGTTGGTATAGTGTAACAAACTACTTAATATCTATCTTGGTATGGTTTTACATGATGTGTCATGTTAGCATGTATAATTCCTCACAAGATATGGTGATTTTATTGCTCTTTGGGGTTGGCAGTTGCCCAGGCCCTGAGCTTGTGACCTGGTTCCCTGCCAGGCCATAGGGCTCTACCCATCCTCTTTTCCACTCCAGAGCTTAAACTGCCTACACTTACCCTTGCTGCAGCTACCTAGCCCCCTCCCCCCACCCCCCGTAGCAATGGTAAGCACAGGTAAAGAGCATGAGCAGCAGCAAGGGCTGTGGAGGGGGGTGCAATGTGTACTGCACTGGGCCAGGTCGGAGCTTTCCAGGCTGGATCCAGAATGTGCATCGTAGGTTGCTGGCCCCTCATTTCTCTGAATGAATTCAGCTTTATGGACGACTTTTTGGTGGATGCTTTCCAGTGGAATTTAGATAACTAAGGACATGCTGTAGAGGATTCATGTATGATGATGATAGGCATTGTTCATCAATAATCCTATCATATGTTTATGAGACATGAATATTTACAGTGGATCCACACTATCATCTTATACTGCAGTTACTGTAGCACAGATAACTGTTCTATAAACAAAGGTGTTTATAATGAAGAAAATGAAATTTTCTTGCATCTTGAAGAAAAGGCAATTTGCATGCAAGTGTTTTGACAATGTTGGGAAATGGTATATGATGTCACTACCTTAATTGCTAACTTTTGGACTCCTGAAGTACGCTCTCACCTTACCACTATTTACTTTCTCTAAAGAAGAAATCTTAAAATGAAACCTCTCAGAATATAGTAGTGCATATGGAGGGCTTTGTTACCAGTGCTAAATATTTAATGCTAGAACATAGTTTTGTAGCATAGTTGGGGCTTTTTTGCATTGTTCAAGATTAAGTTTGTAGTCATTAGGAGGCTGGAACACAGTGAAAGGCTTTAGCATAGGTATGACCATACCTACACTACAAAACAAAAGCACGTCTTAAAGTCAGGGGGAGCTGTGCTTTATAATGGTTTTCCTTTAACATTGTACTCATAAATGATTTAGGAGAAAAAGTAAGAAGCATTCTCAAATCATTGCCTGTCAGTTTCACAAATTATCCTAACATTTCATTCTTCTCCATCCATGCACTTAGAGTTCAGAGTCTTCTGATGTTCTGAATGCTAACACTGTGAGTAGATTTGCATTGGGAAGTTTGACAAATATCTACATAAGGGCTGTTCAGTGGATGGCCTATGAGCTGCATCTTGCCCCTGAGGGATTAAAATGTAGCCTGCAGGCTCCTGTTTTGAGTGCTGCTTCCTCTTGTCTCTCTCTAACTGCTGCCACTGGAGTCTCTGGGCTCCCTCTCCCTCCTCCTGTTTTTTCTGCTTGCCCTTACCCCTGGGATGGCATGGCCTGGAACTGAGGAAGAACTCAAGGGCCACCCAAGGGAGCAGTGGTACTAGCATGGCTCAGTGGGGAGTGCCACACAATGTGGTGTAATGCCACGCAGCAGTGGAGGGGGGGCATGTGACATGGTGTGAGGGCACTGGCTTGGTGGGGGGTGGCAAGGGTGTACATGTGGCATGACTCAGTGCAGTGGGGAGGGTGTGCATGGTGTGGCATACAGTCCATACAGTGTTTGGCCTGGTGGGGGTGCACATCTTGTTCAGTGTATTTAATTAGATAGTAACCTTGCGTCATAAGGCCTGGGGTCCCTTTCAAAATTTCTGCTGAGATGAATGGAATTAAAAGTTCATTATTTGGAAAAGAAAAGAAAATTGGCTCATATTTAGTGGTTATATTGATTGTCAGGTTTATTTGTCTCCTGTATTTTTAAGGATAGGCCTTAAATTGAGTGTTGGGATGGCCAAATTTGTTCTGTCTGTTTTGTAAGAATTTTCTCATTCTCAGGTCCATACTCCAGGAAACTTTAAAACAGTGGTGGCATGTGAAACCAGACACTTTTCTGAAGTTGTCAAAGATAAAGCTAGTTTTTAATCCTGGGGGAAGTAAAAGTGGAACACGGGTAACTAGGCTTCAAATGAGGGAGGTACACATTCACTCCTAGGATTATGACTGAAAACAGGTAGAGAAAATCTGTGGAGCTGCTTTATGATTTGATTACTGATGTAAGGAGAGTTGGTAAGGTGGTTTGGAGCTTGTGTGCAACTCAATGTTCCCAACTGCATCTATAACAATCTTGCATTTTAACTTGGAACTTCCTAAGTGGGAGTTTTACCATTCTTGCTTTATAATCACTTTTCTGTAGCCTGCTCCTCAGAACACTATATCTTCTAAATTTAATATCCTCTCACTCTTTAAAAAAAAAACACAACAAAACAACCCAAAACAGAACAAAACAAAACAACCCCCCACAAACCTTCAGCCTGGACTGCACAAAGCCATCTGATGCTATTTTTTGCTTGCCCATCATTAAGCCCACCATGTGTGCTGTGTTTCTGGTGCAACCTGAACAATGTTGTGCTGAAATAAGATATGCTGGTATACTTGCACTTTTCCCCTTTGATTTAGATGTGGGGGTTAGAAAGGCTTGCATCCCCAGGGGGAACTGGCTCTCCCAGATTTGTCTCATCATAACTGTAGCTTTGTCAGGATTCTCCAAATGATTCCTTCGGTATTCATTGTACGTGGTGAATGTACCTGGAGTGGTTGTAGAAAACTTATTATCTGTTTATTGATATCTCCAAAAATGTTGTGTCTCTATTTCTCCTTTTCTTGCTGACCTTGACATTCTGGAAAGGCATGAGGTATCACTGGAGAATATTAATTGTTCTTAATGAAACTTTTTTTGATATTGCATCACTACACATACAAACTAAATGTCATGAAAATTAATTCTAGAGTGTTTTTGGCAAAACTGCTGATTTAACTGTGTGTTGTTGTCTAAATTCATATTGTAATGTCTGTAGGCCACACTGAATCAGTCTCCTTTTGTGTTAGTTACTATATAACCTGTAATGACTGCTCTACTCCCAAAGAGCTTAATCTAAATTTTGAGATGACACAAGAAATGGAAGGGAACAAGGTAACTGTAAAAAACTACACACAGTACTTAGTATGAAACTTTGTAGCACCTGTTTATTGTAAGTTTTTAAAAATCAGCTGTTTTTGACTCATCCACAACTAGTTTACACCCTTATAGCAGTGGCTCTGGGATTCTTCAGCTATTGTCAATGGGCTTAAACTATGGATAAGTACAGTTCTATTTTTGGCATAATTTTGGATCACAAGCTTATTAAATAGATGTGGAATTTTAAAAGTCTTTTTTTTAAACTTTTAACTATCCAGCATGTGTATTAAACCATTTTTCATATTCATGTAAATCTTAAAATGACTAAAGATATCTTGTAAACAGCTTAAACAGTTGCACATTTGGCATGCTTAAAGAGTGAATAGTTTTTGTTTGTTTTTATTAAGTGCCAGTTAAAATGTGGTGTGTAGATATGTGTTGTTTAAAATGGCACTGTTTAAAAAGTTTGAATTTGGACACTAGGAATTGAACTAACTTTAATGCTGTGGTATATTAAGGAGCATAAAACATTGTATTGTGTACCTACTAAATGGAGGCTAAAATCTCCTAGGGTGAGGGGTGTTCCTGAGATGCTATGATTAAAAAATAATACTGCTGGCAGAAGCATAGTATATACTTCATTATTGACAATGAAGGAAGATTCTATTATTACTTAACATGTTTTAAGAACATTGAATAAAGGTCTGTCTTAAATGTGCGGACACCTTGCCCCTTGAAGGAAGGGCAGTGGAGATAGGGAGGCTTTCTTTTGCTTTGCTTTAGTTTTGAAATGATATGCACTGCTTTGTACCAGGCCAGCTGTCTCTAGTTTGGTTCTTTCCTACATCTACTTACAGCTCTGGCATTTCTACCCTCCTACTTGAAGATTTCCAAAGAAAGGGTAGAATAAAATGAACATTTTTTTTTTCTCCAGGACTTGTGCTAACATGATACTGCAGGTATCGCTAATAGACATGACTGACCAATTTTGGAAAAGCTGAATAGTAATAGCAGAGATTCTGGGTCTGAAAGGCCTAAAAAGAGACTACACTGCATCTGTTTTTGATGGGCTGTGGGCAAATGAATTTTCTCATTTTGTGAGTTAGAAGTCTAATTGCTTAGTAGTAAGATCCATCTGTCCATGCTACAGATAAAGACAAAGCTGGTCAATCAGTGGTAGGAAGTTTTACTCCATGTCTGTGGGGAAAAAAAAAATCTCATCAGTTTTTTCAGTTTGCATTTTCTGTTGCAGACCAGCTCCACCCTGCCACAGAACTAACCTTTAACAAATAAAATCAAGCTTGATCTTTGTCTTTTGGGGTCTTCTCTTTATTGGTCCATTTATTAGGATTTTTTCAAATCTCTTGTTTGTTTATGTAGATTGCAGTATAGATAGAACAGTAGGAATGGTAAAGCCAGAAAGTCTGTTGTACTTCCTTGTTGGTTGTCTGTCCCCAGTCTAGAAGCCTTGAAAAGTTTGAATTGAGTTAGGGTTTTCCAGAGTAGAAGAGGCAGCATCAGCACTTAGTTGCAAAATCTCTTTAGGCCAGGCTTGGGTGCTGTTACAGGAACATGTATTTGAAGCCAGAGAACTTTCCCACTCAACTGCTTGAACTCGGGCTCAGAGCCTGAACTACTTATTATGGAGCAGGGCCTGGACCCTTCATCCTGGTGTTGACAGCAGCAGGATGCACAAAGAAGGGAGCAGAGCAAGAAAAATCTGTTAAAGAGCCCTTAGACTCAATTTTTACTTCTGCTTAACAGTGCTTCTGCCTAGACTTGCAGGGCAGATCCAGACGTGCAGGCATGTGCAATTTGTGGCATCGCAAACCTCATTAATCTGTGTATGGTGCTGCTAATTTGCATAACTGGAGCAAAATTTCTGGGATTTCCCAGTAGCAAAAACAAACAAACAAAAACAAAAAACCCTGAAAAAAAGTGGCACAAATTATGCCAAAGTGGCATGCACTGAGACAAACGCAGAGAAGGCTGCCTGCTCCCTCATCTTTATGTGCTGTGGAGGCCCTGTGCTGAGGCACTCTGGAGAAAGAGAGATTATTTGGCTGGGGTGATATGACCCTGGCACCTGTTCCTGCCCAGGGCAGGGGGTCGGACCTGATGATCTGCTTAGGTCCCTTCCCACCCCAAGCACTACGATACAATGATATAGAGATATCTATAGAGATCTAGATCTACAGATATAGAGTTCCTAACTGCTTTTTTATTTTTATGCGATGCCACCTGTACCTGATACCCTTAGTACTCAGCTGTACTAATATGGTAATATGTCAACAGGTACAAGTCTGGGACTGAAAATCAGAGCCACAAGGCTAAGCTGCTTTTAACTATTTTTGGCTCTTATTGTGGAGGTGTAGGGAAGTTCCTTAGTATAAAGCTGTGGTTAAAGCGATTTAATATGCTTGCTGGAAAAGCAAAAGGGACTTGATTCTCCACCTGTCTATATGACTATGGAGCTAGTGCAGTTAGGTCTTTTTCTGAAGAGTAAAAGTGGAACAGATTCAGATGATAGCATTGTGACAAATGTGTGATTTAGTTAAATTCTAGGCATTGTAAGAAAAAGCAAATAACTTGTAGGTAGCCCAGCCCAGAACTTTGTCTTTCTCAATTTGCAGCTTTTTGGCCTCTACTGATCTTGGACAAACAAGTTTTAGAAATGGATAAAAAGGGATGTTCTTAGGATCTCTTGCCATATGCAGGATATAAGTTGTCCTATTTCCCAAAACCACGTCAAGTTCTTTTATATTTACATTTGCAACAGACTGGTTCTTGTATATTGGCTCCCCAGGTTAGAATGGATCCTGCAAAAATACTATGGCAGACACGGGTGTCTTGCCTTTGGTCAGGTTCAGAAACTACACTTTTTTACCAGTATAAATGATCGTAAACTGGTGTGTACCTATAACAGAAGAGAAGTTCAGCGCACAGTCTGGTTTAAAATGGTTGAATTTGGTTTAAGATTTGCCACCCCCCCCCCAGCGCAGAACTGGCACTAGTGACCCGGATCAAAAATAACAAGAAGTCCTTTTTTAAATACATAGGGAGTAAAAAGAAGGCACTGGGTAATGTGGGGCCCCTGCAGGACATCCTTGGCAATCTGGTGGTCACACCAGATGATAAAACTGACCTCTTTAACAAATTCTTTGCCTCCGTTTTTCTGAGCAGGGACCGGGGCATCCGTCCCCACTGGGATCCCGGACAGACTCAGGAGAGGCACAGCCAGGCCCAGGATCAGAGAGGACCTAGTCAGGGAATTTCTAGTGGGACTGGACATGTTCAAATCAGCAGGTCCAGATGATCTTCACCCCCAGGGTGCTGAGGGAATTGGCACAGGTCATTGTGAGACACTAGCACAGCTTTACTAGCACTTGTGGTGGTCTGGCAAGGTGCCAGAGGACTGGAAAAGGGCCAAGGTGGTCCCCACTTAATGAAAAGGGAAGAAGGAGGACCCAGGAAACTATAGGCCTGTCAGTCTTACCTTGGTCCTGGGGAAGCTCTTTGAGAGAATTATCCAGGAGCACATCTATATCTGCGAGGGACCAGCAGGGGAGATTATATTTAGGGGCAACAAACATGGGTTCATTAGAGGCAGGTCCTGTCAGACCAACCTGGTTGGCTTCTACAACCAGGTCACAAAATGCTTGGATGCAGATGTTGCAGTGGATGTAGTTTTTCTGGACTTTAGGAAGGCCTTCGACACTGTCTCTCACCCCATTCTCATTAAAAAAAATTAGGCGACTGTGGTGTCAATGCCTACACAGTCAGATGGGTCGCAAATTGGCTGAAGGGCCATACCCAGGGTGTGGTGGTGGATGGGTCATTTTTGACTTTGAGGGATGTGGGTAGTGGGGTTCCCTAGGGCTCGGTCCTCAGGCCTGCACTGTTCAACATCTTCATCAGCGACTTGGATAAGGGGATGAAAAGCACCTTAAACATGTTCAAATTCACGGATGACACTAAAATGTGGGGAGAAGTGGGCATGCTAGAAGGGAGGGACAGGCTACCACTAGATCTGGACAGGTTACAAGGGTGGGCAGATGAGAATAGGATGCTTTTCAATATTGACAAGTGCAAGGTACTGCATGTGGGGAGGAAGAACCAGCAGCATATCGGCAGGCTGGGGAGCTCCCTTCTCATCAGTGCAGAGGCAGAAAAAAATCTTGGAGTCATTATTGATTCCAAGATGAACATGGACTGCCAATGCGAGAACGTGGTCAACCACCTTGTCATGTATCCACAGATGCATCACAAGCAGGTCTGAGGAGGTGATCCTTCCCCTCTATGTGACATTGGTCAGGCCGCAGTTGGAGTATTGTGTCCAGTTCTGGGCACCGCACTTCAGGAGGGATGTGGACAAGATTGACAGGGTCCAGAGGAGGGCCACTCGCATGATTAGGGGGCATCAGGGCAGGCTACAAGGAGTAGTTTATACATGTGTACAGTGATACTTCAGAAATCCCACCATGCTATACTTTAATTTTTTTCCCCACATTTATCTTAAATTCTCTTTAGCTTTCCTGGGTCATCAGTTCTTCTCAAACATGTTTCAATTCTGCATGAGATGATAGGTTACTATTACTTTTGTATTTGGGCAGTTGTACTTACTGGCGACATGTAGGGGGTGCATGTGCACCCCCAGATCTTGGTGGTGCACCCCCTGCAAAAAGGCGCTGCCGACACTGCCGGCCAGTGCCTGTGGGCAGTCGCTGCTCACCACTACCCCCCCACCCCCAACAGCACTGGCATAGTCTGTGGGCGGTCCCTAATTGCCACTGGCTACTGCTGACATGGGTGGTCGCTGACCACTGATCAGGGTTCGCCATCCCCGCCCATTGACAACAGTATGGGGAGCCTGTTGCCGCCTGCGGGGAGCTCACTGCTTGCTGCTGCCGATGGTGCTGCCACCACCTGTGGGAGCTCGCCATGCCTGCCCCCTCCAGCCTCCAGGGGCACGTGGCATTCATGGTTGCATTTATACCTTTGTTATGGATTATTTTAATTTTCATGGATTTTGTTTCTTTAAATTTTAATTGCTGAAGTCTGACTAAGAGTTGCTTGTATGCATGGGTGCGTCTAGGATTTTGAAGAGAGAGGTGCAGATGGTGTGGCACATCATTACATATTTTTCAACACATTTTCCTCCAGTTCAATTGAAATTAGATGCTTTACTATTATTAGAGGGCTAGCGTTATATTCAGTTTTAGAGTAAAGTAAAACCAAGTACAACTATTACAATGTGCACTCATCTGATAGATTATAAAGTTTAAAAAAATGAAACAAATTAGGCAAAAAATAGTCAAAATATAGTGTCATTAGTCCTTTAGTCATTACAGTCAAATATAAAGTCTGTGTAGTCATTTATAGTTAATTTTTTGTTTCTTATTCAGCTGCATAAAATAGTCTATCCATCTTGAGTGTCTTAATAGTAAATCTCCTACTTCACTGTCACTTATTTCTAGACCTGAATTAATACTACCAGCCTTGAGTTAAGTTTTTTTGCTAGGGCTAAAAACAGTCTGGAGGGCTATGAAATACAAGGAGATATTACCAGGAATGGCTAACATAGGGAAACTCTGCCCTATGCCTGAGGAAGGGTGTTTGTGCCCAAAAACTTGCAAAGAACTTTTTTCCCCAACTTTTTAGTTGCTCTAACAAAAGATATTACATGTACCCAAAGAACGTTGCCTAGTTTGAATAGTGGCACATCAAGACCATTAGAAAAAGAGAGAAAGTTAACACGTGGAGTGGGGAGAGTAGCAGAAATCAGGAAGATGACAACTAGCTATGAAGTTAGTTGACTTCTTCATCACCAGGGATCCTGGTTTTGTCTGATTTTTAACGCCCCCCACACAATTTTTGGTTTAAAAAAACTATAACCCCAAGTGAGGACTGTTGGCTCTCACTGGGGAACAAGAATTTAATTTTTATTATGTTTTTTTAAAGTTGATTTTATGGCCAATCCTGGATTTCATGGTTTCTGTGAAATCATGAATTGAATAGACCCTATTTATAGAGAGAGAGTTTATTATTGTTTGGACCCTTGCATATGTTTGTTATAGCCTCAGTGGGGAAGTCTCTAGGCCCTCTGAACAACCTCTTTCATGCAGAATCCAAGTTTTCAAGTCCCATCTCTTAATCCCTCTTTTTAATTTACATTTTCTGTTTTCCTTGGCTCCCGTCTTCCAGCTTCTTTCCTGGAAACTTCTGAAGTGACTGGCCATTTCTTTGTTTTACTGTGGCCCTATAGTAGTCCTTCTTGGTATCTAACAAGGTTCAGGTAGCTCAAATACTTTCCCTTTTTTGGGATACAAATCTAGCTATGTATCCCTAAAGACAGGGCAGAGAAGTACCTTTTATAGACTAATTAAATTGGAGGTGCCTAGACTCTCATGAGTAAAAGCCCACTTTATTAGGTGCTATAACACTGTAAGCCAATTTTGCTTCTACCCTGTCTCTAACCAAAGGTGCTGCAGTTATGTTTCACCAAGTCTTTAACATATCTGCTTATAAAGACGTAGTGTTTCCCTTGACTGCCTACTAATAGCTGTTGCTTTCAGTTTTAAGTGATTTTTTTTTTTTGGCTTAGACTAGGTTATGAGGTTTTACTGGCAGAATTCAAATTCTGCTGACAGAACTTGGTATATATCTACACTCAAAGCTCCTTTGCAGTGGTAAAACCCTCATTTTTATTAGCAGAATTATAGCACATCTGCCATTACAGCAGCTGGCAGAAGGTTCACATACACCAGTGGTTCTCAAGCATGTTCAAGCTTGTTAGACTTGAGGTGCCCCTCAGAAAATGCCTTCTCTTGGTTTTCACTCATTTCTTGCTTACAGAAAAATAATGCAGCAATTGTCCTGTTTCAAAAAACTTGGACCACAGTAGTGCAGAATGCTTGTGACACTGTTTGAAGTCTCTTGGTGTATCTTGTGCATCATGTGGAGAGGTTTGCTAAAAATGAGCAGCGCCCTACAACACTCTCTTAAGAGATCTTGTGGCATGCCAGGGTGCCAAAGCACCCTGGATGAGAACCACTGATGTACATAGACATTCTCCTGTGCTGCCTTCTGGCTTTAGCAGTCTGCTCACAAGCTAGATATTTAGTGCTATGATGGCACAGCTGCTTTGCTGGAGTCAAATGAAGTTTCCAGAAGCATGCGGATCTGCTTTTGGCTAGATGGTAGTACTGATTGTCTGTCCCCCGTAACTTATATAGACAAAGCCTCCTTCCCAGTGACCTAATGTTTGTAAGATGAGGTTCTGTGAGTAAATCTGATATCTTTTTTTAGACCAACACAAATAAGTGGAAAAATTCTTCTTTGCAAGCTTTCGAGTACAGATACCCTTTGTCAGGCTGAGGAAGCATCTGTGCTCTTCCTGGATGGAATACCAAAGCAGCCAGAGGCTAGTACATGTGCAAGTTTGTAATTCACTCCAAGCTATCCCATAACCATGAACAACATGTGCTCCTGGCGGCTGGGGGGGGCGTGGCAGCGGCGGAAGTGCGGCAGTGGTAAGCGGGAGTTCCTTCAGATACCACCAGTGCTGTTGGAGGGGGAGGGTGAGCACCAAGCAGGGGTCGGCAAACACTCAAACGCCACGGGCAGCGTTGGCAGCAGGTGTGTGTGGGGGGGTGGTGAGCGGCAACCACATGCCTTTTTTTGTAGGGAGTACACGTGCACCTGCGTGCACCCCCTATATGTCACCCCTGCCCATAACACTTACAACCCTATTAAGAAAACAAAAACGTAACTGGAAAATATGGTCCTAAAAGTCAGTTTGGAAAACTGCACAAGTGGAGCGATATTAATTTCTTTGACATAACAACATCACTTGCTTCCTTTTCCTTTTATATTTGATGATAACAGAACTCCCCTCCTACCTATCCCACAGAGATCACTAACACTTAAACAAAAAATACTGCTAACTAAATTTTCCCTTCTCAGGTTAACATTGTGTAATTGATGTCTGTGTTAGTAGTGCACTTTAAAAGTAATTAGATAAAACCCATGACAAATCTCTGTCTCTCTCTCTGCCTGTCTCTGTCTCTCTCCTACAATTAAACAAAAAGCAAGTTCAGTAAAGAATGATTACTGAACTTCACTGTACAAAGCCACACATTATGGCTTTATTCAGGTTTCCACAATCATACAGAAAAAATGGTTTTGGTTTGTATGCCACAACATCTGCAAGTAAATCCTGGAAGATTCTTTTTCAGTAATTACACCTGCATGGTTACTATTACATTTGGTGGAGTAGGTGTGGGCCGGATGTGCTTTGTTTTGTAGGAGGGACATATATGGATGATATGTGTTGCCTTGTGTTGTAACAGTGCATTTCCCATAGTTTAGTCGCCATGTAACTATTGGACTACCTTTGAGCAATTATAATTTTTTTAATTGGGGAAATATAGAAACAAAATAATTTACAAGAATTGGATGAGGTTGGAGATATCCATAGTTACAAAGGATATATTATAACAATTCTTGTACCATATGTGTACTATAAATACTGTTTATTTTCATATATATACATCATATATAATGTGTGTGTGATGATTCAAACAACCTGGCTTCTCTGGGTAGTGAATAATTATATAGCTGGAACTGCCTACATCTCTTCATAAGAAAATAATAAATAAAGTATTATCTAGATTATTGTTTGATTTGGTTAATATACCTGTACTACTGTTTTGGTTTCTGTTTATTTTATGCATTTTTACCCTAAAATTAACTTCATTTACTGTTCATATTCCTCCCATTTGGATCCCCAGTGATCCTTAGTTTTGTATCCTTTAGGCCCCCTATCCCCCTGGCAGTTACACCATTGTCTTCCAGTCTCTTTGTCCGTGTGCTCTGAGGATTTTTTTTTCTCCTGGGCTTAACAGTTTACCATTCAGTATCATGATATTGCTTCTTGCTGACTGTGTCACTCAGGCTGAGATTCAAGGGTATTTTCCATTAAGTCTTTAGTTCTTAATAATTATAAGACCTTCTCTTTCCCTTTAATGCTGATGTATTTTGATTTGGAAAGACATAGGAAGGTCCGCGATTTTAAAAAGTGGGGTGCTGCAAGTGTGGCTGCATTCCCCCCCCCTCCCCCCCCCCACAGGGTGGGCAGACCACACTGAAGGAACTTCTAAAATTCCACATATTAGGTAAGAATCACCTCCCCGCTCCATACTCATCAGCACCTTCCCTCCTTTCCCATTCTCTTCCTCTCCCTTTCTACTTATGTCTCTGTCCCAGCGCTCCTGTCCCACTCCAGCTGGTGTTGGAGGGAGCAGTTGGGTGAGGAGCTAAGCTCAGCTGGGGACAGCAGCAGCAGTGGGTGGGTTTTCTCTTCCCTGTACCTGCTTTTGGTTTGGTGGGGAATGCTCAGGGGACCAAGCAGGCTGGAGGAACCTACCTGCTGCCTCCTTGGCTCTCCTTGCAGCCAGACTGGAGCAGGGCAGAGGTGGCTCAGAAGCTCCCCCCCACCCAAGGTCAGCTGGGGGACTTCCAGTGGTAGGTGGGGAATAGGAGGAGGGAGGGAAGAGAGGGTGCTTTGGGGAGGAAGGTGGGGGATTCTTACTTGCTTTGAGGACTTCACATCCCCAGCTGCTGCTTCCATGCTGTGGTCTAAAAACAGGCATGGCTTTGTCCCTGCAGTCCCTCTGAATCTATTCTTGAATAAAATAAGAAGAATAAAAAGGGGTAAACCCCATCTGTAATGTATTTGTTCCCATACGTTTAGTAGTTTCACTCAGTTCCTTCTTTTTCCGTAATATTGCCCTAATGAGCCTTAAAATACTTATATTTTAAATCATCTCAGACTAGGATTACAGGCCTCTCTAACCTTATTCAGAAACTGCTGCTTTTGCTCAAAATGGAGGAAATGTCACATCATGTCTCTTCCCCTGGAAAAAAAACTTGCTTGCTTTTTTTTTTTTTTAAACCAAGTGGGAGACACTTTTTTTTTTTAAACCAAGTGGGGAGCTCTGCATGCTCTCTCCACAAGGACTACCTTTGTTTTTAGCTGTGGGAAGGAGTAGAATACCTGTTTTAAACGTTGTGCTAGATCTCCCTTCTCCCTACCTTCTGGGAATCATCTTACTCTTATGTTATTTCTTCTCTTACAACTTTCCATAATCTGTTTTCTCTGCAAGCTCCTTTTTCTTTCTTTCTTTCTTTCTTTTCAGTCATCCTTTTTTTTTTAAGATTATTGCTGATTGCAGGTTTTTCTCTACCTTTCTTCACAGGTCTGTCACCCTGTAACCCTTCTCCCAATCTTTTTATCTCTGCTTTGATTTTATCCAATTGTGCCTCCATAGAGGATGTTAAAGTTCTGATTTTTAAGATTAGCTCACTAAAATACTTTCTGGTCAAGGAGCTGTTTTATTTGTCTGCTTCTCTGCTCTGCCTGTTCTGTTTTCCCACATGCAGGAGCCATGTTTGATTCTACAGAGTCTGTGAACTTAGGATCTTCCTGTGAGTTTTCTATAGGGGAAGAAACCAGCAAGGGGGAAATGCTTTTGGGGAGTTAAGGGCGTTCAGGCATCAGTGATGTTTGTGAATTTTGCTGTCTCTTCTAGAGGTCTGGCTTTAGGTAGCCATCTGCTCTGGTGATGTCATGTGACCCCACACTTGAGTGATTTTTGCATACCATTTCAGAAATAATCATAAATAGCTTTTATATATTTTTAATGTTTGTTAATCTGAGTTGCTTAGGGTGCCTCTACATGAGCGCGGAGGCTGCTCCGACACTCTGTAGTTATAGTGCATTGGAGCAGACTTAATTATTCAAAACTGCTGGAGCGTGATAATTGCCGCGCTTCAGCAGCCCCCACGTCTTGTGTATCAGTGTCCTCGTGCTTCAGAATGGCGGCACGGGCACTTCAACTAAAGCTCATTGAAGTGCCCCCACCTCCATTTTGAAGCACGGGGATACTGATACACAACACTGTGGCACTTTAATTAGAGTATCTCTGGGAGCTGCTTTAGTTAAAGCCCCCTCCCCCCCAGCTCCTGGAGCCATGTGTAAAAGTGTCATGAAATTGCCAAAAAGTCAATACTTAAAAATTAAGGAACTTAACAAGGTGTACTAGATTGAATGAAAATTGAGCTAAGCATCTCAGCTGGGCTAGAGTAAAATCTTGAATTACAAATCTTTACTTTTGTTCTGCTTTGTTTTGTTATGTGCATACACTTTGATCCCTCTGTTCATTCCAGTTGCTGTGTTCAAAAGGAAAGGTGCTAGTGGATTTCCTAATGTGTATGTGAAAAGAATTATGCCATTGAAATTTTGGGAATCCTAGTGGTTACAGAAGATAGCACAACTAATGCAAGGCTGGTACTTTTTGCTTGATCTGATGAACACTGATAATATGATTGCTCTACAATTCAATTAGAATGTTCCATTATATTATTCCTTGGCTGTAATGCTTCAGTGTTTACTAAAAATAAACAATGGCTTATACAAAAGTTAAAAAGCTGTTTTCTCCACTAGATGGAGTACATTCAGCATATATTTTTAGGGCTAAAAATCTAAAAGTCTGAATTGTAACATGTTGTTAGGACCTTATGTTTTTTGTATTTGAAGTACATTTGTTATGTCCGGCTTTATTGTGGATATATTCTTAAGGTTTATAATACGCTGTTTCTGTTCTTAAATCTGTTGTAACCTAACCACTGGTCAACGCTGAGTTTCTGGTTTTTAATGTTTACCGATAGTTAGTTACTGAGAAGCGTTAGCATCCATGAAGGAAAATAGAATGGTACACACTTCTGTTGAATTGGAGTTATTGTATGAAGAGGAAGTTCTCTGAAACATTCATTGTTGGTGACTAAGCTATTTATTTTAATAGTCAAGATCAGAGTGTGTGTGGTGAATTGGTTATTTTTACCACGTGTTAAATGTGGTATTTTTACCAATGTAAGTACAGACACCTATCCAGAGGTACACACACAAACATGGGACTGAAAGAGGCCTCCTGGGCCATCAGGTCCAGACTCATGTATTCTTATTGAATCACTTACCCAAGACATCCTCAAAACATCATTTTGTGTCAATGTATTCAAGGTGCACTGTGAAAGTATTGGAAATGTCTTGCTACTGCATAGAAGATCCTAGAAAAAAAGCCATGCTTCTTGCTACAGGAGAAGGCTGAAGGTTTTTGATCAGGGACTTTACGTAAGTGTTGGCCAGCGTTCCAGTGTTTTCAAGGAAGGTTCCCATTTCCTACACTCCCAAAAGCAAGTAGCATTCATGAGGAGGAAAAATTACGGGATTACCAAACAGACCATTACAATATGGGGATTGCAGATACAAGTGCATATATATGGAATCCTCACACTGGGGTGACTGTCCTCTGAGCCAAAATTCTCAGTCCTAACATGACATCAGTTTCATAAATTTATTCAGTACAGTCTTAAAGCATTTTTAGCTTCTTGGTTCCCACAACTTGGCTCAGAAGACCATTCCAAAACTTCATTTTGCCGATGGATAGAAATTTTAGATAAAAACCTATCAACTGTCTCTATATCGCTCTCTCTATATATATAATATCTCAAAACCCTGTTTTAAGCTCCTCTAACCATCTTTTATAAGAAAAGATCTTCATTTCTTTGACAGTATTAATGGGCCTTCTCTGAACTGAACCATAAGTTCTGTTTTAACTTATGTAAGAAGCGAAAGGGTTTTTTGGTATCGCCTTCTATTGGACCAACTCTATAACTGAGAGCAGTGTTACAGGTTTTAGGGTACAAAGTGTGCTCGTGCAGATTTGGAAAGGACACTTTTTGCCCAACAACTTGTTTAATGTAGTTGCCAGCTGTATGGTTTGTCTTATAGAAGATCTCACCACAAAACCCCCTTGCGTCTTGCATGTTTCCCAAACCATCATGGCTACAGCAGCACTCCAGCCCAGTTCAACATAATTATTTTTTAACATCAGTGACCAGAGCTGAATACAGCTTTTCGAGTGGGGTATTACCATTTACGTGAATATACCCAATGAAGCATATTGTAGGATTGCATTATCTTTTCTTTCCGTAGTTGCTTCGCACTGGTCCCTCTCTTCCTCTGTTGTCTCTAATTTTTGCACCCCTGTATTGTAGCCAAAGTCCTTGTTGGTACTTAAATTTATGGCTTTGCACGTCATATGTTAAAACTTAATTCCATTTCTAATGCTCCATTCTACAAGATTATTTAATTTTTTGTGCATAGTAACTGCTTTTTTTCCTCTATTGGCAATATCCCCAGCTTAGTGTTAGCTGCAAATTTCATGAAGCTCATGTACTTCTAGTACCAAGTTTTCTAATAAAAAATATTAAATGGGACCTATTCAGAGGCTGATTCTTAAGGAACACCACTAAGTAACCATGCTAGTCAGATATTTTGCCTTTCAGTGTATCCCTCTGTAGTCTCACTTGGAGCCAAATCTTTATTTTGCTGTTTTGATACTGAGACCTGCCCTCTCCAGTTTATGCTGCATGGGAAATTATTGGCTAATATCAAAAGCTTTGTTTAAATTCAGATAAATTAAATCCATGGATTTGCCCTTATGCAGGAAGTTGCCTTACCCTAATCTGATGCCATCCTCTTTAGATAAAATCACGTTGTATATTGTCCCATTTTCTGTTCCCTTCCATTATCCCCTTCTGTATATGTACCAAAAACTATGCCACTGAAGTCGAGGCCTGGAATCGCTTGGGTTATTCCCCCACTTTTTTTTTTTTTTAACTGCACCATTTACTGTTTTCCTAGAGTTGACAGATTCAGTAAAGTTCTATGCCAAAAAAGTATTTGGTGTTTCAATTCCTTCAGTATTGTAGAAGGAACGTTTTTCTTTGACAGTCAGCAATCTGCATTTTCCTTCTGCCTCCCATGTGGCAATTTCTATAATCATATCTTCTTTGACATGTGGTAGCCCACCAGTGTCCTTAACTACCTCTTCAGTCTTTTAAGCCTAAAGTAAAGTATTTATTCACTTCTTGGATTATGTTTTGCTGTTTTGAGATTTGGAACCTTTTGAGTAGCTCTGTCTGCTATACTGTACTCTTCACACTTTTTGTCTTTAAATTGTATGGGGAGGAGGGAGACAGAATAAAAGACAAGAGTGGCTGTAACATTCCTTTATTCCCTGTCATCTGTCTTGGCTGCCTAGTGCATTTAGCAATATTAGCTTGCTTTCTTTTAGCATTCCTTAGACTGGAATTACGTTAGGTTTTCTGACTTTCAAATTTTACCTTCCTTTCTCTTCCAGCTTTGGTGTTTGTTTTTTTTTTTGGTCATGAAGTACCTCTCATCCAACCACTCATGTAGTCCAGGCCTTCAGGTTTCAAGCCAAGCCATCTTGTGATGGCTTAGCCATTTTTGCTATCTGCAAAATTAAAGCAGTTTCTATGAAATTGATAAGAAAAAAAATCTACATTTGTGCTACAGGTCCTTTTCCATAGCAATTTGGAAATTTAAGGCTGCTAGTCCTTCCTCAAACTCTACTTCCTAGAGCAGTTCTAGTAACATTTAGAATCATGAAATCATAGAAAATTAGGGTTGCAAGAGACCTTGGGAGGTAATGTTGTCCAACTGCTTGCTCAAAGCAGGACTGTCCCCAACTATATATTATTCCACCCAAGGCTTTGTTTAGCTGGATCTTAAAAACCTCTAAGGATGGACATTCCATAACTTCACTGTTTTAGACTGTTTACTACCCTCCTAGTGAATTTTTCCTAATATCCAATCTAAGCTTTCCTTGCTGCAACTTGAGACCATTGCTGCTTGTTCTGTCACCTACCAACAGTCTAGCTCCATCAAGCACCTTTCAGGTAGCTGAAGGCTGTTTATTAAATCCCCTATCAGTCTTTTCTTCTCTAGATTACATAACACCATTTCCCTAAGCTGTTCCTCATAAATTATGTGCCCCAGCACCCTAATAATTTTCATTGCCCTCTTCTGGACTCGCTCCAATTTGCCTACATCCTTTCTGTAGCGGGGGCCCAAAACTGGATGTAGTACTCCAGATCTGGCCTCACTAGTGCTGAACAGAGGGGAAATAAGCACTTCTGTCAGTCTCCTAGCAGCACTTTTACTAATACAGTCCAGTCCAGCTGTTATCCTTCACAACAAGTGCACACTGTTGGCTCATATTAAGCTTACTGTTCATTGCAACTCCCAAGTCCTTTTTTGTAGCGCTCCTGCTTAGCCAGTTGGTCCACAGCCTGTACCTGTGCATGGGATTATTGCATCCTAAGTACAGGACTTTGCACTTGTCCTTTTTTAACCTCATGCATTTTTTTTTCTTTTATTCCATCCTCCAATTTGTCGAGGTCTCTCTGAATCCTAGCCCTATCCTCCAGTCTATGTACCCAGCAGGGTGGGGCTCCTTTTCACTTTCGGCAGAGTCTGGGACCTGCATGGCAAGGGGCAGGGAAGGCAGTTGGCTCTATTGTGTAGGGCTTCCCTGCACTTGGCATGAGTTCCGGTAGCTGCACATGTGCTGCAGGGAGCCCTGTGTGATAGAGGCAGCCAGCCTGGTTGCATTCCTTGCTGCCATGTGCAGTGCTGGCTGGAGCTGTGCCCCACCAGGCAGCAGTACCTGCAGTGGCCAGCAGCACTCTGCATGTCTACCTCCTGCTGCTGCTGGTGACAGGGGCTGTGCACTATGGGGGAGAGTGTGTGGGGGAGTAGTCTCCACACCCTTCCCACTTCCTCACACCCACACCCTGCCCACCCGAGCTCTATGCTTCCACAACCCCCCTGGTCATGGACTCTGCGCTTCCACTACTCACAGCACCGTGCTCCTACCCAGCTGCTGCAGCTCCTCCTTCCTTTGCCCCTGCCGCTTCTCTACCTGCTGCCTGGAGTCAGCGCTGTGGTAGAGAGATGAGGAGGAGCCACTGGATGCTGGGGAAGCTGAGTAGGTCCCCCAGTGGCTGCAGCAGTGACAGCAGCAGTCCCATCCTGAAGCTGTGCATGGTGGCTGGAAGGCCTAGTTTTTAAAGCTCTTCGCACTATGTTAATAAGTCTATTTGCAGAGATGCTCTTTCCTCTCTTTGTTAGGTGGATCCCGTCTCTTCTTAACAATCCTTCCTCTTGCAACAACATCCCACGGTTGAAGAAGCCAAAGCCCTCCTGGCAACACCACCTACACAGCCATGCATTGATCTGTAGGATGCATCCCCTCCTGCCTGGGCCCTTCCTCTTGACCAGAAGGATCGAGGAGAACAATACCTGAGTCTTTGTCCCCTTCAGCCTTGCACCCAGAGCCCTATAATCACTTTTGATCTGCTCAGGGTCCTCCCTGGCAATATCTTTGGTGCCCACGTGGGTAGTAATCAGAGTACCAGATGAATCTCAGTAGTCCTTCCGTGACATCTTAGATCTGGGCTTTGGGCAAGCAGCAGACCTCCTGACACAACTGGTCAGGATGGATGCCTCTGTCCCCAGCAGATGAAGGCATCCATCCGCTACCACCCATTACTTCTTGTTGGTAGTGATCTTGATCCTTCCAATGGAACTTGCTTCTTCTGTGTTGCTAGGGCTCCGTATCTGTTCTCCAGCCAAATTATTGCAGGTGGAGATGAAGACCTCTGCTTACTGCTAGACGTCACAAGCTTCTAGCTTCCAACTTCCTGGGAGTCCATGGACTCTTCTTTCTCTAGTGCTGCCTCTTATACGCCTTCCTCTGCAATCTTAGAGGTCTCCTCTGGCACTGAATCATTGAATTTCCTCATGGTGGAAGATGTTTTGGATGCTCACCACCTCTTCCTGTAGCTCTTTTGCCTGCTCCATGAGGGACGCCACCAGGAGGCACTGCTCACATCATAAGCCATCCCCCACCTGGCTGTCACCGTAAGGAACCTGCAAGCCACAATCTCCACAGAACCACACTAGGATCCTGTTGGAAGTCTCAAGAGTGGGTGGTCCTGCTTGGACTGACATCTCACAGGTACAAGCAGCGGAAGAGTTGGCAATAGCAGTGGCTCTGGCACTGCTGTGTCCCCCAGCCATCTCTTTGGGTCTCTTAAATCTTCTTCCTATCTCTCCAGTCTCCTTGAAGACCCCCAAGGTAACAGGGAACACTACCTCCCGTGGAAGCCCATTCCAGATTCTGGCAACCCTTACTGTGAAGGAGTTCTTTCTAATGTCCAGCCTAAATCTGCTCTCTGTCAATTTGGCCATTGTTCCTAGTTACTCCAGGGGGTGCTCTAGTAAATAGAGCATCTCCTATTCCCTGGTGCCCTCCCCGATGAATTTATCGGCAGCCACAAGATCACCTCTCAGCCTTCTCTTGTGAAGGCTAAAGAGATCTAGGTCCCTCAGTCTCTCCTCGTAGGGCTTTGCCTGCAGGCCTCTGACTATACAGGCCCTCCTCTGACTTCAGGCCCTCTTCTGAACCCTTTCAACATTCTCCGCACCCCTCTTGAAGTGCAGCACCCAAAACTGGGCACAGTACTCCAACTGCAGCCTGACCAGTGCTGCATGGAGGGGCAGTATCACCTCCATGCAGCTCCTCTGTAAGCTGGCCTGTTTGCTGCTTTTTGGTCTTGAAAGGCTCCCTTTTCCCTCCTAACCTGCTTCTTCTCTCAAAGCTTACAGTGAAAGAAGGTGAGAGAGGGCTTCCAGGCAAACTCTGGCAAACTCTCCACTCAGTCTGGACTCTAGTTAAACAGGGGGTTTAAGTGTTGATCTAAGTGCTGGCTTTTAGCAACTTGTATTAAATATTTGTAGTTTAGTTACTCTTAATTAAAGAAAGGACTTACCTTAAAGGCTCCCTTTCAAAGAGCAGGGTGGCAGACTGTCTTGTAGAGGTTCACCAATACATCGGTCCGATATTGAATCAGCACTGATACAAAGAAAATTGGCTGTATCAGAAACTGGCCCAATGTGGCCAATAATTTGGCTGATAAATTCTCCTGTGTGTGTGTGCACGTGCAACACAGCATGCAGGCAGTGAGGAGCACAGCCTGGCAGCTTGTAAGTCTATTGTGGTGGAAAGGGAGGGAGGAGGGAAGGAGCATGGGGGGGCAGATCAACGCCCCCTGTGGTGAGGGAGTGGGGCAGGGGCTGCCCAGCCAGGGCAGGATGGGGCACAGGCCAGAGCTGCAGCTCATCTGGGGGACATTGTGGGGGGGGAGCACGTGCCTCCCGGACCTGCGTGGGGCGGGGCAGGTGGGTGGGCTGCAACTGCCGCCTGGAGCCAGGGCTGTGCAGGGCTCTTCTTGGCAGGGGCTGGGCTTGGGGCAGGCAGCGATGGCACTGGGAAGGGGGATGCAGGGGGGTGGGGGCAGAGGCTGCAGCCACTCCAGATTTTGCCATAGCACCCCCAACTCTCTCTCCCAGAGCTGTTGCTGCTCACCTGGTGCAGCCCTGGCTCAACCCTCACCTCCACCCATGCTCTAGGAAGAGCCGGAGCTGCACCGGGTGGGGGAGTTGGGTGGGCTACAGTGAAATTTGGGGTGGCTGCAGCTTCTCCCTGCCCCCCCATACCTCCTCCTAGTGCTGTCACCGCCCACCTTGAGCCCAGCCCCTGCCGAGAAAAGGCTGGCACAGCCCTGGCTCCAGCCAGCAGCTGCAGCCCACCTGCCCCACTCCATGCAGATCTGGGGGGCCCCATGCCCTCCTGGGGTCCACGCAGTGGCAGGAACTGTCTTCCGTCCCCCCCATCTCCCCCAGATGAGTTGCAGCTCCTTCTCATGCCCTACCCCACTCGACTGGACAGTGTCTGCCTCTGCCCCAGTCCTACTTCCTCCCTCACCGCAGGGAGCACTGATCTGTTCCCCCATGCCCCTTCTCCCCCCCAGTCCACCACAGCAGACTTACCAGCCGGATGCAGCTGTATCAAAAATCAGATCAGTATCACCTCCAAAATCTCTATCAATGTACTCCTATTGTCTTGCAAGCTGAATTGTGAACTTTCCTGTTTGTGGTCCCTGTTCACTCGCTTGCTTGCTCCCTGGGGTCTTGAGGAGTCTTGTTTTATACTCTCCTGGGCCTGTACTGCCTCTGCGCCCTTTTTAGGGCTTTGGTCAGAGGTAGGCAGCAATTGCCCAGCAGTCAATCAGCTAGCAGTACTCTCAGCTGCTTAGAGCAAATACCCAAACTCAGTCTACCAAACAAGTGCTCAGTAAGCCACACACATAGGTGTCTTTGCTCATGTGCCTTCCAAGATCTGGTGCCTGATTCCTCTTTCTCTTCCCCTTTCTTCTCTTGCTTGAAGCACACTGCTTGCAAACTGCCCTGTTTGTTGTCCCTGTTTACTTTCATTTCTACTAAGTGCATGTTGTTTTCCTAATTTCTACCTATTTACATTCTCACTTGGCATCCTGTCACACTTATCTCATTTTTTTGGAGTCTCAGAACAGCAGAGATTTTCTATGCCTGAAGACTGGTGATTGCTTCTGAAAACTAGCTAAGAACTTTTTTCCAGCTACTCAGTCTAATAAAAGATATCACATCTTCCCAAAGAACTTTGCCTGCCTATGTCCTTAGACCACCACAGCTATAACCAAAAACCCGGCAAGTGGAAGAAGATACACCTGAAGAACAGAAGTGACATGTAAGTGAGCAGGGAACTCCTGAATCCTCATTTGTAAGTTCTCTAGTGAAAATAGCAGTTGGTTCCTTGCTCCAGAATCAGCAAATCAATCAACACTTTTGCAGTGGAGTCTACTCCAGTACCAGCAGTTCTGACCACAGGAAGAGGCATGGCTTCTGTCACCAACCATCTCCTCCGAAATGAGGTCTAAACATTAGTCCTTTGGAGAAAAACTGATTAATCTTTTCCCATGTATTGTGCATGCATCAGTTACTGCTTAAATAAATGTAATGTCCTTTGGAGTAAGGACCAGAACCCAAATCTCCCCATCCCAGGTTAGTTCCCCTAACTATGGGTAGGGAATCATGCTCACTCACTCTCCTTCTCTGTTGCCCATTTCATCTTGAACTCTTTTGAACAGTGGTTCAGCTTCAACAAGAGGGAGTGAGAAGTTCTGCAGTTTGAATAGTCTGCAGTGTGGGGATTGAGGCACCCTCATGGGAGGGAGATCTACGAGGGCTGAGGGAACATCAAACATTGGGCAAGTGCCCTATGTGACCAATTAGAGGATTGGACAAAACTCAGAGAAACCTTCAAATTGGAGGATTGGACCAAAAGAAATCTCATAAGGTTCATTAAGGACAAGTGCAAAGTTCTGCACTTAGGACAGAACAATCCCATGCATCGGGTGTGCAGGCTGAGGACTGACTAGCTAAGCAGCTGCTCTACAGAAGAGGACCTGGAGGTTACAGTGGACAATAAGAGCCCCCTCAACTCATTTTTTCCTTACTGTTTATAATTACATTGTCCCGGAAGCCCAGTGAATGCGAACCTGTCATGGCTTGATTTTGATTATGAAACATTTCATTATGACCCAATGCTAAGTATATTCCTAAGATTTCTCACATAAAAGTATGTTGATTCATATGTATCAGTTTACCTATCATTTTTTCTTTGAGAACTTATAAGGAAAAAAATAGTTATTTTTGAAACTTTGACACCATGATTTTTTGTCTTTCTGTATCATCATCGTCTTTCATGTTACAAAAAGCTAAGCTATGTCTTCCCAGAGAGCATGTGAGATGCACTGCGTAATCCCCTTAATCTGCTACCAAATGCTGACATGCCTGCCCCTTTTTCCAAATATTACTGTTCATTCCATTTGGACACCAGCTGCATTTTCTGCCTATGTCAGGAATATTTCCATATTTACAATCTGTGAAGCTTTACATGGAGTAACTGTCATTAAGCTCTATGCCTTGACCTTGTTGCTGATACCTAGGGACCTATGAAATTCATGGCAGAAGTGGACTGTGTAGTGGCCCCTTTAATCTTGAAGGTTCCCTGTGTGCCCTCCACTGCTGATTTGGTGGAGGGGCCTCACTGCTTGCTGCTTCCTCCTGATTAGCCAGGAGGCAAAAACTGCAGTTTTAAATATGATGCCATTTCTGCTGCTCACTGCTGATTAGTCTAGGGGCCCTGGCAGCCCTGCTGTCTGTTGTTGACTGGCTGGGAGGCAAAAACAGAAACATATTTAAAACTCTGGTTTTTACCTTCTTGCTGATCAGGTGTAGGGAGAGGGCAGCAGAGTTTGCCCAGACTGTGCAGTCTGTGCCTGCCCCTGTGGTGTTCTGCATGGAGCCGAGCCCTGCCTAGGCCAGCCTATGCCATTCTCCAGCCTGTGCCTGCTGGCCTGGCCCTGGCCAGCACGCACAACTTCTGGCAAGGCTGCTCCAGTGTGGTTGCAGGCACCTGAACGTTCCTCTGTTCCCTTTGCCTCCAGCAGTGGCTCCTCCTCCTGCCGTGCTGCTCCAGACCTAGAGGAAGCTTCAGTCGGGTGTCTCCTGCCCCAGTATGTAGAGCTCCAGCTCTGGCTTCCATCTACCTTCCATCCACTTTGCCCACCCAGCACAATGCGCACCCACCTCCAGGCACAGGCTGCCCCAGGTGGGACTCGGTTCCATGTGGAGTGCCACAGGGGCAGCCGCAGACTGCACCACTTGGGCAAGCTCTGTACCCGTGCCCCCTCCCCACTTCCCCTACTTCTGATCAGTGGGGAGGCAAAAACCACAGTTTTAACTATGGTACTGTTTTTGCCTCCTGGCCGGTCAACAATAAACGACGTGGCTGTGAGGGCCCCTCAGCCAATCTTGAAGGTTCCCCTGTGTGTCCCCCACCACTGATTGGTGGAGGGGCCTTGCTGTTTGCTGCTCCCTTCTGATTAGCTGGGAAGCAAAAGCCACCATCTTAAATATGGTGCTGTTTTTGCTGCTCACAGCTGAGGGGCCCTGGGAACCCTGTTGTTTGTGGTTGACCAGGTGGGAAGCAGAAACAACACTATATTTAAAACTGTGGGTTTTGCCTACCGGCTGATGAGGAGCAAGCTGCAAGCAGCAGAGCCCCTCTACCAAGCAGCAGTGGTGGGTGCTCAGGGGAACCTTCAGGATGAAAGGAGCTGTTGCACAACCCACTCCTGCTGTGAATTTAGTAGGACTCTATGGATACCAGATGCCGAGTTTGTAGCCCTGCCCTTCCAGTAGTTGTCAGCTTCTGTCATTCAGTATTCCTCTGTTGCTCCTTCTGTGGAGTGGAAGGATGTTGCTTGGCCACTTCCTTCCGTGGAACTGTGCTACCTCTCGCACACCACAGCTAACCAATAGTGAGTGTGGTGCTGTCTTTGTGGATTCCTTTGTGTATACCTGCCTTTCATTCCTGCTTTTTCAAACTCCTCCTTTCAGTTGCCTCATGAATTCATAAAATTAGATAAGAAAGGTATGGCCACCTGACTTTTGTGTATGCAGGTCAGGGGAGAAGGGGGAGAGCAAAAGGACCTGAAAAGCGCAACTGTAGTCCAATCCATGCTTTTGTTTAACATTACCATAGCCTGATGTAGCCTTTCTAACTTTTGTTAACTATTATTTGTGCTTTGCCATGCAGTAATATGAACCAAGAACAGGAAATTACTGCTTTTTGTTCCTGGCTTTAGGAAACTGTAATATCTCTGTACCTTTTCCCAGGGGACCTTATTTGCTAAGCGGATAAAGTAAGGCAGATGGACAAATTTTTTTTTGTCATAATACAAACAGTAAATCTCCGTCAAATTTTCCCAATAAGGAAGCAGCTAAAAGACTTCCTTGCCTTGCATAACAGATTTTTTTTTCTTCTGAATTTATCAACTGAATAGGTCAGAGAGCACTGGACTGATTCATTCCAAATGTCAAAGTGGCCTGCAATTGCGTCTAATTTCCAGCTGTGTCCCTCAGTAATTTGACAGTCACTATTCCTTAAGTTACTCATCTGTAAAATGGGGATGGAGTTTCATGTTGAGAAGCATTTTTTAAATGTGTTTCATAAAGCTAAAAAGTGACAGGTGAGCCCAGTGGGGTCCATAACTTATTTTAGGTTTAAAACCAGAAAAATGTATTTAGGTATCAAAGTGAACTTTTTATTTTGTGGATCAGTTTAGTGGAATTCAAATGAATTTTCTTTTAATTTTTTAGATATGGCAAGGTTGTATTGCGATACGGTACATTGGAACATTATCATTTTAAAGGTGGTGATTATTAGGGCTATGTGAAACAGCACCATTTTGTTTCAATATCCTTTTTGCCATTTTGAAAGGACAGTGTTTCGTTTTGTCATTTCATTTTGAAGCACTGTTTTGACATGTTTCAAAATGGGGGCTATAATGGGGAATCATAAAAATGCCTAAAACTTTGTCATTTCTTGCCTAATTCGGATGAAAATTGCAGGGATGGTAGCTCCTGAGGGCATGAAGTTTCAAGGAGATGATAAGTTCCAAGGGTTTTGGGAAAGTGCACCTTGAAGTGTTCAAAGCGAAACTGACACTTGCCAGCAGCGGTAGCCTCCTCTCATCTGGTACGCAGGTCTGGGGGCCCACACCCCTGAGAGGCCTACAGGGCTGTTCCAGACTCCTCCCAGCGGTACGAGTCTGTGGATCTGCACGCCAGATGAGGAGGCTGCCAGCACCTTGGAAGATTGATGTTGCTACCAGTCCCAAGTAGCAGCAGCAGCCTCTTCTCATCTGGCGCACAGATCCAGGGGCTCGCACCCCTGGGAGGCAGAGCCCCGCAGCTCTCCCCAGGGTGCAGGCCCGTAGATCTGTGCACCAGATGAAAGGAGGTTGCCGCTGCCACTGCCACCTGGGACCCGTGCTGAAGCCAAGTAAGCCCACCTTTGAAACTTGAAATGTTTTGAGTGCTCTTGTTTCATTTTGAAGCTGTTTTGAAGCCTTCTGTTTTGTTTCGATTTTGCTGTTTCAAGTTTGAAACGTGTCAAAACAGCTTTGAAATGAGACACCTGGTGAAATTTTGCACTGTCCTAGTGACTATGCAAAATAAGGAAATCGGGCCCCTTCCATGTAATTGCTGTTACAAGGAGAAAAAAGATGCATTCTTTTGTACCTGCAGGTGTTGCAAAAGCCTTGGTTGCCTGTTACTTAAAAACCCAAGCCAACTCTCCTGTCTTTCTTTTGTCAAAAACCTCAGTCTGTCTAACCTGTAGTCTTCCCCCAATTTCAGGAGGGGATCCATTTCTTATAATTCACAATTTAAAATAGCTGCCTTGCTTTTAATAGACTAACAAAATACTGATTCTGGTGGTAAAATAATTGAGATTATTTTACTCTATACTTCTATGTGTGTGTTGTCTTGGTCTATAATAAATGATTTGCATTCAGTCTATATTATTAAGCTGATGTTGTGTTTTAATGACAGGTCTTTGATTTATTTTTCAGTATCAGCTATAGGAGCATCTTTTTTCTTTTTCGCAGAGGCATCAAAACTGATGACACAATGTCAGTTGTCATGACAGGATGAATTGGAAGCCTCGACTTGGCTACGATCCACTATGTAACCAAGGAACTTGGGCGTGTATTTAAAATTTTATAGTAGATTTTTGTTCCCAAGGCGGATGCTAATCTGAACCAGATAGTCATTCAGCTATACTCATTCTTGCATGACTGTTACCTATCAAGGACTAAACTAAATTTTCTTGTAGATAAAACTTCCTTTTCATGTGAGTGAAGAGGAAAGAAGCAAAAACCTGTTTGTTCCAATCTTTCACTCCCTTGTGGCTAGCTATAAGCAAGCTCTAATCAGTTCAGGCAGATAGGCTTGTTTGAAGTAGGTTAATACAGTAACATGTGCAGCATGTTTCCATAGCAGCAGTAATCTAATGATTTTCCCTTTTATTTTATTTTATTTTTTTACTTTTTTGCTGCTTATCGGTTTTGAAATGCAGCATTGAACAACAAAAAACATATTTAGGTCAGGTAAAGAAACGTTTGATAGCACGAACTCTGTGCTGAGCATTCTGGGAGAGCTCTTTCTTGCAGCAGATGAAAATTCTTTGTGGCTGGCAGCAGAAACCGCAGCAGTTATCTTTGCAGTTTCTTTTCATCTTGGATATGTTCTGAGGATCTTTGAAAAACAGGAATCCAGTAGCTATTTCTTTTAACCTACTTTTATCTATATCAGACAGTTATAGCACATTGTGAGACCATCCTATTTGAGTTTTATAGCTGAGGTGTCATTTTGGTTTTTTCCACCATCCTCCTATTTTATTTTCTACGGCTGGATTTTTGGCAGTTTGTTGCCTTAATAAACAGGATTGCATTACAGCAGCTGGTAGCTTTTGGTCTAATGAGGTACTAGGCACTGGACTTACTGAAGATGGTACAGAGGAAAATTATTCCTGTGGAGCAGAGGAAGACATTCCGCAAATGGAGCCAGGGTTGCTAGAAGTGCAAATTTCAACATATTTGGAATGGGTTGCACTACTAGTGTGGTTCTGTTTAAAGGCATTCGTACAGTTTTTGAGAGAAACTGTGCTTATATCTGCAAACAGCAAGGAGAAAATAATGCCCTTGAATATACAGCACACAGCTTGTCTAATGAAGATTCAGGAATACTGATACATTCATCGCTGGTAAATGCTGGCTTATTTATTTAATAGTATTCAATTAGTCAATGAAATTATATTTTAAAGTATGTGTTTTAATGTAAATTTACTTTTATATGGTAGGTGTTAATATCCTAGACAGTGTTCTTAAGTAAAAGTCTCATGTGTTACACATTTGTGCACACTGGTATAGATTCAAAAGCTTGTTTCCTTTATATATTGTTCATTTAGACTTGTACTGATACAGGTTTCTTAAAAATTGGGTTCTGTTAGGAGGTTTATAAGGGCATAGATTCATATACTGGAGTTTTTCTATTTGGTATTTTATCTGGTGTGATTGTCTGACAGATGGTTATAATATTTGGTAAAATATAAGAAAATTTAATGCATTAAAGGGAAATACTGATGCAGGTTTACATTTTTAATTTTCTGATGAACCTGGGTAGGGTTTCTGAGGAAATGTGCTGCTGACAGTAAACTAAGCTGGAAAGGGATAAATGAAATTGACACAAGAAGAAAATGATTGATAAGGATAGTAATTACTGCCTAAATCTGCCAGTTCTGCTGAAATGCTTTTAGGTTTTGTCTAATGCACAGAAACAGATTTTTTTGAAGTGGGACTCTCCTCTTTGTATTCCCCAGCTGGTGATGCAGAAATGCATTGGATGTATTGCATTTGGGCTTGAGGGGTGGAAGTGTAATCACTAGTAGGCGTCACTTGCTGACAAATTCATGAAGTGGTTCTGACAGGTAAGGGTTTTAGGGTGTGTGTATCATTCATACATTTAAACTCTTGTGTCACTTATGTAGAAAGACAGGTGATGAGTCTGGTAGATCATAAGAATATTTACAATACAAATGTGTAGTTAGTGTCTAGGTTGAGACCAGTTGCAGTTAAAGGAAGTTCATGCTTGGATGCAAGGGTGCTATAGCAATTAAACAGTAAGCTGGATTTTTTTAATGGTACTTTGATCCTGGTACAGCGAATTAATGTGTTTTCTTAGGTGCAAATACTGAAAATTTTGATCCTGCTCTAAGCAGTTGAGGAAACTTAAAATATGCATCCTCTACCTTGAGTGCATATTTTCATAGATTTCATAGACATTAGGGATGGAAGGGACCTCGGAAGATCATCAAGTCCAGCCCCCTGCCCAAAGGGCAGGTAGTCAGCTGGGGTCATAGGATCCCAGCAAGATAAGCATCCAATTTGCTCTTGAAGGTAAATTTTAAAACTGCATGTTTTGAAATTGATCATTAGTTGGCATAAAATAAGGTTTTCAGAACCTTTTCAATCTGGCCATTCTCCACTGGTGAATAAATACTACTCACATTATTTGCAGTTTTAGGAAAAATGTGTTAACCCTTCATAATTAAATAAGTTAAACCAGTTGTCTGAATCAAATCAATTCAACAGTATTTTTCCAGTCATACTGTTCAGGAAGGTACCTTTTGTAACACGACAGAACATGAGTTCCTTCTGTTGAATTGTCACGATCATTTATTCCTTTGATTTATCTAGCAATTTTGTTCTAAATGCTATTGCTTCAATTGATACTTGTCCAGTTCAGTTTTTCAGATTTGGCCTGCAGATTCATCAGATTAACATTTACCATTCATTATCATGGAGGTTTAAGAAAGACGTAGAGCTGCTGTGTAATGTATAAATATGTCTGTTGACCTAATCATTGGGCTGTTAATTATATGCATATATTGGTTTCATTGAATTTTGTTTGATTTAGATCCTGAAAAGTTTTTATAGTGTAGTGGAAGTCATTGGCTCCAAGGAGTCAAATTTTTGCTGGGTCTACTGGACTGCTTTTGTTCAGAAGAACAAAAGTCAGAAATTTATTAGAGCAAATGGATGCTGGCTTGAAAGGTGTCCCTCTTCCCTTATACCCTCCCCTCTGGAGAGAAAAGAGAGCATGTGTTGGGAGAGCTGTTCTTGGAAATCAGATTGGTGTACCAATACCCTCTCAGATGTCTGAATTAGCTAGGCCTGCCTACATTATCAGGGGGATTTTAAGTGTTTGTAAGATAATGGTTGCTTATTTTCTGGTTTAGAATCCTTTTCCTCCTATACTTAATTCCTATTTTGGGTAGATGACTGATGCTTGTGTTTTATGAAGGATGTCTGGTCTCCCTGAAAGGTGGAACTACAAAAGTGACACCCAGTTGGACCAGCTTGATAAGCACAGGTGATGGAAATTAGGGTATTGTATGTTAGGGCCTAGTTGTATGGGCAAGAATTCCAAAATTTCTCCATGAAAGAGATGAATCCTTGGAGGGCAGTGCAGAGAGAGGACTGATACAGTTTGTCATTTTAATTCACAAAACTTTTTGTGATGGGAAGTGTGTAGATAATAATCTTTCCTTCACAAATTGCGCAAACCAGTTGATCCCATTGCATTCTCCTTTTAAACTTATTTTTTGTGGGGAAGAATTTGACTTTCTACTCTTTACTATAACTGTCTTCCTCAGGACTGGCTGCTAGTTGGCAGGGGCAGGAAAAAGAGACAACAGTAGGGTCTCATTTCCTGTCTTCTGCTTGTAGAGTAACACAACAGTTGAAGTTTTTTTTTATTCTGGCATAATTTAACTGTGATGAATGTCTGACCTGGTTACCATTTCATACAGTCTCTTGAACAGCATGAAGAAATCAATCTGTAGTGGCCTTCAGATACTAATCTGATGAAGAATTTTTTAATAGAAATAATACTTCTTCCAGGGAGCCACCCAGCTTCATATTTTCCTAATTTTCCCTTTTAACCATTGTTGTTTCTACTGCAGCAGCCAGCCTGTGTGTTCTCCTCATTTTCTCAAATTATTATTGCATCAGTAGATTCAGAGTTTATCTGTCTACTCTCACCACTGTTATGTTAAAAATGTAACTTACTGCTTTTGGAACATGAGTACTGCTCTATTGCCTTTGTGTTCTGTCTTGATGTCCAGGGTCTATCGGCAGATCTCAGTTGGGCCTCCAGGTGCAAATAATTCAGTCAAGGAAATTTTAAATTAGTCCCAGATAACCCTCTAGATAACAGTAGGCATTTTCATCAATTTTGCTTTTACTTTCTTCTTCCTAAATTTTGTCCCTTTTTTAAGAAACAAACATTTGCTGCATTGATACCTATAATTTATGTGTTCAGCCTTCTCTTGTAACTCCAGGTCACAGCCTGGAGGGTGTTCCTGAGGGTGCTCCTGAATCCTCTGCACTACCTACATCTTCATGTGGCAGACTAGGAGCTCCTTTCACCAGCTTTATTTGGTGAGAAGGTGGTGACCCTTTCTTTCAGATTCAGATCTGGCCACCACCATCCATGTCATTGTCATCACCTCAAGGCTAAACTAATACGTTCTATATGGGGCTGCCCTTAAAGATGGCTCGAAAACAGAAAGTAGCACCTCACCCTTTGACAGGCTGGTTTGCAAGGAGCACATAACTCCAGTGCTCAAGAGTCTGCATTGGCTTCCATTAGCCTTTCAGGTGAAATTCAAGGTGCTGGTTTTGACCCATAAGGCCCTGAATAGTCTGGGCATTACATACTGAACCTTCTCTCCTATGCCCCACCATGATCCCTAAGGTTAGCTGGGAGCAAACTCCTATAAGTGCTATCAATATGCCAAGTGTACTTGGCCAAATATTGTGGCATGTCATTCTTAGTAGTCATTCCTCAGCTCTATCACGCCTTCTCCTTGAGGCCTGCCAGAGCCCAAGTCTGGATATCTTTCCGAAGGTGCTGTCAGACCTTATTTGGGTAGGTGTTTAACAAATAAAGGTAGACTGTGATACTGTTTAGTGGGTTTCTGCTTTATGTTGGTGATCTAGTTGCACTGACGTTTTTTTAAGGTTTTCCTCATGTTCATTCACTTTTTTTATAACTTGTTATGTTCTGTTATTGTGAACTGCCCTGAGTCTTTGTTAGGAAGGGAGGCATGTAAATCAAATAAACTAAATAAATAAATTAGGTGTATTGATTTGTTTAGGATATTTGTAAGGAATCTAGTCACTTATAGTTTTCAAAGCATTATAAAAGATCTCAGACATTTATTAATTCACTTTACTGATTTTTTTTTTCCCCCTTCAAAATCACGTGTGTATCACATTCATCTTTGTCTGATTCCTGTTTGCTTCGTAAGCCAGATGCTCTTTTTGCACAGCGATACTCTCTTCACCTCTTCCAGCTCTTTCATTTATTCTTATTTCCATGCTGCCACCTATACTTTCCAGATCTTTGACTGTACACCAAAAATCCCTCAAAGCCAAATTGTTCTTGAAGTTATGTGGGGGGGTTTATTACAGTCTGGCTTGCTTATACCATATACTTTCCAAAAATCCTATCCATGTATATGAATGCCTTTGCATACTTGAACTGCTATCCTTTTTTACTTTATGTAATTGGCCAAAAGTGAAGACTCTTATATCTTTTGTTATTGCGTAAGCTATTAGGATAAAAATCCTAATGTCCTTTTAGGAAGCTATTAGAATAAAAATCCTAATAGGATAAAAATCTTAATGTCTGTCTTGAAATTCATCATGTGAATTTCTCAGTTCTTTAATAATATCAAATGTTCTAAGTAAGGAGGGTAATTATTTGAAGAACTATTTTTATCATGTTTACTGTAATATACCTAAGGCTAATTGAAAATGTAGTCCCATTTTGCTAGTCCCAGAGTTTGCAATCTAAGGAAGTAAGACAGATGCATGATACTAGAAATGGTTAAAGCATAAACAGAACAATATGGCAAATGTCATGTTAATTCACAGATTTTTTTTATCTTGTAGTGGCTTCATGTTAAGAAATGATTAGCTACATGGGAAGACTAAGGAAAGGAAACCTCGTAGGATGAGGCAGGTTTTGTTGCAGCAAACAGCCATTCAGACTGGCATGGGGAAAAAAATGTGCAGAATGCTTTCTGAAAATGTCTGTTCTAAACATTACTTTTCAGTATGCTTGAACTGTGTTTTTTTTCAGTGTTCTACTGGTTTCAGTATTTTACAGTTATGTAATACTTAAACGTTTTTAAAAATTGCAACCGAGTAATAAGAAAATTTAAGGTCATTTGTCAGATTTAAAGATCATTAATGTATCTTCAAATGTTATATAAAGTATTGGGTCATCTGGTCAATGAATTTAGTCTACAGTGCAAAATATTATTAATATGAACAATTACATTACTTAATTTCTATAGATGGGATTCCCAAGACATCAGAGGAAATACTAGGTGTGTCATTTAATGGATGCTGATATACTGCATGCCTAGGTTTTATGAAAAGTTTAACTGGTAAGATAACTATTAAAAACAAGGGCAGGTAAAATGATCTAAAAACAAAACAAAAAAGCCCCCTGCTAATTTGACAATTCCAGCAAGAAAAGAATAGTTTCCAAGAAACTAAACCTTTTGTTGACTCAAAATAACATAATATTTTAGGTTAGTGATTTTTCAGCCAGGGTACAATGACATCTAGGGCGTACTGCAAGTTCCTCGTAAGGGTGCAACCCAGTATTAGCACTTGCTAGGTATGCAAGCATCAACACATGATTCATAAAATAAACCCAGAGATTTCAAATAGGAATCCATAGTGTCAAAATATTCTGACCTGGTCTAGTCATTTGAGCCCTTTGCAGCAATATTGCTTTATTTTTCTGTAGTCCAAAAATGAGTGAAAGCTAAAAGGGAGTGGTGCCTTGAGTATAAAAATGTTGAGAAGCACTATTTTAGGAAGTTTTGAAAATCTTCAGCATAATTTTTCTGTTGATGGTAATAATGGTTGAACCACTGGCTCTTTTAAAGAAATAAAAAACATCCTTTTAAAGTGTGTACAGAGGCAAGGTATAAAGTTTCAGGATGACTGATTCCTAACTGCCTAGCAAGAGACATGGGATAGCAAAGATTAGAAATGTATGTTTTTGCTGCAAGGTTGATTTTCGTGTTAATTGATCTAGGGCAAAGATGCTCATAGTTTTGGCTCTGCAGGCTAGATGAATGGCACTGGGCTGGGCTGTGGGCTAGATAGATGTTTGCTGTTTGCATCAGAATCAGGCTCCAGGACCCCTCTCTTCCTCCACCTGGCCAGAGCTTGATCTTGGCTGGTTGGGGGTGGCATGCTGGGATCAGGTCCCACGCTGCCCTTTGTACAACATGGCACTGGGGGCCAAGCACCCCTGATCTAGGGAGAGACATTTTAAGTAGGCTGACCATACAATTAAATTTTTTAAGTGTATGTGCTCCTATCAAAGGAGATGTGCTTCTTTTTACAGGATCTAGTGTAAACTCAAAATAGAGGAGAAATTAAACCCTTAAGAAACAAAAATGTAAAGCAGTACTATGTAGTTATTCAGATAAGTAATTTATGAAAAACAGAAGCACTTATCTTTTTTAAAATTAAATTCATAAAAAGTTAGACCTCTTCTTCCCCTTCTTTTGTGGGTGGGGTTGGAGGAGATAAGCTCTTCATGTGAATGCCTTTGGGCTAATTTTCATTTAATATAAGAGAAGGAAGTGAACAGGAGACAGTGCTGTTTGTTTTTTGATGTACAGTTTTGGCCGTGACTGAACTAAGTAGCCATGTCAGTAAGAGTTTGAGAAGAGTTTAGAAGTTACACTGTTTAAACTGTGAAATGTACTATATCCAAGTGTGTAAAAGTTCTCTATGATCTTAAAATTCTGGTTGCAACATATATACATAACAGATTCCTGTTTGGCATCTGTATCCTGAAATAATGGTATAATTTAGACTAAAATACTCCTACTTCCGCTCTGTGAAAACAAAGGGAGACAGTGCAAAATAGAAGCAAAGGTGCTGCTAAACATTCTTTAACTATGGTCCACTTCTGTTTACACAGGAAAATAAGCTGTTTTTTGTAAAATTAACTCTATATCTTGTTTCCGCTTTGACTCTTAAAACAGCTGTGGAAAAAATGTTTTTTTACCAATTGCTAGTTTTGTTCCTTCTAGAGTTTAATGATCAAATTGTGACATGCTGGTTTAAATCAAAACTTGTTAAACTTTATTTTCATGGAAAAAAAGCTGAAGCATAATAAAAAAAAATCTAGCTTTGTTTTTTGGATTCAGAATAATCATTCTTCATCCATTACTATATGCAGGACTTTCTAATGCTGTATTTTCTCACATAACTCTCTCCCCTTTGCCACCATGAGATGCATACCTTTTTCAGTAGGCAGAATATAGAAAAAAGAAATCATAGCTGACTGTATGACATGGAGTAAATCTTCCTTGTAACATAATGTCCAGGAAGCGTAGCATCAAAGGGGAAAGTTTGGGCAAGCCAGCAGGAACTTCCTGGTGTCTGGCAAGACAATAACATGGTTAGGTCCCATACCCTTGCAAAGGTCAGTAGCAAGAACTATTAGCATTAAAGAGGTCATAGTCTTGGCAGAAGTTCCCATAAATAGCAAAATGTTGTTTCTGCAACACAAGCCTCATCAAGGTGCTACAGACTGCATGCAGGAGCTCAGTCATCCTCAGCCAGTTCAATTGCTCCTTCGGGCACAAGCTACAGTGCTCAGCTAATAGCTATGGCTGTGTGGGGGATAACACCAGACTCCATCCATTCTGTTTGCTGGGCTAGAGATAAGTGGCAGTGGTTAGAGCACAGTGCCTGCATCTCTTCTAGTGAAGGAAAAAAACTCATCTTTTCTTCAAAAGAGATGTGTCCTGATTTTGGAGGGCAGATTATTTTGGAGCAGGGAGGGTATATGTGGTATGCAAGTAAACACAGTAGTAAAATACGTTTTTTGAAAACCATTGGCCAAACTCAGTTTCAAAGTTGCATGTAACCTGGATACTTTGAGGACAATAATATATATATCTTCAGTTGAAATGAATTAATCTGTTTTTATCATCTAAGTTTCCATTGAATGATGTGATACCTTTTTCCTAACAAAGTTACCACTTTTTTTAAGACCCTTAAGTTTTTGGCACATGGAGAACTACATTGTGTAATAGTCATTCAAGTAAGATCACGGTTAACTCCATATGTGAAGAAAGAACAGACTAAGTAAATCAATTGGGATCTGGAAATTTTTGTACTGAATGAAGATGCTGGCCTAAACCATGTGTTCTACTTAGTTCAGCGTGAGCTAAAAGAATTGAGCAAAAAAACCCCCCAAATCCTTATTGCTAAACTGAAAAAAGTTAACTTACTAATAGCTTCAGTGCCCTGGTAGTTTAGAAGTATTCACATAAGGAACAGATCTGTTGTATGTAAATATTCTGAATGGCAGTTTTGTAAACCTCAGATGTCAGTAGAGACATGGGATCCTTCTTTAGGGGATCCCCAATATTCTAGTGTCAGAGTGCTTTCCGGTAAAAAACTAATGCCTAAATCCTTAGTGAATTCATGGAATTTCTTGCTCTTCTCTTTTTCAAATTAAAGCTCTAAGGCAGGGGTGGGCAAAATATGGCCTGCTACTGCAGACTCCAAGCCAATTAATTAAACCATATAGTAGTTTCTGTAGCAAGAACTAACAGAACGTTGTAACTCTCTATTGGTCCACTTAGGTGTGGTTTCTTCTGTTTCAGATATTGGCTTGTCTGGTGAAATTTTAGTCTGACTTCTCTTAATCATTCAGAATCTGGACATTTAATTTTAGTTCTACTCGGGCCTTTTTTCAATGTTAGTTGTGACTAAGTATTTTCAGACCCCTTCTAGCCCTGCTGTTCCTCTCTCCATGCTGATCTCTTTTATAAATGGTCACTGATTATGTCTTAATTCAAAGCTATCCAAGTAATAAGCCACATGCGACCTACAAGGGCTTAAGTTGGGTCCCCCAGACTCTTGTCCAGGTGCTGCTCTCCCACTGCAGCTGCAGTCTTCTCCAGCTGCAGTCTCTTGCCTTTGCCTCAGGAGTTGGCAGTGCAGTGAGCAGCACAGGGAGCTGAGGATGAGTATGGGGGCAGCCTGTGGAGGGGGAGGATAAATAACATCCATGTGGTCTAATGGTATTGGGGGGTGCCTGTGAAGGTGTACATTGCAGGGAGTGGGATCTGCTTATGTGCCCACATGTTGCAGCAGGGTATGCATAAACGTATAGTACTGGAAAGGGTATACTGGGTCAGACTGTGCTTGCATGTCTGCTCATTTCAGTGCCTGTGGGGAAGGGAATTGCACTTGTGCAGTGCAGTGGGGAATGAGGTGTCCACATGGGCTCATGATGCTGGAGGGGGGGAAGGGGAGGGGAGGCAGAATCTGTGCAGCTTGGTGGCCTGTGGCCCAACTGGTGTGGCCCCCAGGGCATGTGATCCCTGGAGGCTTAGAGGGTAGACAGTGCTGTTTTAATTTATTTAGACTTGACAGAACTTTCTCACTCTTTGGCAAATAGAGTATTGTGGCTTTTTTTGTAGTTAAAAGCTCAAAACTCTAATAATTATGTAAAGTTCATTGAGATGTATTGAGTCTTTTACCCTCAGAATCTGTTGGGGCTTTTTTTTTTTTTTTTTTCAAAGTTGTGTTGACTTCTGTCATAGAAACTTTGCTATTGTCCAGATTTTAATCCCTGGTGGCTGATGTTTTAAACAAGTGGAAATTCTGACCGACTGTGCAGTTGCTTGTTTATACAAAAAGTTGGGCGATTGTCCAAAAGTTCAGACAATCTGTAATGACCATAATTTAAAAACAGTCTGTACCTTTTTTATTAACATTGCAGTTGGTGTGCTCTCTGGTGTGTGGGGGGCTGGTATTTAATATGCTTTAGATAAATAGAGATACTCTATGAACTGTGTATGAAGGTTCAGGATTTTGTTTGTCATAACTGCTTAAGAAGGTGTAAGCCAAACAGTTCTTGTTCCCATCCTGGAATTCTTTTGCTTTAATCATAAACATATAGTACTGGAAAGGACATATTGGGTCAGCTATTGCGATTCGGGCAACCTCATTGCAATTGATTTTAAGTCCAAAAGAGGTCTACAAAACTTTCCACTCCCCTATGCCACAAACAGTAAAGCATTTTCTAACATCATTAGGGTTTTTAGTCAAACCAAAGCCCTCATAAAGTACAATGTGACACAGAAGGAAAACCAGAAAAGCTAAAGGTGTCACCAGTGCATTGTCCCAGCAGTGGCAGAAAGGATGAAATATGCTCAGATGATCCTAGGAAGTAACCCATGTCCCATATTTGCTGTACTTACTAATCTGACCTTTAGGAAAATTCCTTTCTGATGCCAAACTTGGTGATTGCGTTGATCCTTAGCTTGTGAACCAGACATACTAGTCAAGCACAAGAGATCTCTCCATACCATTAACAGGTGCAGTAGTAAACCCCACTTAGTTGCTTATCTCTAATTGTGACCAATCTGCTTCAAAACATGGCAAAATCCCCTGATCCTCCAGAAACTGAGCTGCATTAATGGAGAAAGCTGGGGGACTCTATAAGCTCTCTCATCCTGTGGCAGTGACAGCGTGTCACTGGTACAAGATCCCATCCTGGATCCAGAGCAGCACCTCGCCCTCCTGTGCACCCTGCCAGCAGGGGCAGTGCTAGGGGGAGAGCTTGTGGGGGCTATAGCCATTACAAAATTCCTCATAACCCCCTATTAGTGGCCTCTGCCTGCCCTGCACAGACCTGCAGCACAGTCCTCCTTTAGTGCCGCCAACATGAAAACCCTGGCCTCATGCTATCACAGTGTGGCTGCTTCTGGGGTCTCCATGGAAACCGGCCCCAGCCATGTGGGCAAGTGCTGCTGGGAAACGGAGTCTACTGCTGGCTGGATCTGGTCCGCAGGCTGGATGGATGATTTTGGGGGATCAGGTATCAGATTTCAGTCACGCTATTTCAACTTACAAGCATATGTGGAGCTTGAGATTGGGCGCAAGTGGAGCCCGGGATCACAGAAGCTAAATGCTGTGCACAGTATAGTTCTGCATGGGGCTCCCCTGACTGGCGCCTTCAGCTAGGCATAGCCATGTGCCTGGGAGCCCTGCATGCTGGCAGGCTCCTGGCATGTGGTTCTGCATATGCCAGGTCAGAGGGAGCTGGTGGGCTTCCCCAACTCAGTGAGTTCAAAGCTGTGTGCTGGAACCCCCTTGTCACCTCCATTCAGGTTCTTCAGTAATCATAACAGTAAAGAACATAAAAATGGAATCTCTTTATTGTTATCCATAAGCCAGAAACAACTCCAATTTTTACATTAAACTACATGAAGTTTTCAGGGCTAGCACTTATTTAAAAAATGTTTCACTTGTAAATTATACAACTGTAATAAACAGGTCAGTAAAACATATAAAATGCCATGGGTATGTTTGTTTGTTTTTTTTTTAAACAAGCTCACTTTTTTACAATAGGTCCATACTTTAATGTCACCTCTTTACAGAGGCTCCCATTATGGAAATGTATGAGGTAATATAGTAGCAGAAAACAAGAAGGAAGAACGTTTTTTTTCTCCCAGAACCCAAGATAATTACTTGGAAACAGTTTCAAGCAACCCAGATGGAATAGAAGCAACTTTCTTCTTGGAGTAGAACAGAACACAGATGGGGTGTGTAGGAAGTTGATTTTTTTTTAAAATTCTTTTAAATAAGACCATGTCTAAATAACAATAGTGTCACAATTCTATAGACTTTATTTGCAGAAATTTGAATTCAGATGTGATATGAATTCATCAGATTTGTAATATGTCTACAGAAGTTCCAGTACAAAATTTGGATAAACTGCTATGCCAATGCAGAACAGCTAGCTATCTGACTGCTCTTGGGGCTTTACTAAACACAGCTTTTTTTTACTTCTTAACTATTTTTCTTAGTTAAAACTGCTATAGTAAAACAGTTCAAATCCCCATTGCTGTGTGTAGGTAGCCTTTTTGCTGACTTTTTCTGGACCTTAGAAAGAATTCTGCTAGCTGGTTTCTAGTTTTTTAAATAACCTTAAATAGGCCACAGAAGGGACTTATTCTGGATTTATAGGAAAGTTGAAGCAAAGAGGTCAGTCTCTGTAGTTGGCATGTGTTTAGCATGCTTTAAGGAAGTA